>NC_092414.1:59825228-60132920 GCF_040894005.1 Engystomops pustulosus | reverse complement strand
GGCACTAACTCAGTGTCATCTCATCTGACAGTAGTGTGCTTTGATACTTGGCTAGAAAATAGCCATAGGAGAATACAAAGAGCTTACTTACGCATACAGTAGCGTTCTATATATTTGATTTCTGGTTGATCTGCTGGTGGCTGTACTTTCTGCAGTGCATGTACTAGCCAATTCTGAGCAATTTGTAGTGACGAGACTTGCGACCGCTGTGTTCTGCGCTTAGTGACGCACATATCCATAGCAAAGACCGAAGTGGGAAAATTTAGTAGGGGTTGGATTTCAATTAGGCACTAACTCAGTGTCATCTCATCTGACAGTAGTGTGCTTTGATACTTGGCTAGAAAATAGCCATAGGAGAATACAAAGAGCTTACTTACGCATACAGTAGCGTTCTATATATTTGATTTCTGGTTGATCTGCTGGTGGCTGTACTTTCTGCAGTGCATGTACTAGCCAATTCTGAGCAATTTGTAGTGAGACTTGCGACCGCTGTGTTCTGCGCTTAGTGACGCACATATCCATAGCAAAGACCGAAGTGGGAAAATTTAGTAGGGGTTGGATTTCAATTAGGCACTAACTCAGTGTCATCTCATCTGACAGTAGTGTGCTTTGATACTTGGCTAGAAAATAGCCATAGGAGAATACAAAGAGCTTACTTACGCATACAGTAGCGTTCTATATATTTGATTTCTGGTTGATCTGCTGGTGGCTGTACTTTCTGCAGTGCATGTACTAGCCAATTCTGAGCAATTTGTAGTGACGAGACTTGCGACCGCTGTGTTCTGCGCTTAGTGACGCACATATCCATAGCAAAGACCGAAGTGGGAAAATTTAGTAGGGGTTGGATTTCAATTAGGCACTAACTCAGTGTCATCTCATCTGGCATAGTAGTGTGCTTTGATACTTGGCTAGAAAATAGCCATAGCAATAGGATAGCATTGTTTGGTTTTAAAAACTCAAAAAAAAACAAAAAACACAAAAAAAAAAAAAAACACAAAAAAAAACAAAAAAAAGTAAAAAAAAAAATAAAGTTATAACTCTCATTTTAAAAATGTTTAACCCGAGGGCTAGGGGTAGAGGACGAGGGCGGGGACGTGGGCGTCCAACTACTGCAGGGGTCAGAGGCCGTGGTCCTGGGCGGGGTGAGACACCACCTGCTGATGAGGGAGCAGGGGAACGCCGCAGAGCTACACTCCCTAGGTTCATGTCTGAAGTTACTGGGACTCGTGGTAGAGCACTGTTGAGGCCAGAACAGTGCGAACAGGTGATGTCGTGGATTGCTGACAATGCTTCGAGCAATTTGTCCACCACCAGTCAGTCTTCCACGCAGTCCACCCATGTCACCGAAATCGCCACTCCTCCAGCTCCTGCACCTCAGCCTCCTCCCCCCCAGTCTGCCCCCTCCCAGGAAAATTTGGCATTTGAACCGGCATACTCTGAGGAACTGTTTTCTGGACCCTTCCCACAGTCACAAACCACTTGTCCGGTTGCTGCTGAGCAATTTTCCGATGCCCAGGTTTTCCAACAGTCACAGTCTGTGGGTGATGATGACCTTCTTGACGTAGTGGAAGTGTGTAAAGAGGTGTCCGACGATGAGGAGACACGGTTGTCAGACAGTGGGGAAGTTGTTGTCAGGGCAGGAAGTCCGAGGGGGGAGCAGACTGAGGGATCGGAGGATGATGAGGTGACAGACCCAAGCTGGGTTGAGAGGCCGGGTGAACACAGTGCTTCTGAGACGGAGGAGAGTCCTCGACCAGAACAGGTTGGAAGAGGCAGTGGTGGGGCCAGACGGAGAGGCAGGGCCAGAGCTGGTGCATCAGCGCCAAATGTGTCAACTAGTGAAGCTCCCGTGGCGAGGGCTCCTGCGGCGAGGGCTAGATCTTCAGAAGTCTGGAGGTTCTTTAAGGAAACACCGGATGACCGACGGACTGTGGTGTGCAACATTTGCCAAACCAGGCTCAGCAGGGGTTCCACCACTACTAGCTCAACTACCACCAGTATGCGCAGGCATATGAATGCTAAACACCCCACTCAGTGGCAACAAGCCCGTTCACCTCCGGCCGTGCACACCACTGCTCCTTCCCCTGTGTCAGCTGCTAGTCAGCCCCCTGCCCAGGACCCTGCCACAAAAACCCCATCGTCGCCTCCACGATCCTCCACAGCATCCACCAGCGTTCAGCTCTCCATACCCCAGACGCTGGAGCGGAAACGCAAATATAGTGCAACCCACCCGCACGCCCAAGCCCTTAATGTGCACATCTCCAGATTGCTTAGCCTGGAGATGCTGCCCTATAGGCTAGTAGAGACCGAGGCCTTTCGCAACCTCATGGCGGCGGCCGCCCCTCGGTATTCGGTCCCCAGCCGCCACTACTTTTCCCGATGTGCCGTCCCAGCCCTGCACCAGCACGTGTCAGACAACATCATCCGTGCCCTGACCAACGCCGTTTCTGACAAGGTCCACCTGACCACGGACACGTGGACGAGTGCTGCCGGGCAGGGCCACTATATATCGCTGACGGCACATTGGGTTAACTTGGTGGAGGCTGGGACCGAGTCTGACACTGGGGCTGCTCATATACTGCCGACGCCGAGGATTGCGGGGCCTACCTCGGTCCAGGTGTTTCAGGCCTACTATGCCTCCTCCTCCTCCCACCCCTCCTCCACCTCCTCCTCCGAACTACCATCCGTGGGCACGGCGCCATCAGTCGGTAGCTCTAGGCACAGCAGCAGTGCCGTCGCTAAGCGACAGCAGGCGGTGCTCAAACTGCTGAGCCTAGGCGACAAAAGGCACACCGCCCAAGAGCTATTACAGGGCATCACGGCGCAGACTGATCTGTGGCTGGCACCGCTGAACCTCAAGCCGGGAATGGTTGTGTGTGACAACGGCCGTAACCTGGTGGCGGCTCTGCAACTCGGCAGACTGACACATGTGCCATGCCTGGCCCATGTGTTAAATCTGATAGTTCAGCGTTTCCTCAAGACATACCCCAATCTGTCTGATTTGCTCGGCATCTGCGCGGCATCTGTGCGCATTTCAGGAAGTCCAGCCCAGATGCTGCCACTCTCAGGGCAGCGCAGCGCCGCCTCCAACTGCCTGCTCACCGACTGTTGTGCGACGTGCCCACGAGGTGGAATTCAACACTGACCATGTTATCCAGAGTTTACCAGCAGCGCAGAGCGATTGTAGACTGCCAGATGTCAACTTCCACCAGAACTGGTAGTCAGGTCAGTCAGCTTCCTCAAGTCTACAATGAGAAGTGGACGTGGATGTCTGATATCTGTCAGGTGCTGAGTAACTTTGAGGAGTCAACACAGATGGTCAGTGGCGATGCCGCCATCATCAGCCTCACCATCCCGCTGCTTGGCCTGTTGAAAAACTCTCTGGTCAGCATGAAGTCGGAAGCTTTGCGCTCGTCACAAGAGACAGGGGAAGAATATTCCCTTGTTGATAGCCAAAGCACCCTCAGGTCTGTTTCTCAGCGCATATCGGAGGAGGTGGAGGTGGAGGAGGATGAGGAGGAAGAGGAGGAGAATGTTGGTGAGACACAAGAGGGGACCATTGTTGAGTCCTTTACTGTTCAGCGTGTATGGGCAGAAGAAGAGGAGTTGGAGGAGTTGGAGGAGGAGGAAATGGACAGTCAGGCCAGTGAGGGGAGTGAATTCTTACGCGTTGGTACTCTGGCGCATATGGCAGATTTCATGCTAGGCTGCCTATCCCGTGACCCTCGCGTTCAAAGAATTTATTCCAGCACCGATTACTGGGTGTTCACTCTCCTGGACCCACGGTACAAGCAAAATCTTTCCACTCTCATCCCTGCAGAGGAAAGGAGTGTGAGAATGCATGAATACCAGCAGGCCCTGGTGCACAAGCTGAAACAGTATTTCCCTTCTGACAGCGCTAGCGGCAGAGTGCGTAGTTCTGCGGGACAAGTAGCGAGGGAGAGTAGGCGAGCAGGCAGCTTGTCCAGCACTGGCAAGGGTACGCTTTACAAGGCTTTTGCCAGCTTTATGTCACCCCAGCAAGACACTGTCACCTGTCCCCAGTCTCGGCAGAGTAGGGCTGATCTTTACAGAAAGATGGTGAGGGAGTACGTAGCTGACCATACCATCGTCCTAAATGATCACACAGCTCCCTACAACTACTGGGTTTCAAAGCTGGACATGTGGCACGAACTGGCGCTGTACGCCTTGGAGGTTCTTGCCTGCCCTGCCGCTAGCGTCTTGTCCGAGCGGGTTTTCAGTGCAGCTGGTGGCATCATCACCGATAAGCGTACACGCCTGTCGACTGACAGCGCTGACAGGCTGACGCTTATTAAAATGAATAAAGGCTGGATTTCTCAGAATTTCCAATCTCCACCAGGTGAAGGAAGCTCAACCTGAATAATTGATCCACTCCTCCTCCTCCTCATTTTCCTCCTTCTCCTCCTCTTTGTACAGTAAAGCAGAGGAAAATGGCTATTTTTTGACAGGGCCCACTGGCTCTTGCTATAGTACTTCATGCATTTAATTTTTCTGGAGGGCCACCTACCCGGTCCTCTGTTTGAAACAATTTTTGTGAGTGCCACATACAGGCACTCAATCTATTCCATTTTACTGCAGGGCCACCTACCTGCTCCTCTGGTTTGAAACATTTTTGGGACTGCCACATACAGGCACTCAATCTATTCCATTTTACTGGAGGGCCACCTACCTGCTCCTCTGGTTTGAAAAATTTTTGGGACTGCCACATACAGGCACTCAATCTATTCCATTTTACTGCAGGGCCACCTACCTGCTCCTCTGGTTTGAAACATTTTTGGGACTGCCACATACAGGCACTCAATCTATTCCATTTTACTGCAGGGCCACCTACCTGCTCCTCTGGTTTGAAACATTTTTGGGACTGCCACATACAGGCACTCAATCTATTCCATTTTACTGCAGGGCCACCTACCTGCTCCTCTGGTTTGAAACATTTTTGGGACTGCCACATACAGGCACTCAATCTATTCCATTTTACTGGAGGGCCACCTACCTGCTCCTCTGGTTTGAAAAATTTTTGGGACTGCCACATACAGGCACTATCCAAATTAAATTGTCTCCATAGCAGCCTCCACACGTTGTCTCCATTGCTACCTCCAAAAGTCGTCCATATAGCTGCCTCCATACATCGTCCCTTTATCAAACGAGGTGTGTCAGGCAGAAATTTGGGTTGTTTTCATGGATTACACATCAAAGTTGTTAACTTTGTCGCCACCCTGCTGTGTTATCCACAAAATATACTGGCAAACTTTTACCATTTAGGGATATTATTTCAGCGCTTCTTGCGCATCTGTTTACATTCCCCTCACCCGCCATATCCTAAACTTATAAGAACGCTACTACACTTGATCTTATACAAAAGGTTCTTAGAAGTGCTGTTTGGGGAGTAGCCTAGAGACAGGGGCTTGAATTGGCGAAAGCTCGCCTGGCAGCGGAGCGCCAGCTCCATGCGCATTTTGCGCTTCTTGCGCATCTGTTTACATTCCCCTCACCCGGCATATCCTAAACTTATAAGAACGCTACTACACTTGATCTTATACAAAAGGTTCTTAGAAGTGCTGTTTGGGGAGTAGCCTAGAGACAGGGGCTTGAATTGGCGAAAGCTCGCCTGGCAGCGGAGCGCCAGCTCCATGCGCATCATGCGCTTCTTGCGCATCTGTTTACATTCCCCTCACCCGGCATATCCTAAACTTATAAGAACGCTACTACACTTGATCTTATACAAAAGGTTCTTAGAAGTGCTGTTTGGGGAGTAGCCTAGAGACAGGGGCTTGAATTGGCGAAAGCTCGCCTGGCAGCGGAGCGCCAGCTCCATGCGCATCATGCGCTTCTTGCGCATCTGTTTACATTCCCCTCACCCGCCATATCCCAAACTTATAAGAACGCTACTACACTTAACTTGGTGCAGGCTGGGACCGAGTCTGACCCTGGGGCTGGTCATATACTGCCGACGCAGAGAATTGCGGGGCCTACCTCGGTCCAGGTCTCAAAGGCCTACTATACCTCCTCCCACCCCTCCTCCACCTCCTCCTCCTCCGAATTACCATCCGTGGGCATGGCGCCATCAGTCGGTAGCTCTAGGCACAGCAGCAGTGCCGTCGCTAAGCGACAGCAGGCGGTGCTGAAACTGCTGAGCCTAGGCGATAAAAGGCACACCGCCCAAGAGCTATTACAGGGCATTCCACATCAAAGTTGTTAACTTTGTCGCCACCCTGCTGTGTAATCCACAAAATATACTTGCAAACTTTTACCATTTAGGGATATTATTTCAGCGCTTCTTGCGCATCTGTTTACATTCCCCTCACCCGCCATATCCTAAACTTATAAGAACGCTACTACACTTGATCTTATACAAAAGGTTCTTAGAAGTGCTGTTTGGGGAGTAGCCTAGAGACAGGGGCTTGGATTGGCAAAAGCTCGCCTGGCTGCAGAGCGCCAGCTCCATCCCAAGATCCAACTAACATAGTTGCAGCACCTTTAATCTACTACTAGTTCACTGCCTCCATAATAATAATAATAATAATCTTTATTTATATAGCGCCATCATATTCCGTAGCGCTTTACAAATCATAGGAAACAAATACAAATGTATTGTAACAGAGCACAACATTTGTATGGAACAACAGGAGTGAGGTCCCTGCTCGCCAGAGCTTACGGTTTATGAAGATGATGGGGTAACACGAGGTAAAAGAATATTTAACGGTCAAGCCATTCTTCTTAGGGAATAGAACAAAATATAATAAATGGAATTGCTGTCGCTTGAACCACTCAGCCGTCATCTTATATACCAGGTCCAGGGTGAATGGGACTGCAGAGAAGTCTGGTGCCTGTTGGTTGCTGGATAACAGATGGGAGGACGACACAGGACGGGTTAGTAGAAGAGTTAAAACTTCATGCAGTTAATGAGTGTTATAGGCTTGCCTAAAGAAATGGGTTTTAAGAGCACGTTTGAAACTTTGGAGGTTAGGTATTAGTCTGATAGTCCAGGGCAGAGCATTCCATAGAATTGGTGCAGCTCTAGAGAAGTCTTGGAGACGCGAGTGGGAGGTCCGCACTAGGGTAGAGGTTAATCTAAGATCACTGGCGGATCTAAGAGCACGGGTTGGGCGATAGACTGAGATAAGAGAGGAGAGGTAGGGGGGTGCAGCATTATACAGAGCTTTATGGATGAGGGTTATTATTATTTTAAACTGTATTCGAAAGGAGACTGGCAGCCAGTGCAGCGACTGGCATGAACTGTAAGCATACATGGTCCCCTTATCAAACGAGCTGTGTCAGGCAGAATTTTGGGTTGTTTTCATGGCTTCCATGTTAACTTTGTCGCCACCCTGCTGTGTAATCCACAAAATATACTGGCAAACTTTTATCATGTACCGATATTATTTGAGCGCTTCTTGCTCACCTCCTTTGGTTCCTCTCTGACACCCATTGGTTTGAAGCCTGAGTCCAATTAGGGTATGTCGCCATGCCACTCTCTAGCCTGCTGCCGCTGCCTCTGCCTCTGCATGCCGTCCCCTGTAGTGTCAGGGTCAATTATTGGATGTTTTACATGCTATCTAGCTTCATTCTGTCACTCTGTCATGGCCATGCTGTTGCCCATAATTTCGGCATAATGGTGCGATTAAGCAGCCTCAGAGGCATCCATGCATGCTGCCCCTGCTGTTTCCTGTCCATTTCCGTGGTGTTTCCATCCTTTTCTGAGGTTCCCAGGTGTTTGGCCAAGCTTCCCTGTGCAGAGCCTTGGTCCCCTTGAAAAATGCTCGAGTCTCCCATTGACTTCAATGGGGTTCGTTATTCGAGACGAGCACTCGAGCATCGGGAAAAGTTCGTCTCGAATAACGAGTACCCGAGCATTTTAGTGTTCGCTCATCTCTACTCATCTCCTTTATTTTATGCAGTTGTATAAGCAGTGTTAATACATTATGTGCATGTATAATGAGATTATCTCCCTGCAGCACAACTTTTTCAATATTCTTTTGTTTGAGAATCCTGGGGCCATTTCTAATCAGTTTTTTTTTGTTTTTATGCTTACCAGTACTTGTATTTACACTTCCTAAAAAAACAATGCCCGGCAGTCTTTCTTATTGAAAATGATGTCTCTCCTGCAGAAAGCCATCAAATCTCCAAAAAATGGGTAAAGTATCTTGGGCAATAGGTGAAGAATCTATTGTGTGTCATTTTTATGAAACAGAAGGCGAGCAGTAACAGAGCAAGTGAGACTTGCATATACAGGCAGTCCCCGGGTTACATACAAGATAGGTTCTGTAGGTTTGTTCTTAAGTTGAGTTTGTATGTACCGTATATACTCGAGTATAAGCCGACCTGAGTATAAGCTGAGACCCCTAATTTTACCACAGAAAACTGGGAAAACCTATTGACTCGAGTATAAGCTGAGGGTGTAGTATACAGCCAGCCAGCCAGCCCCACGTAGCATACAGCCTGCCCCCATGTAGTATACAGCCTGCCCCCATGTAGTATACAGCCTGCCCCACGTAGTATACAGCCTGCCCCATGTAGTATACAGCCTGCCCCACGTAGCATATAGCCTGCCCCACGTAGTATACAGCCTGCCCCACATAGTATACAGCCTGCCCCCCTTAGCATACAGCCTGCCCATGTAGTATACAGCCTGCCCTATGTAGTATACACCCTGCCCCCATGTAGTATACAGCCTGCCCCCATGTAGTATACAGCCTGCCCCATGTAGTATACAGCCTGCCCCCTTGCCGTATGCAGCCTGCCCCACGTAGTATACAGCCTGCCCCACATAGCATACAGCCTGCCCCATGTAGTATACAGCCTGCCTCACGTAGCATACAGCCTGCCCACATAGTATACAGCCTGCCCTATGTAGTATACATCCTGCCCCCATGTAGAATACAGCCTGCCCCCGTGTACCATACAGCCTGCCCCCGTGTACCATACAGCCTGCCCCTGTGTAGCATACAGATAAAATTAAATACCCTCCGGTGTCCCCGATGTTCGTTGCAGCTCCCGATCCCCATCGCGGCTCCCGGCGGCTTCTTCACTCTTCTATCTTCTCTAGCTGGCAGAGTTGCCTCCATGCGATATACCGGCCGTCGGACACTGTGATGGGACGCTGTCGCCGCTGATGATGTCATCAGCGGCGACAGGCTGAGCCCTCTCCATAGCCAGTAAGTCTTTGCTGCATATTGCAGCAAAGGCTTACCAGTAACACCTGCGATCGGTGCTAGCATTGATCGCAGGTGTTAACCCATCCATCGCCGCTGGCTTAAGAAAAATGGTGGTGGATGAGCACTGCCATCTTGGCGAGGATCATCACTTCCTGTGATGTCATCAGGGGGCGGTCTTCCAAAGACCCAAGGCTGTCTCGTTTTAACATTCTTTACAATGTGCAATTAAAGAGTGGGAACAGAGGGCGATAGGGTCTATGTTATTAAGGGTGAAAACTAAAAATTAAATGGACTGAAAATTACAGATCAGATTTGTAGAGGATTAGGACTAGTATACCTGACGTCTACCAATATTTAAATTCCCTATAAAATCATAATGCTGGGGCATCTTTTCTTAAAAATATAAACTGTGTTGTTACCATATTGTTATTCTACTTATAAATTTATGAAAACATTTACAAGTGGGTGTTACAAGCTTGGGGGCATCCCTACACCGTCTC
Source organism: Engystomops pustulosus (assembly GCF_040894005.1). Classification (NCBI taxonomy): domain Eukaryota; kingdom Metazoa; phylum Chordata; class Amphibia; order Anura; family Leptodactylidae; genus Engystomops; species Engystomops pustulosus. The sequence goes on along the minus strand of NC_092414.1, from coordinate 60,123,244 downwards.
ATAATCTCCAAACCAGTGCTACACTGTGTAGGGGGACAACCTTTTAACACTCATTTGTTAATTGATTCACAAATTTCTAGGCACAATAATATTGAAGACGGTTATTAAAAATATGTTCCAGAATGGGTAAGGTATCAACTAAAAATTATGGTGGAACAGCATTTTCTATTCTAATCCACTGTGATCATGTAGTGTTATACTGATCTGATAATCCAGTATTCTATTAAAAACAATGGACTCAAATGTTATTCACCTCACGCATACAAGTCAAATATATGTGAAAATATTCCCGAGGCAAGAGCAGACTTTTGATAATAAAACATCCTGTTTTACATTCCAGTCATGAATGTTTGCAGTCGCCCACAGCATATCTTGGGGTGTAGATGTTCCTTTGTAGTAAACTGTATAAACTGTAAAATGTATATCCTCCTCTGCCAAGGATCTCTACAAATACATAAAGAGTCATTAAGAAATTTCTTTTTGTAAGCGGCAATACCAGAAATGAGGTAGCCGCTAAATAGATGCTTAACTTCTGCTTTCTATGGGATTTATTTTACTAATTAGCCATAGCCTATATTAAAAAGCTTTAATTATTGTTATTATGTAACCCAGGGCTACTAGTCACTGAATGGAAATATTGCATATCAGCCAGTTACAAAAGTCCCCCGAGTGTTGCTTCTATCTGTGACAAAGCATCAGACAGGTAACCGCTTCACAGTGCAGGAAATGATTGGCAAGCAGCTTTCCCAAAAGAGTTGTCACATTTCCACTGTCTCCAGCACTTACCAGATTATTCTCATGGATGCATTTGTAATCAGTGAACCAAGGTGTAGAATGTTACAGTGTTTGCTGCTACAGGCAAATGATACTCAGAATTTCAGCTCCACCGTGAAGGAAGGGCATCCCTGGACTAGAAGTGGTGCAGATGAGGGCGACTGAGGTAATAGGGGAATACATCTACCATGAGTATAATTATAACATTCAAACAAAATATACAAGAAAAAGAGTGATGCACAAACTGACCAAAAAAGTATATAGAGCAATCAATACAAAATTTTATTTACAGTATTTTTCGGACTATAAGGCGCACCAGAGTATAAGGCGCACCATCAATAAATGCCTGCTAAAACGTCTAGGTTCATTTATAAGCCGCTCCTGATTATAAGGCGCACCTGATTATAAGGATGAATGACCAGCAGGTGGCAGACCTGTGCACAGTTCAAGGCAGCTGTTGTCTGTCAGTACGGTTCATATATAAGGCACACTGGACTATTAGGCGCACCTTTGATTTCTGAGAAAATCAAAGGATTTTTTGTGCGCCTTGTAGTCCGAAAAATACAGTAATATTACTTTGACACAAAACACATCAAGCATTAAAATCACTTAAAAGGATCTAGTGTAGAGCTAGGTGTTCCTCCACTCGCCATCCACCATCCACTCGCCTGCTTGATACTGATATTGTATGGTACATTTGCAGTTTGACTCGTTACAAGCTGACTAGGTTCTCATTTTTTATCCAGTGGATAAGTGATGGGGTCATTTATTTTTATACTTTTGTTGCATGTTGATTTAGCATTGGCAGGATTCGGGGGAGGTTCTTTCTTGGGCATACAGCATAGTACTCGCCTTTGCCCCTTCTCGGGTGCAGCTGTACACTGCATTCATTTAAGTGTTTTTATGCTTGGTGTGTTTTGTGTCATTGTAATATTAAATAAAATTTTGCATTGATTGCTCACTTTTTTTGGTCAGTTTGTGCGTCGCTCTTTATTTTGTATACAATGGGGCAGATTTATCAAGTGTCTGAAAGTCAGAATATTTCTAGTCGCCCATGGCAACCAATTGCAGCTCAGCTTTCATTTTAACAGTGCTCATGAATATTACAAAGGAGAGCTGTGATTGGTTGCCATGGGCAACTAGAAATATTCTGACTTTCAGACAGCTTGATAAATCTGCCCCATTGACTTTGGTTGGGTGCATGACCACTTTACTCTAGCAGTTCCTGCCTTGTTTGTGAGGAGATTGAAAAAAAAATTCTTAAAAAAACATACATATTTCTTTGGACATTTCATCTGCCTTAGTTTTCAGGCAATATTTCATTCATTTTCAACTATGGACATCATCTAACAGTATGTTTCGAGCTGTGTGACAACTTTGTGCAGCAGGAGGTGCAAAGCAGATTCTACAAAGTGCCCCAACTGTAGGTCTTGTGTTATAGAGCAAGAAAAGCTGAGCAGATTGAGCTATTGTTAATCACTGTTAGGGATGAGCCAGCTCATTCGTGTCCCTTGGTCTATCCATCCACCCTCCCTGTGGTGCATGAGATCTATTTACAAAGCCGTCGGACGGAATACTAGAGTACTGAAGTAACTCAGCTTTCATAGGACAGACTGGAATCTCTTTAAAGGACATCTACAGCCAAGCACACTGACATACTCTCCATGTCTTGAGTCATGATCACACAAACATAGAAACACAATTAACATTTAAATTCTTCACTCGCTATATCATGTGACTCGTACAATTAATAGGACCTCCTCTGTGTGATCAACAGAACTAGGTAGAAATAAAAACTACTACATAATAACTTATAATAAAGTTCACCATGCTTTTTAATATTGGAATAAAGAAGACTCATTTAAAGAGCTCCACTTCTGTCCAGTGATGAGTTACCTCCTTTTTTCAAGTAAAATTTAACTTACTGCCTAAAATATGTACTCTTTTAATGGGTAGGAGTCCAGTGGGTGGTGCTACATGTACTAGCAAGTCAGCCAACCAACCACTAAGGTGGAATACCCACATGAACAGTAAACTGAAATAGAGCGGGGATTTTGAACTATAAGTAAGACATTTAAGAGAATGTTTCCATTTAAGATTATATTCTTGTGTTGAGTTTATCCTCCTCTTTAATGTAATGTTCATAGATTAGATAGTATGTCATGGTGACAGGTTCCCTTTACGCTTGTACCCATCGACCAAAATACCAAATTATACCAAATGCTGAAGACCTTTTCAGGAGATTATATACAAGGCCCGTTGTGACTTGACTACTGCCTTTTGTATAAAAACAGAAGCTGACAAGAACGTAAGAAGAGGTGAGTATAAGATCTTTAGTTTTTTTAAACCACATATAAAACCTTGTATTCCCAGACATCCCATGTAATACAAAGTTTGTTGAAAAATTTAAGCTCCTGTTCTGAAGGAGCCTTAAATCAGACACTAGAAAAATGTAATTATTGGAATATTTAAAAAATTTCTGATCCTCCAAAAATGTGAATTATGTGAATGTCACAACCCATTTTTTATTTGTTGCTTTACCCACATGAGCGGAAGCAGATATATTTTTTTATAATTCTGTTCAAATGCTTCCATTAGACAAGAATTCAGCATACATTTCCTGCTGATAATCATTTTATTTTAATCCAACATTTTATGTTAACAAGAGAAAATTCAGCTCAGCCTAAAAAATGAAGTCAGCACATTATGAGCATGGTGCTGACTAGGTCAATTTACTTTTCTATTCAGAGAATTTCAATACAAGATAAAAGATAAAAAAAAAACATGAGCCTGTAATTATGCATCGAGCAATGGAATGAATAAAATATTGATGTTTGTGCCTTTCCTTTTCCAGTCCTGTAATCCATAATTACAACACGTGTCAGAAATTAATTTTTTCTTACTCTCGCCTCGTAACACATTTCATTTTGAAATTTTAGATTTCCTCCTTTTTCAGATGTGAATAGATTCCAATAACTAAAAGGGTTTTCCAATCTTTCAATACTATTAACCTATCCTTGGGAAAGGGAGATAGATGTAAGAGACATTTTTGTCCACTCTAGTGACCATGACAAGGTATTGAAGCTCAGTGCCCAAAAAAAAACAGTGATTTAATGTTAAGAGGCCATAAATATCAAAACATATTTAACTCAAACAGTACACTACATGAGTTTTCTAAGTATTATACTAGATTTTTCAAATTCAAATCAGTCCAATACGCGAGTCTGTGGTATTGTGCCCATCCCGGGGCACTTCCCTGCATGACTTGTCATTTCATCCTGGTTGAGGCAGAATTCCTGCCAAGACCAGGAGTCTATCAAAAAGTAACTGGAGGAGTAGGTCAGCCCAGTTTCCAAGAAGCATCCAGCAGTCAACCACTTTCCTGAAGGTATAGGAGTAAAAGGACCCAGTTTTCTAAGGCCAAATCATGTCTGCGGGGACCGGTAGGAGAAGCCGGCAGCATCGCTTGTATTGCATAATCGCTGCCAGCTCTCCAGGATTCGGCGCTGTATGTAAGCCTGGTGCGGCCGCAGCTGCTGTTAGTGCAGTACGGCTGGCCGGCAATGTGAAGGAGAAAGTCTGCGGCTACAGCTACTGTCAGTGCAGCGCGGCTGCATCCCGGAGAACCGGCAGTGATTATGCAATAGATGCGATGCTGCTGGCTTCTCCTACAGGTCCCCGCAGACAGGGGCGTGCTGAGGGTGTATCGGCCGCCCCCCTTATGAATAAGGCCGACTGCCCGGACACAAGATAGGGGCATCCGACCTCAATAAATTTTTTTTTAAACTGGCTGGGGAAAAAGAGGCTGGGGTGAGGATTATGGGGGGCACATTTTGTGGGGGTCATTTTCTGGGTGACAGGTCCTCTTTAAGAAATCTAGTCTTCTCTATTTTGCCCACATAAGGAACAGCAGTTTAAGAGCAAAAATCTAAACAAAGCTTACTCTCTGACTCATTTCTGCTCAAACAGACATTAGTCACAGATGTGACTTTAACCCTAACTTCTGTGCTAATTCTAACCCTTTCTCTTCACTGACCCAATTATAGCCTTTTAGAGGGATGGATGTGGATTGCAGAGCAGGTTTATGAAAGATATTCCATGTAAACTAGATTATTAAACTGAGCAGCTGTGGGAGGAAGGGGCACTGTGCTTGGGAACATCATAGAGTGTAGACTTGACAGAGCAGACATGATGGAGCTGCTTCCTGTAATCACTGAGCAGTAACGGAGGAGCACACTGCATAGCCCCACCCCTCACCCTTTCCACATCCTCCAGTTTCACTCTACAGACTGTCCTTTGCAAATAAAATGAAGGTAGAAAGGCTGAAGCAGGCAGAAAACAGAGAATTAGCAGAGACACAGCGGCCATAAGGTAATGAATGTAAATTGGAAAAATGTTAGTTTTCAGCTATTGGAGCTATAGGAAAAAACTTTACAATTATGTTGAAACCAATGTCTTAAAACATGTAACCATTTAATTTACTCTAAATAGTTCCACCTATAAAAATGCAAATAGATCGGACGATTGTCAGGTGAAGTGAAAAGGAGTTAAATTGATATTGTCTTTCACAGAATAGCAGGGTGTTCATCATGTCTGTAAGTTTCCAAAAACATTCTGCCTCAATGCCCTGTAATTGTAATTGTCTCTGCTTGCAGTTTTTTAATAAGAGCATTTTTATTTGCTTTCTGAGAATACAAATGTGATCTGAAGCAATGTGCACATATAGCTTAATACAGTATAGCTCCATATTGGAATACAGCGTAGTACCCAGTGTATGCCTATAAGGCCAATAACTTACATTTATTTGTATTGCACAATTCTTAAAAACTTGTTCTTTTAACCCCTTCAGGACACAGCCTATATTGGCCTTATGGACGCAGCCCCATTTTTTGCCGTGTCACTATAAGCTTTGGAACGCTTTAACATATCTCTCAATGTTGAGATTGCTTTCTCGTGACATATTGTACTTAAAATTAGTTGGATGATATTTTTCTAATTAAAATTTGAATGATATTTTTTGTGTTTACCGGTAGTTATTTAAAAAAACTAAATTTGGGAAAAAAAAATTTTATTTTCAAAGTTCTAAATTATCTACTTTTGAAGCAGATCGTCATAGAACCCAAATAAATTCATTTGCTTACATTTCCAAAATGTCGGCTTTGTGTAGGCATGGTTTTTCTTAAGATTTCACGTATTTTACTAGAATGTTATGAGGCTCAGAATTTGGGTGCCATTTTTCCCCTTTTTTTGCAAAATCACCAAAACCTATATTTTTAGGGACCTGCTCAGCTTTCAAATTACTTTGTAAGGCCTAAATAATAGCTAGACTCATAAATTACCCCATTATGGAAGCTACACCCCTCAACATATGAAAAAGCACTTTTAAGAACTTTGTTAAACATTCCCAATGCATTACATGAAAAAAGGCTCCACAAAGTTACCCAATGTCTCCCGATTAACCTTAAATCTATATGTGTTGGTAAACTGCTTTATACATGCCCGGCCGAGCATATAATGGAAGGTGGCGCCATCCAGAGCTGATTTGCATTTTCACATTGCACAGGCTATAATTTTTTTATTCTTTTTTTAATGTGGACATACAGTGGCTTATTTTTTTGCCACATGAGATGCACTTTTCTGTTATAAAATTTTGGGGCATCTATAGCTAATTTATGAGATTTTAATAACTCTTTGTTTGTGGAGGAAATGAAAAGGATCAATTTTGATCAATATATTATTTACTGTACATTCTATGGGTCTGCATGATTATAAAAATCAAAGTATTTAGAAATGCATAATTTTTTTATTTTTCGACTGACAAATCTGGTTAAGAGCTTATTTTTTAGGAGAAGTGTTGTTCTTTTAATGGTCTTATTTTGGAGCGTGTAACATCTTTAAAATCCCCTTTTAGAGCATTTTTTAAAGCATTATTCTTTACTTTATAGATGCTCTGATCACTGGTTCAAGTCCAATACACTGCTATACAATGCTAATGCATTGTAGAGCAAACACAGAAGGGATATGACTGCCAGAGACATCGGGCATCCCCTGGCACTTGGCAGACCTCGGGGCTGCCCAGAAGAGGATTGGATCCTTAGGGGGAGCACCCTTACACACTTACATGCAGTGGTCATGCTTGATGGTGGCATGTAAGGGGTTAACACTCATGCAGATGTACATAGTTTTAAAGGCAGTATAGTAATGGTAGACTCTTCACAGGCCTGGTCATGTATACAAACTACAGAAAACACTTTACTACAGAGTAAATAACTTATCTTAACTTAACTTGCTGAAACCTTAAATAGGTTTTCCACAAATCCAGGAAATCCCCAAGAGGAGATACAGGAAAGCAAAATAAAAAAGTGACTGGAAATTAAGCTGAAAAAAAAAAAATTTAAATACTCACCTCCACTCCTCTTCATCTTGATCTGTCCAACGCTAATCTTGACACACCGGGGTCACCTAGAAAAGAAAGTCTCTCACATACATGACGTTACAACAGTTATCTTATGTCGACAAAACAAGCAGTATAGACCTACTGTGTCATCAGACTGGTTTGCATTGACGAAAATTCCAAGTGCGTTATCCAAGTGTCAATATGTACCCATTAACCCCATATAGGGATCTGGGCTTCACCACAATGGAATCACAGGGCCTCCATGTTTAAGAGTAGTCATCCAATAGGCATGCAAAAATCATGGTACAAGATGGAGGTGAGGGCTGGCAGATCACGGTAACGTCAAAGCAAGGTTGTCCCCCGAGTTAAAATACAAATTTCTGGACAAGAATCTGTGTTGTAGAACAAAGCTGGGTTCTGATATATATATATATATATATATCAGAAATATATCAAAACACACAACTTTGCATCGGTCCAGAAAGCCAGGTACTTTACTCTCTTCTGGTGCAGGTAACAGACTTTTACGACCAGGGTTGCCCAAGGACTAGATGGGGACATATTTAACATGGACATAGAATTATTAATCTTAGTAGTTGTACTTGTCTTAGGACCCAAGAGCTTTCCCCAAGATGAGGCAGTTGAAAAAAGGCCTGCAGATGGGTAAGGATGAGGTTAAGCAGCACTATTATTACTTTTGGGTGATTTGCGAGGTTGTAGACCATCTTTAACTGTCGTGCAATAAAACATTGGATATATTAAAGCTCATATTATTGAATTCGCTCCATTACTTCATATTTTTTTTAATCCTATATTACTAATAATTTATAATTTCATAGTTCACATTAATGAGTTTCCTTGCAGAAAATGTTCTTATCCTAAAACTTTTTTATGATAAAGTCTTTACAACCTTATGCATTTTAATAACAGAACATTTTCAAGTAGTATATCATTACTTTAACGTCAGTCACTAAGGAGCTGACCCTAGACCATTTTATGTGATTTTCTTCCCAACAAGGCATTCAGCTTGGGTCTTGGCTAATAAACATGTGTGTAAAATCAACATTAACTATTTAGAAATGTTTTCATTTCCCTTAAATTTTTTTGCATACATTGAATGTTATAGAGCTATAGAATGCTAAACAGCACAGCCTTAGATGAGAGGCTAAAGAAGCTTTATATTAAAATGAATTAGATCAACTATAACCCCAGAACATAAGAAGAAGACTACTATAGTATTTATCATTTCTCATCTGTATCTCCATTGTTTTGACTGTTCTTCTGCCTCACCTCTCCTAGTATATACTCTTGATTTGGCACAGGGGGGTCCCGAAGCAAGAAAAATAAACTGACAGCAGGAGACAAGGAAAAGGGAGCGATACCTGTCAGAATGTGATAAGCAAGTCATCCATCATGGGGTTGATGGGAATGGAACGAGAGGACACCTGAAGAAAAGGCCTGGAGATATCCCTTCACATTGCATCAAGGATGCGAAGGCGAGGATGCCGTACTATGTACATAGTCACAGCAAGTGCATTTATAGAATGAAACTTTATCACCTCCAATGATGTATGATACACAGCACAGAACCATGAAATATCCGGTTAAATGCTTTAGAAGATTTTGCATGTCAACAATTACCATATATACAGTATATATTGATATCATGCTGAACTTTAGCCTAAAGCTGTAACAAAGTACACACATATTGGGGCACATTTACTCACCTGTCCCATCACAATCCCCTAGGTACGTTGTCTGTCGAGGATTCGGAGCTGCCGCGATTCACTAAGATCGTGCGTCCAATTTTCTGCATGTGTCGCTTCCCAGCAGAGGTCCGCTGGAGTTCACCATCTTCTTCCCGATTCATGTAAGTGCATGGCTTGCCACATAATTTTGAATGTTAAATCCCGCGTTTAGTCCGAATCAGTCGGGTTGTCCGATGGCCATGCCCCCAATTTGTGTCGCATGAAAGATTGCACCAAAATCCGTTTGCGTGCCCCAAAAACCCCAATTAAATGCACCGCAAAATGAAAATGCGGTCCTCGGACCCTTAGTAAATGTGCCCCATTGTATGTATAGTTTGTAACTACTGTAGGAGCGTAACTACAGCAGTAGCAGCTGCTACAGGGCCCGCAGTGTCAGGGGGCCCCTGCATCAGATTTCACACTCTACAGAATGGAGGGTGTGCAGCATTATATAGAAATTGGGGCACATTTAATAAGAACAGTGCAAACTGCACTAATGTGGTTTGCTTGTGTATAATGCAGGATGCGCCAGATCCAGGATTTCAAGTTTTTCATGAATCTGGCACTCCCTGCACTTGCTGAGCACACAGATTTTTTTGGTGCACCTTTAACATAGGGCTTGCCACACTTTCTGTTGGACTTTGCATGATAAATTTGCTGCACGGTCTGACTGAGCCCCGGAACGCCCCCCTAATATGTGTTGCATGACGCATAGTGCAGCTGCACAACAAAAGGGTGGCGTGTAACACGTGTGTGATGCAGACACTTGAAAGTCTGACAGAAAACTGGCGCACAGCCCTTAGTAAATGTGCCCCATTATGCTGTACATTGAACATCATTATATGTATATAACAGTGCACATCATGAAATGGCAACTTAATAAGAAATGTTGGGGAGGGAGGAGGGGACAGCAGAACGACAGGATCTCTCATCTCTAATTCCTGCCGTCTACTTCCCCCATGTGGTCAGCAGCTTCTAAGTATAGAAGCTGTCTAAGTATATATATATATGTGCATAAATGTGTATGCATGAGTGTATAAATGTGTGCATATGCAAATATGTATATTTTCTGAGGGGGTAAGGGGTCTGCATTTGGAAGTCTGCTATGGCGCGCTGGCTATACCCCTGTAGTTACAACCCTGTAGTTCCCTATTGAACTGTTGATGTTTGGCTGTTCCTATTGATGGCGCATGACCACCAATATGCTTATTGTAGGTAACAAAATTTTTTGAAATAGCAACAAATGTTCAAGATAATATTGTAGTTTTATTGTGGTGCACATTCATATCAAGGCCTTCATTCCTCTTTCATATGTCATGCCTTTATATTTTACATATATTATGGCACATGTTTGAACAATAACACTACACCTGTATTAGACTAAAGTACATCGTATTTCAATGTAAGTTTGACCTTCATGTGATTCATAGAAAACTCATGAAACGTTTACATGATAAGGGTTACATTTGCTGGTACACTCCACCACGAAAACATTGAGAACAGGTGGAAACGTTACGCATTGTTCTATTACGCGGTGGGGGATGGGTATCATACACCTTTCATGATGATGAAATAAAGCGATCAGTCACTCTCAACTTGGCAGTGGTGCCATATGCTGAAAATGTTGTCATTGTTACAACAGCAATATTCATTTGTCAGGTAGATAGTGATATCTATGGCAAAATGCTGGGAAAATATAGGAAATATGAAGCTCTTCTTCTAACCTTCTGTATATTTAGGCTGCCCTGTCTTCCAGTGGATGAGCCCTGTAGGATATAATATAATAATATAATTAGATAAATTTCAGTTATTTTTTTAACATGACTATTTACTACATACTACATTGAACATATTGCAAGACAAAAGTCCTCCATACATAAAAAGTTGGCCAAACATTCCCATTTTGCCAATACTGACTGTATAATGTTGATGGGGTCTCTAAGCTTTTTCCCAATAGATGTTATTGGAGGAAGGAAGGATCTGGTATGCTAAACTTCAATTCCCAATCGTGTTCTTTTCAGGAAGGATAAGATGCTTAGCAGTGGCATACTCTCCTCACCTCAGTGACAAAACATGCATGCTGGGTGCAGTAGCGTAACTAGGAGAGACAGGGCCCCCTACCAGGCTACTGCATGGGGCCCCCTTCCCACTTTTTTTTTTTTTTTTTTTTGAAAAGAATTTTATTCACTTATATGCACATAATACAAAAAAGTGTTCCATTGTATAATCATTCGTTATCTTTATGCATCAAACAAATTATTTTGGGGTGCACACACTTTACCCCTCTTGTCTTTAATCAGTCAGATAACAACAAGACCTTACTTAAATACTACTCTCCCCTACCCTCCCCCCCCTCGAACTCGCTGGCTGGGCGAGAAAAAAGAAAAAAAAAAAAAAAAAGGGCAATTTCCCTAATCTAGTACCATGCATTCCATATTTTAATTCTTTTCGGTCCTAGATTCTTGTTTTTTGACCACATACTTTCAAAGCTTTTAATCTGTAAAGAAAGATTTTTCCAGTATTCTACCGTGGGGTACTCCTTGGATCCCCATTTCCGCACTATACATACAAGGGCTATATTCACTAGCTTAATAATTAATTTTCCACATTCCTTCTTCACCTTTTCTTGTTCAAAGAGACCAAAAATAGCAGTTCCTACCGAGGGTCTTAAATTAATATGGAGTGTTCGTGAGATTTTCTGGAAAACTGCGTCCCAAAAGGATTGGATACCCGGACATAACCATGCCAGATGGAAAAAGTCTGCTTCCATTGCTCGGCACTTCCAACAATTCGAGTTGTCCCTAATCCTCATTCTAAAAAGATCCTTCGGTGTATAATATATTTGGTGAATCAAAAAAAAATGGATTATCCTATGATTCCAATTCATGGAACCTCTCTTAATATTTTTATGTACCTCTCCCCATTCTTTATCCTCAAAAACTCCTATTACATTTTCCCACTTACTTCGTGATTTGTGTTTAATATTGTTTGTGTAACTATTTCTTACGTGCTTATATATCGTAGATACACCCTTCTTCACTGCTACTGTGATTCTGATAAACTCCAAACATACGTGTGTGACCAATTGTAATTTGAATGAGCAGGTGCTATGCTTTATTGCATGTGCTAGTTGCCGGTGACGAATCCAATCCCCTCCCTTTAGCCCATACCTTTCCTGAAGTGAGGAGAAGGGAAGCATTTGGTCTCCTACCATTACTTGGGAGACATATCTAATCCCCAATTTTTGCCAGTATGATACATCCGGTATCTTCATCAGTTCGGTTAAATTTCTATTATCCCATAATGGGGTCTCCTGCAAATAGCCCTGGAGTTGTAAAATTTTTTTAAACCATTTCCAGACTTTCCCCAGTGTGTTTCCAAGGGCCCACTTTCCTGGTGTTATCTTTCCCAGCTGCGAGCTCTCCAATAACTCCACTATATTTTCTACTTTTCCCCCTGCTAACTGCATCAATTTTACATATAGATCATTATCCTTCCAATTTATTAGTCGGCCCACTTGTGCCGCCAAGTAATATCCCTTAAATTCGGTAATCCTAATCCTCCTTCCCCAATAGGCTTATATAGGTGTTCCATCTTAATTCTAACTTTTTTCCTTCCCCATATTAATTTATTAAGTAATGATTCTACCAGTCTAAAAAAGGAGGTGTCTATCCATACAGGTGCTGCAGACAGGAAATAAAGGAGCTGGGGGAGGATAACCATCTTTATCAAGCCTATCCTATCCGCTCGGGATAGAAATAGGCCGTTCCAACTTTGAATTCTGTTCTTCATGTTTTTAATTACAGGGTTTAAATTTAGTTCATAATATTGCCTAATTTTTGTGGACACCTCTATGCCCAGATATCTAAAGTTGTCCACACATCTCACATCTCCTCTTTTATTCGCCCACTCCTTAACTTCCCTGTCTAAGGGCATTAAGTTGGATTTTCCCCAATTTATCTTAAGACCGGATAGGTTCCCGAATCCTTCCACAAGTTGAATTACATTTGGGATAGTGTTGGGGGAATTGCGTAGGTAAAGTACCACATCATCGGCGTAAAGGCAGATCTTATCTTTACATCCTCCACAGCCCCCCCCCTGTATTGTTTCAGTATTTCTTATTTTGATGGCCATAGGTTCCATGTACAGTGCAAACAGAAGTGGGGACAGGGGACATCCCTGTCTTGTACCTCTGGTTAACCCAAAAGTTCCTGACTCCCTGTCTCCTACTCGAATTCTCGCTGTCGGTGCACTGTACATGCATTTAACCATACTAATGAATTCTTCTCCAAGATCGAATTTCCTCATTGTTTCCCATAGGAAGTTCCACTCCACCCTGTCGAATGCTTTAATAGCATCTAAGGACAGGATGGAGCGGAGTCCTCCCTCACCTAGTTCTACTGCTGCGTATAGGCGCTGGATACAATCCCCCGTCCTTCTATTTGGGATAAAGCCGTTCTGGTCTTTATGAATTAATTCCGGAATAACTTTTTGTAGTCTCAGGGCTAATACTTTAGCTAAAATTTTAAGATCCGTGTTTAGCAGGGATATAGGGCGGTACGAGGCCGCTTCCAAAGGGTCTTTATCCTTTTTAGGTATAAGTGTGATACCGGCCTCTGCCATCGTCTTGGTTACCCTACCACGCGTAAAAGCCTCTTGATATACTTCAAGTAGCTTGGGGAGGAGAAAATTACCATATCTCTTATAGAAACTGAATGGTAGTCCATCCGGGCCGGGTGATGTATCCTTGCTAAATGATTGCAATGCGGTCTTTAACTCCTCTATCGTGATGGGTGCCCCTAAAATCTCTCTGTGATGTGCACTGGTCTTCGGGATCTGTATTTCGTTGAGGTACTTTTCTATCGTGTCTTGGCTAGCATCCAGCTCAGAGTTGTATAATTCAACATAAAAGCTTCTTAGTACCTGTAAGATCTCACTGATCTCTCTTGTAACTCCCCCATCCTCTTTTCTCAGTGCAGTTATCGCCATTTTGCCGTTATAGTTTTGAATCTTACTTGCTAGCTGTCTCCCTGGTTTACTTCCTTCAATGAAAGAATCCTGTGCCTGGAAGAACGCCCTATGTTGTGCTTTTTCCACCATAAATTTATGCAGCGCTTCTCTAGCCAGCATTGCCCTCTTCCTATTATGTTCTGAAGGAGAATTAGCCAAAACATTCTCCGTTCTAGTGAGATCTGCTTTTAGTTGATTTTCCTTCTGGCCAAACTCAGCCCTAGACCGTTTAATATTTTTAGTATAAAGCTCCTTCACGAACATTTTAAATGTGTCCCATACTGCAGCTAAATTTGAAGAAACGGAATTTGTGTCCCAAAACCATTGTGCTTCTTCTTCAAATGAAAGATGTGGGTGGAGTATTGTGATCCAATACGGATTTAACTTAAATCGCCTATATCCCTTTTCCTCTGATTTTAAAATAATCATAACTGGGGCATGATCTGAAATAATAATCTTTTCATAGACCATCTTACGAATTAAACTCAGGAAGGCGGGGTTTGTTAAGCAGAGATCAATGCGGGATAGTGTGCTATAAGATCTACTCATGCAGGAAAATGCTCTACGGCTTCCATACAATCTACGCCAAACATCCAACCATCCCAGTTCTTCACATAAATATGATAGTTTACTCCTTCGTTCAGTACCACTGGTTATATCCTTTGTCAGATTAAATCTGTCTCCCTTCTCATCCATTACCATGTTGAAATCTCCCATTATCATTAAAGGACAGTTACCATGTTCCTCTATAAATTTTAGTAATATATTAAAGACTTCCCATGATGCTGGGGGGGGGAGATACACAAAAGCCAATATGATTTTTCGCCCTTTCAGTTGACCATAGAGAAAAATGTACCTGCCAGAGCTATCTATCGAAGATTTGAGTACCTCAAAATCAACGTCCCTATGTATAAGCACCGATACCCCTTTTGAGAAGATGTTACCCAGTGAGTGGAATTCTGTTCCAATCCATCTTTTTTTAAATCGCTGAATGTGATCTGTAATCAAGTGGGTTTCCAGTAAACAAATAATTGCTGGGAGATGTTTGTTGATTACATCGAAAACTTGACATCTTTTTAATCTATCACTAGAACCTCTAATGTTCCATGTTAATATTCGAACCTCTTTCGCCATTTAAAAAAAAAAAAAAAAAAAAAAAAAACCCCCCAACACAACAAAAAACCCCAGCCAGCGGGTCCCACCTCCCCCCTCCCCCCCTCAACTGGCCCACGGTTCCTCCTATTCCGTAGGCCTCCAACTAACCTTTAACGCCCTCCTCCCCTCCTGTTTGCATGGGTCCCATAATGTTTAACTATGCCCAAATGAGATTAAAGACCCTGTTGATCCAACCAATTAGCGGCTTCCTGAGCCGTAGCAAAGAACCATGCCTTCTCCTTATATATTATTCTTAATTTGGTCGGAAACATTAAAGCATATTGTAATTTGGCCTCACTTAATCTCTTTTTAACATTTTTAAAGCTAGCACGCTTCAGTTGTGTATCTTTAGAAAAATCTGGGTAAATAGAGATTTTCATTTTTCTTAGTGCTTCAGAGGCCTGCTCCCGACTCTGTCTCAAAATATAGTCTCGGTCTCGAGAACTAATCAATTTTACTAGAACAGATCTGGGGGGGGACCCTGGAGGTAGTTTTTTAAAAGGAACCCGGTGTGCTCTCTCCACTCCAAATACTGTGGAGAAGCCTTCTGTGCCAAACATATCAAGTAGCCATTTTTGTATCTTATCTGCCATATCTTTTTCCTGTTCGTCCTCTCTGAAACCGATAATACGGATATTTGATCTTCTCGATCTGTCTTCCAGATCGGTTAATTTTTCCTGCAGTCTTTGATTCTCCTTTCTGTTTCGATCTACCTCTCTATTAATCTCTTTCATATTCTTTTCTAATTCTTTACAACTGTTTTCAAATGTTTTCACTGTCTCCCTGATGTTATTAATCTCGTCTCTGATAGTCATAACTTCCGTTTGTAACGCACCAATCTGAGTATTTATGGTTCCAATCGCTGCCTTAGATTCTTCTACCGAAGTTTTAGTGTCCTTAACTGCGGTCAGGATTTCTGATAGGGTCTCTTTTAATTCGGCCGGGAGCTCCTCCATCCGTGGAAGTGGGGTCCTAGTCCCCTCACCTAGGTCCTCTACTTCTTTGGGGGGCTGTCTAGTTTTTACCGGCGAAGCCTTCCATAGTTTATCTATCCCCCCCCCCAGATTTTCGTTGGGCGTTTTTAGGGCCCATTTCCCTGTCTCTGTTTGTACGGCCCCCTACAGTGTCTGTGAGGAGCAGACCCAAAAAATTATAAATAACACAAGAGGTAAACCGTTACGATGTTATTCCCGGTCCCACTTGGTCAATCACAGAGCTCTACTAGAAGCTAAGATTTTTATATCACAACAACAGCAGTACCCAACCTCCCTTCTTCCCAAGGCATAGACAATATATTAATGTCCTTTTATCAGCTTTCGTATACAGTCCTGGGCTAGGCGAAATTTAGTCTTAATCCAGGAGTTAGTTATTAGTACAATATTCCAAATCCGGGCAGACGCAGGGTTAGTAAGAAGTCAGTATAATTCAGTCTTACTCGACCTCAATGGTAAGTGTGCCACCAACCGATGCATGCCCGGCGTCTCGAACCTCCACAGAATGTTCACCTTGGGCCGCTGTGTACACAACTTGTCCGACCTCATCCGGGTATTCCCCGTAAGTTGCTACATGCGATTCCTGTCAGGGCGAGCATCTAGGATTGTTACCTGACCAGCTTGGCGAACCTCAGCAAAGTAGTCACCCCAGACCGCTATATGCACAAGCGTGTCAAGCCCCATTAAATTAATCGCCACGGACCTCTACATGCACTGTTTGTCAAAACTTCAACAGAGTAAATGCCACAGACCGCTGCGTGCACCACTTGCCCTAGCTTCGCCGGGTGGCTGCCTCGGGCTTTTACGTATCAAGCTTGTCGGATCTCAGCGGGGTAGTGGCCACAGACAGCTACATGCAACTTGTCAGGCCTAGATTGATTGCCACAAATCACTTCTTATACAACTTGTCAAACCTCCGCAAAGTACTCGCCACGGTAGTAGTATATTTGGCCCAGCTCAATATTTTGTAGTGGGGTTTAGTGCGGCAAGGGTGTCACGCAGAAAAATAAGGAGACCACTTGTTGTCAATCTCCGAGTATTAGGTGTTAGTACAGTTAGTACCATGTTCCGGGTCCCAGACTAATAAGGGGTTAGTAAGAGTCAGTATGATTCAAAAATATATTCTGTCTTACCAGACCTCGACAGAAAGGCGCCACAGGTTGCTGCAAGTCCGACTTCTCAGACTTCATAAGAGTAATCGCCATGAACCATTGCATACAGGACTTGTCAGACCTCCACAGGGTAAAGTTCCCCGGACCACTTCATGCACGTCTTATCAGGCTTCAGCAGGATAATCATTACGGACTGCCACATACATCACCACGGAGCGCTGCTTGCAAGACTTGTCTGGCTAACGGTATTCCAGCGCATTCTGCGTCCACCTGTCCGAGCCAGGGTCCTAGACACGCGTAAGCCTGGCTGCAGTTGTTCACTTCAGCTTGTCTGCGGACCCCATGCACTCTCGATAGTCTCGATAGTCCCCACGCTCTCAAAGTCGGGCGCGCCGCAGAGCCAGACCCATGCGAGGAGTAGGAGGAGCGGCAGCGGCGTCACGTACGTCACGTCATGACGTCACGACCTCGCGTCTCGGGCCCCCTTCCCACTTAAAAAATATTTATATTAGTATACTCACACATGCAAGCTACAATCACATATAAATACACTCATGTGCACACAGCATATACACATACATACAGTGCCATATGCAACATACTCACATACAGTGTATACAGACACCATGTACACATCACAGATACTGCATATATACATCACAGTATATGCTGTATTCATATTATGCTGGACATGTGCAGTACAATATAGATATAATGGTGCACATCCTCCTGTCTTTATTGTGTCAGGTCGAATGACGGGACCCCCTGACACTGTGGGCCCCATAGCGGCTTCTATGGCTGCTACCACTGTAGTTACGCCCCTGGCTGGGTGAACCAAGTATGCATGTGTATGGGGGGCAGCAACTAGGGAAGCATAACTGCCAGGGGCACAAGCATTTGGCTGGCAGCTTTTGAAGCACCTACGGATACAGGGTGTTCTTGTTACATTCTTGCTAAATGCTTCCAACATAAAAGAGACCAATCATTTATTCCAAAATGAACAAAATACAGTTCATCCAAAAAAATATTCAGTATAAAGGATCTCTAAACAAATGAGTTTAAAATTACATTCGTAAAAGATGCAGCTTTCCCTGTTGTATACTCAGAGAGCTTCGATGTGTTATCAAAGAGGAATAATGGTGAAAAGACTAAGTTCTTTGAACAGAAGAGTATTAATGGATTTTTAGAGTGGATGGATGATGTGTGTTCTCAAGTATCTTAAAAATATCCTTTAATATAATTTGCAGCAATGTTTTCTTCGACAAGATGAACACCTCTCAGATTGATAATATTATTGCAATAATGACAGCATAATTCACACATTATTTTCCTATCTGCAGACCTTGGTGTCTTTCTAACATGTAGACTGTTACTGCTCATCTCTCCACTGATATTTTCCTATACAGTACTAGACGTGCAGCTTCCAAAGGCTGCCGTTGTGTTAGCTTTAGATTGTACCCGTTACTGTACATATTGGTTTCTTGCTAAATGTCTAATTTTGAAATCAAATCCTCAGTTAAAATTTTAATTTTTATTACAGAATGTAAGGGGAATCATCACTCAGTAGGTATCCTCCATCATCAAGTCATTATGCTTTCTAACCTTATAGTTCAAAGTTCAAGGAACTCTGTATTTGTACCAAATCAGTGTTATCTCCAGGTACCTTAAAGGACACTGTCATCAGGTCTCTGTCACTATTTCTGTCACCTCTACCTGTTGGAGCAGCTCACAAGGATCCATCACAGCCTTTACGTAGCCAATACGGCAATACCCAGATAAAATGTCCACTGTGGACATTTTATCTGGGGATCAGCGTCATAATGTCTGGACCACTGCCTTTATTATATACCTCAACTTAGAATCCTGGTAATCTGAAAATAACGCCGAGACCCAACTATGCTCCACAAGTTCAGCTTCATTGTTCACCTCCTGTCATGCAAACTGGTCTCCCTATTACCTGGTGAGGATCCTAAATCCTGAGTGTGAGTGCTGTTTTGGCCAATTTCTATATTTAATTCTGTTTATTGCACTCAATTTTGAATAATATTTTAGGGCCATACATTGTTATTGTCAGGCTTTGGGATGTGTGGATCCACTGGTCCACCGCGGGAAATAATACTAGCCGACACCTGGGACCGGAGTCTAAGTGGCACCTGGTCTTCACCAGAGCCCGCCACAAAGCAGGATGGACTTGCTGCGGCGGGGTACCACCAGGTCGCTCCACAGGTGCGACTAGCCAGCAATTGCAGCCGAGATTGAGATACCTTAACAGAAGACAGTCTCGTGGTCAGGTTCGAGCACAGGGTCAGGGCAGGCGGCAGAGATGCAGGGTCAAGTCCAATCTGGGGTCAGCAACGGGAGGTCACGCAGATGGGAACGGGAACACAGCAACACGGAGGAATGCAGGAAACACAGGAATGCAGGATAATAACTAGGAAGCTTTCTCTAAGGCTGTGAGGCACAAAGATCTTGTAGGGCTTGTAGGAAGAGGCAGATTTAAATAGTTTCCCAGGAAATGGCCAGTGCCAATTAATGGTGCGCTGGCCCTTTAAATCTTCTAAAGCCGGCACGCCCTAGGAGTTGGGAATGTGCCTGCACGGCCAAAGAGGACTGAGCAGGAGCTGGGAGCGGTGAGAAGCGCTGGCGGCTCACAAGCGGGAGGATAGGAGCAGGGGTGAGCCTGCAACCCACAATATGGGTCGCGGGAACAGTTATCCTTCACACTACAAATATACACAAGTAAAATACTCTGTAATAAAACTAAATAATTCATTTGTAACTTCTATTGCGTCCAGGACATA
Source organism: Engystomops pustulosus (assembly GCF_040894005.1). Lineage (NCBI taxonomy): Eukaryota > Metazoa > Chordata > Amphibia > Anura > Leptodactylidae > Engystomops > Engystomops pustulosus. The sequence goes on along the minus strand of NC_092414.1, from coordinate 60,103,255 downwards.
AGTTGCAAAATAGAAGCATATTGCTCTAAGATATATTAAGGAATTCTAAATTTGCCAAAAAGCTACAAGGAAATAAATTACTTTTCCTGTTAATACTACATGCCTTTGTTATGTTTCCACCTACAGTAAGTATTGCATTCTATGGTGCTGCCACATGTATCTTGTGTCTGCAGCACCTAGGGATACACACAGATGTTCACTAAGCTGTTTGGAAATCTCTGTTTCTCTATGTTGCTTTGTATGGATGCCGGGACAACAGTATGCTTTTCATACAACAGATGGGCTTAGTTACAATGCATCAATAGACAAACATAATTATGACTTAACCCCTTGTGAACATTTTTTTTCCTCTTTAGAATAGTAGAATTAAGCTAGAATAATGTTTTGTACCATTTCCTTTTATTTGAGACCTTGATTTTGTTTTCTAAGAAAGATTCATATATTTTAAGTAACTGGGTTATATCACATTTTTACTGAAATAATACTGAAAAGTCTAAAATCCATTTATTTTGTATATTTTATTTGTTTATTTATAAACTTCACAACCATCCTAAACAATGTTTTAAATTTACTGTAAATATTATGAGAAGATCAAAGGATTGTATTGTATGTACTGGACTTGATAGGTGATGTTGACAATGGGGCACTTTGTGGAGGCAATGTGGGTTTTCATAGTTAATACCAAAATGGAACTAAACATATAAAAACAGCACCAGAACTAACTTCACAACCTTAATTCAGCACCAGAACCGAGCTCATCATATCCAAATGCCAAGCATGCAACACCTACAAATGATATACATGCAGTTCCTCCAAATTATAGATATGCAGTGCTCCTAAGTTACACATAGGGACATGTACATTGGGTACGGAAATTATTCCCACCACTTTAAATTTTTCAATCTTTGTTTCATTGCAGCCATTTGATCATTAATGTACACCCCAGCTTGGCGGAAAAAAAAAATAAATGTAGATATTTTTGCTGATTCATTAAACAAGAAAAACTGAAATATCACATGGTCATAAGTATTCAGACACTTTGCTCAGTATTGAGTAGAAGCGGCTTTTGAGCTAGTACAGCCATGAGTCTTCTTGGGAATGATGTTTATCAAGCCTGGATTTGGGATCCTCTGCCTCTTCCTTACAGACCCTCTCCAGTTCCCTTAGGTCGGATGGTGAATGTTGGTGGACACCATTTTCAAGTTTCTCCAGAGATGCTCAGTTGGGTTTAGGTCAGGGCTCTGGCTGGGCCACTTAATTATGGTCATAGAGTTGTTCTGAAGCCACTGCTTTATTATGCCTAGGGTCATTGTCATTTTGGAAGGTGAACTTTTGGCCCAGTATGAGGTCCAGAGCACACTGGAAGAGGTTTTCATCCAGGATATCTCTGTACCTGGCCGCATTCATCTTTCCTTCAATTACAACCAGTTATTACAGCAATAACTGGGGATACACCTTAGAATAATTAGAAAAGGCAGATAACTGTTTTCATAGTATATTAAGTGAGATTTTGCCAAAATCCAATGTCACTTTCACTTTGTGCTGCGCTGTTTTTCTATGTCATCAATGCGAATGATCCTTATTATCATTCTGAATATGCTGTATTTTAAGTAAAAGTCACCTTTAAAATATTTTCTTGCAGTAGCCTGGGGCAGGCTCGTTCTTCGGTTGCTGATTTCTTCCATGTCTGCTTGAATAAGAATAAATGCAATCCTTTTACCTTTGAGCCTCGTCTATCAATTATTTGAACTTAACAATGAGAAGAGATGCCGATTTCAAATACCAAGCAATAGACATTGGCATCTCGAGAAAAAATGCCTCCCACTCCTACATCAGGCAGCATCTTGTCAACGACTCATTTGATTAAAACATCCCTAAGGGGTCATACATTCAATTGAAGTGGAATTGCTCTGAAGCCATAACTTCCCAGAGACAGGCTGCTTCTTTGAGGAACAAATGTGTCAATGCACTATGAAATCTATTGTGGGATTGAAATCTACTGTTATGACTTTAAAAAGAGGAGTAATACATGACAGGGTTGTTTATTAAGCAAGTCCATCGCCAACACATTTGTCAAGGCTGTGTTTGGCAACATTACATTATGCTAAATGATGTAGCAAACATAGTGTCAGTGACCACCTGCCATGAGTTTCTTACAATCTACTAGTCGCATTTACATAACCCTTTAATTATTTATATAGCACATCTATTACACCCTGCTCCAGGATTTTTACACTTGCTATAAAAATTTTTTTATCAAACATTAACCTCTTAAGGATGCAGGGTGTTTTCGCTCATTTCTTGCTCTCCACCTTCAAAAATCCATAACTTTTTAATTTTTATGTGTACAGACCTGCGTGAGGGCTTATTTTTTTATGCGTAACAAATTTTACTTTCCCGTAATGTTATTTATTTTAACATGCCGTGTACTGCGAAGCTGGAAAAAAATCCAAGTGTGGAAAAATTGAGGAAAAAAAAACGCACATGCGTCACGTTCTTGTGGGCTCAGTTTTTACGACTTTCACTCTGCACTCCAAATAACACCTCAGCTTTATTTTTTGGTTTGGTACGATCGCAGTGATGCCAAATTTATACAGGTTTTATTGTGTTTTAATACATTTTCAAAAATTAAAAGAATGTGTACAAAAAAGAAAAAAATATTTTTGGCATCTTCTTACGCTAATAACTTTTTCATACTTTGGTGTTAGGAGCTGGGGGAATTTTTTGCAAAATTAGTCAACATTTTCATTGCTACCATTTTTAGGTCTGTGCGACATTTTGATCACTTTTTATTCCATTTTCTATGTGATGTAAAAAGGTGTAAAAGTCGCATTTCGGACATTTGGGCGCCATTTCCCGTCTCGGAGGTCACCGCCGACCGTAAACGTTTTTATATTTTGATAGATCGGGCATTTTGGGACACGGTGATACCTAATGTGTTTGTGATTTTTACAGTTTGTTATGTTTAATATCAGTTCTAGGGAAAGGGGGGTGATTTGAATTTTTAATATTTATTAATTTTTTTTTATTTTTAAAAACTTTTTTTTTTATTTTTTCACTATTTCTTAGACCATTTAGGGTACATTAACCCTAGATGGTCAGAGTATTCCTACCATATACTGCAATACTTCTGTGTTGCAATATATGGTATTTTTGCATGTGATTCGAAGACCCGAGGCTACCATGGCAACCGATCGCCACCCCCCGATGGCGTTCGGGGAAGCGACAATCGTAATAAAGATGGCAGCGCCCACGCGACTTTGCCGGCGGCATAGGAAGGCTAATAGCGGAGGGGGTTTGCTGCAATATGCAACAACCCCCACCCTTGTATGAAGAGGACTCAGACCGTGAGCCCTCTTCACACATTCCCTGCACCTCTGCGCCGTAGAGCTTTGGCGCAGAGCTTGAAGGGGTTAAAGAAGTAAATTATATTAGATTTACTCATTAATGATTTATGGTGTTGATAACGTATATACTCAAGTATAAGATGACCCGAGTATAAGGCGAGCCAGCAAGCTCCCAGTAGTATACAGCCAGCCAGCCCCCTGTAGTATACAGGCAGCCTGCCCCCTGTAGTATACAGCCAACCTGCCCCCTGTAGTATACAGCCAGCCTGCCCCCTGTAGTATACAGCCAGCCCAGCCTGCCCCAGTAGCATACAGCCAGCCCAGCCTGCCCCCAGTAGTATACAGCCAGCCCAGCCTGCCCCCAGTAGTATACAGCCAGCCCAGCCTGCCCCCAGTAGTATACAGCCAATCTGCCCCCCCGTAGTATACAGCCAACCTGCCCCCTGTAGTATACAGCCAGCCTGCCCCCAGTAATATAGAGCCAGCCCAGCCTGCCCCCTGTAGTATACAGCCAGCCCAGCCTGCCCCCTGTAGTATACAGCCAGCCCAGCCTGCCCCCTGTAGTAGACAGCCAGCACTTTAAAAAAAATATACTTATATATTCACCCAAAAAATACAAAAGTTTATTTTTTTTATTGACTCGTGTATAAGCCGAGGTGAAGTTTTCCAGTACATTTTTTGTGGACGAGTAGATACGGTGTATACACTTTTGTAGCAATATAGCAGTAAGGGTAAAGCACATAAATGGTTAAAATGATCTATCACCAATGCACCATGAACCAAGTCAGTCATAGAGTTCATGGAAAAAACCTATTTCACTGGCCATCTGTACGTTTCATCAATTTTCACCAAATAGAACTGCTCCTCCGAAGCAATGGATCAGTAAAAAAATAAGGTGAAAGCTCTTGAACACCATTTGAATGCAATAAACTCATTCAACTCATTTTATCTTTGCCCTTTACCTTATCTGTTTGTGTGTGTTTAGGAGATGATTGCACCACATTTATCCTCCTGCAGTCTGTTCTACTCCAGCAATGGTTAACTGTGGTGACTGACAGAGCTCTGCTCCAATCAGCATGGAGCAGGGGGTCTGCTCCTCACCTTGTGAGAGAATCTGTTTGTTGTATCTTTTGCACAATATTATAGTTTTATTATATGTTTTTAAAGAAATTAAAAGATACAGCTCAAAATTCAGCCGCAGAGACACACATATTTCCATAATATTAAACCGTAGGCAAACATATTAACTCACAGAACAAATGGTAAAATATTACAAATATGCAGGACAAACTAGAAATTAAGTTGTATCTCAGGCATTATGAATTTGGCTTCCATTCAGAACACATTCTTCTTTTGTGATTTTTGTACTGTGTAGGTATTTCTGTTGTGACCTGGCTTGTTGACAATTGCTAAATCTGTCTTTTGTCATGTATTACTTTAGTGTAGGGAGGAAATGTCTTCTAGTTGTCTACCCCTACTTAGGGGTCCGGGAAATAGGAGGGGACAGTTGGGATGTGGATTTAGTATCAGGGCCCACTGTCTGTGTCACTGTCGTTTCTGACATGTGCCGATACTTAAAAGAACATCAACCACATAGATAACTTAAAAAACCTATTAATCCATACCTGCACTCCTCTTCAGTATGTGTGTGAATGCGGCTGCATCCAGCTGCCGTCGGTTGCTTTAACAGCCGGTTCAGAAAAGCCGGGAAACTGGACCAGATTCAATCCCCACAAATATAGTGGGAGAGTTGAGAGATCATAGGACCATCTTTTTACCACACTGTAATCTACCATTGATTGTTGGAGGCCCCTTTAGAAGCAAAGTGGTGTGGGCCCTGGTCACATGCCCTGGGAAACCTTCACCATAATTTGGCCCCAGCTCCTGTATAGTTTGCGTCAGAAGTTTCATGAAAAGGTCTAGATAATTATTCTTAATGAGAAAAAATACAATTCTTTTAACCGCATTATAATAAATCGACTCTCTGTGGCATTTGAATCCAATGGAATGGCTAAATGAAGCTTAAATGTCCCAAATAAACTGCTCTGATGAGCTAAATACTATAACACTGCCTGCAGGCTTCAGCTTCATCTATATCCCGCAGTTAGGGAGCCCCAACAGGGAATACAAGGACAGCATTGCTTCTCCGTGCAGGGAGCAGAAAAATCTCAAGAAGGCTAATCCACACATTTTAATAACTAGAAAACCTAAAATTTGAACGATTCAGATCTTAACTTCCAGGACTCGGTTAAGAAAAATTAATTGATGTCAATATAGCAGACCATTTTAAGACATGATTGCCCTAGGAGAATCCTTTTAAGATGATTCTCACATCCTCGCTGGCATGTGTATGGAATAAAAACAAGGCACTTGACGCAGTCAAGACAAAGACCCCTACTGAGCGCTATTATGGAGAAAAGACTCTGAGAATGAAGAGTCATATCTAGTGGACACCTATTGTTATGGTGTGCAGTGCAGCATGGAGCTGAATAGAGTGAACACATCAGTTAACAGCAAGCCTCATAGAGAATGGAAGAAGGAAAAGTCTTGGTAAATATTACATCACCTTGAAAGGTCCTTCTTTCCATCCCCCAGTCTCCGGGGAATGTAAAGGTCTAGGTTTTGACTCATTTATCCAACAACACAGAAAGATTATTCGTTGACATTATCGGTCACTTTGCTCTTTGAGAACCATTGTATATAATATGAGTTCTCATGCAGCATCCTTAGTATGGAGCCTATACAACCAATAATAATTTTATATGAGAGTCATCCTGAGATCAATTGCCATTGAAGGCTGGTTTTATATAGTGATAGGTGTGAATATTAGAAATACCCATTCTAGTTTCTAGCATAAGCATTAATACAAGGGACGTGGATGATCTACACTAACCATTCTATGATTAGGCTTAAAGGAAATCCACCATTTGATTTATGCATTATGATCCAAACATACTGTGAGAATACTGTAGAGACATTGATGTAGAAAGATATCTTGTTTAATCCCTGAACTGAGATGTTTTGCTCAAAAACAATTATAAAATTCAGAACCTCGGGAAAGCTGGGTGCAGCCTGGCTGCTGTACATAAACACATTACTTCCACATACACAGGAGCTGCCTGAACTGTCCAAACAGGACTAATCAACCTAAGATTGATGACTCATACACAGCAGCAGGGGGATGCTGCAGTGACTTATTACTTCTGCCTGTCAGGGACAACACATTGATGACGTATTCTGCTTATGCTAGGCAGGACAAGGCTGGAGCAGTGCATAATTAGGGTGAGGAGAAGCACTGAGCCAGCCTCAGGGATTAAACAAGATATGTTTCTGCATCATTGTAGCTACAGCATTCTCAAGGTATGTTTGGTTCATAATGCATAAAAGCAAATAGTATATTTTCTTTAAAGGGGAAATGTCAGCAATTTTGATCTTCAATAGTTCAGTTGCAGTCCTGGAGATCTGTGTAAAGAGAGATCTGGTTTCTGAGATCTCTTCACTGTACTTTTACATAGTTCTTATGTGCAACACCTCTGCCAGAGCAGAGGCAGGCGGGTAGTTGTGAATAGCACCCTCTCCACATCAGGAGCTGTTAGGGAGACTGATCACCTCTCTAGGAAGTTTCTAGGACTTGGACTATTGTGTGGTTGCAGCTGTGGCTACTGCCTGGCAAGGCAATAGTTAACATTGTGATATGTAACTGTTCAATGATGTTTCTGTAACACAAGCTGGATGGTGATTGGAGAAGTGCTACAACCTGACCAGGGGAGTATATAAGCCCCTGCTGGGCGGAGGCCCTAGGTTTGTCTCAGCACAAGGTTCAGTCCACAGAGTCTGCAGACAGAACGGTCTAACCGAAACACCGTCCTCATCCCAGGAAATGTCAAGTGCCTCAGGTCTACAGCCTAGCACTCAGGGCAAGTTCGGAGACTTAAGCCCAGGACTGAGCTGCACCACCCAGACTCAGTCCCACTGGTACCATCCCAGCCTGCTTCTACTATCAGGCTGCGTGCACCTTTCCTGTGGACCGATCTCCATGACTCTTCCAGCTAAAGAATCTGCTGATATTGTTTTGGCTGTTGCCTGCTGTTCAATAAAAAACTGTAAATTGATTTTCCTCCGTCTGATCCCTGGATACGGCTGCTTACCACCACAGGCTTCCCCATCCATCAACCAGGGATTCATCCTACAGACACCTCAGGGGCTGCCCCAGGGGAAAAGCCATTGCATCAGCCTCTCCCTCCAGATTTCTTGCACACACCATCTGCTGGAGACCTGCCAGGCTGTAGGACAGACCTCCAGTCCCTATACCAAGCAACTTGACCACAGTGTGCCCTAGGCTGCACTAACCAGCCACTGTGGTATTCTGGGCCCTGGCTGCCTCTAGGCCACCAAGACTAGGCCCTGGTGGGGGATGTGGCATATGTGTCATCGCTGTAGCAGGCTTCTGTTTTAATACTACAGTAGTTACTCAGGGGGAAGGGACTATGCTCAAAATCCAGCTCAAATTCTGGATTATAAATGCAAATCTCCAAATGTTGGACCATGTGCGATTATACATTTATCTCATGGTAAGTAATAAATGTTATGTGATAGCCTGCTAAATTTAAAGACCCAGAGAAGCTGGTCATTTACTGTACTTGGAGCACTACTAGCGTCTTGGTACATAGTTCATCCCACCAAGGTGTTAGAATTGATTTTTAGAAAAAAAAAAAAGAAAAGCTTTTAGAGCAGGAAATAATCTTACAGTCAGTGACAAACACCTGCCAAAACTAAACTAGAGGAGCTAGAAAAATATAGAAAAAATAACACAATTTGAGAAGTGCAAAGGAAGTGCTGAGAAAGCAAGCCAGATAGGAGGCGTAAAATTCATGTGAAAGATCAATTTAACTAGTTCCTGAAGCCCCTCACTCCAATGTTACAGCTTCTTAGTTTTTGATATGTTTGTAAGAAAATCTACTATCTCTGTGTTTTTAAAGTCTTTCATATGATTTTATTAGACAAATTTTACTAAAGTAAAAACTAAAGTCAGGGCTTGATATTACAGGAGCCCCATGTTTTAAACAATGATGGAATCAAACCAAGAGCTTGTGCATATGTTACAGTGCCCTTACAAGGTAAATACAAAAAACATATCCTGTGGCGAATGAACAATCACTCGCAGACCATCCCTTGTAGCCACTAATGTCTATCTGGATAATCTTCAACCAATTAAACTGTATTGAAATGTATTATACTCATCCGTAAAGGGGTTTTGCCAAGTTTGCAACCATTACAGGACTTGCACTGTAGTGCATTGCAAGTAATGAATAATGTTATTTTTTCCATCAATAATACGGAGGCACCCAAATCCGATGGATATTTTGTGATCATCATGTTCCAGCTGTCTTCCACTGTTAGCTAGAGACATCTTCTAGAAAGAGACGCTACAATCACCAGTTGTAGAGCTCTGGCAAAGTGAAGGAGCAGATAAATGAATGAATAAGAATACACTTTCTGGGAGGATAAATGTAATAAGACAGTAAACTCAATAATTCACACGCCAGTACGTGCCAACCTATACTTTTAGCAGTATGTAATTAGGCATTTTTCAGCTTTTAATTAATGGAAGTCTAAAATCAGCAAGAGGATTATTGTTCCGCTTGATTGCACAATAATTTCAGGTTATTGAAGCAGTCAGTGGTAAATTCACTTTTGAAGAAGTGACTGTCTTCTGTTTATTTCACATGCAGCGCTTATGATAAAATGTAGTCTGGGATTATTCCCAGTCTGCCAAATATTAACATTTAGGGCAGTTTTACCAGTCTCTTCTTAAAGGAAATCTACTATCAAAATCCAGCATGATAAACCAGGGACACGTACTTATAGATCCATGCACCAAGACTTCTTATAGTTTTTATCCATGACCTCCTTCCTTCTGAAATCAACTTAAAATCTAAATATTCTAATAATCCTGAAATCAATTTGAAATCAAATTATTCTCATAATCCTGGAGATGTGTGTATAGTAGTGGATAGTGGATCCTCTGGATCACTGTGGATAATGACACAATCCGACACCTGGGATGTGCTACTGCTGCCTGGAACCACCAGGTCGTTCCACAGGCGCGACTTGTCCGCTGTGGCAGCCAAGGTTGAGGTACAGGAACGGCAGGCAATCTCGTCGTCGGGAACAGGCAGGAGGTCAGGATGGAAAGCACAGGATCAGAGTCGGGGATGTAGCGATAGGTCAGGGCAGGAGGCAGAGGAACGTAGTCAGGAACGGTACCAGGGTCACAACGGGAAATCTCAATAACAGCGCAAGGCATAAGACACAGCTTTCTCTAAGGCACGAGGCACGAAGATCCGGCAGGGTGTGTGGGGAGAAGCTGGATTAAATAGAATTCTGGCTAAGGCCAGCGCCAATTAATGACTTGCTGGCCCTTTAAATCTTGAGAAGCCGGTACACCCTAGGACGCAGGGACACGCAAACACTCAAGGACCCGGAAGCAGGGGCGGGGATGGGTAAGTGCATCGGCCGTGGAACAGGGGCACACAAGGGAGCACGGGTGAGCCTGCGACCCAAGACATGGGTCGCGGGACCACCCCTGACATACACTACCTCTAGGTCAAAGTGACATGAAGGTGTACAGATTGGGCAATGACAGGCTGTGAAGTGAGCCAGTGCAGGTTTTAACGCAATTCTACCTGCTACAGAACAAACTTTCCGCAGAGCCGGGCAAACCGACATTCTTAAAGGTTCGAGCCTCTTAATATTTCCATTGCGATCAAAGAAGCAAGAGGAACATCAAAATTATGTCCAAGTACTGTCCAATGTAGACTGGGACAGCAGACTTTTTCCCAAATTAACCCTTTGCCGCACCATGATGTTTCCCAACATCATGGTGCGGCAGTGAGTGTATGAAGGGGGCTCACAGGCTGAGCCCTCTTTATATGCATTGGGTATTTGCTGCATAATTCAGCAAATACCCACCGCTAACACCCACAATCATTGCTGGTGTTAACCATTTAAATTAACCCATCAAAGCTGCTAGGGGCATTTAAATGTTGGCGGTATGTGGGTACCGTCATCTTGCGTGGATCATAGCTTTAGTGATGAGGGGGCAGTCGGTTTCTGTGACAGCCAAGAGTCTATGTTAGACTCCCTGCATGTCATTCAGCACAATGTATAACAGGGTGCCTGCAGCACACTGCTATAGATAAATCCACATATACTGCAATACAGTAGCATTGCAGTATATGTTAGGATCAATTAGACCACCTAAACATACAGTTTAAAAATTTAAAAAATAGAAGGAAAAAATAACTAAAACCTAAAATTTCAAATCACACCCCATTCCTTAGAACTAGAATAAAAATAATCAAATGAAATCATAAACATGTTACAAATCGCCACTTCCCAAGATATGCAATCTATCATAATATAAAGATGGTTATTCCCGGCGGTGAACCCAATACAGCAAAATAGATCCGAAATGTTTGAATCACCACTTTTTTGCCATTTTGCAACACAAAGGACCACATTTGCAAACAGCAATGCAAACTGCACTAAATGCAGCTTACTTTTGTAGTGTGCAGGGGGCACCAGATTTAGGATTTCTGGTGCACGTTCTTCATGAATCTGGTGCTCCCTGCACTGCTCTGACAGACTGCACCAACTTTTTTTCACATAAGGCATGCGTCAAACTTTTGTCCGACTTTGCATGTTAAATCTGGCGCACGGTCCAACAGAGCTCCAGAACACCCCGTAATTTGTGCTGCATGATGCATAGTGCAGGGATGCATGCAACACAATTGTGTCTCGGACACTTCTTAAATCCATTTGCACTAAAAAGAATGTGTGAAGTCCGACAGAAAACTGGTGCACGGTCCTTAGTACACGTGCTACATAAAATGTTAATAAAAAGTGATCAAAAAGTCATACCACACTCTGCACACTGAAGTGTGAAAACATTATTGGCCTAAGAATATGGCAAAATGAAGAATTTTTTTTTTGTACAAAATATTCACATTTTTAAATTTAATATTCATTTTTTAAAACATAATAATTCTTTAGTAATATAAATTTGGTATTTTTATGATCGTACAGACCCAAAGAATAAATGTGAAGTGTGATTTGAAGTTAACAGTAAAAGCCATAAAAACAGAACCCAAAACTATATGGAGCAAATGTGTTTTTTGTCAATATCACAACATTTGACATTTTTTTACAGCTTCCCAGTACACGGCATGGAATATTAAACACCATCACTAGCAAATATCATTTGTTACTAAAAAAAAAAGCCTTTATAAAGCTCCATACACAGAAATATAAAAAAAAGTTATGGAATTTTGAAAGTGGGGAGTAAAAACGGAAACACAGAAATTAAGAAGTGCTGTGTCACTGAGGGGTTAATAAATGTGCCCTATTGTGTCCATACTGAATCCAATAAAGGAAGACGCCAGTAAAACTTTACATGAAAGGCACATGGAAATACAGAGGCATAATGGAGCCATGTACATAATTTACTATCCGTAGAAGTAAGAAATGATATCATACAAAATAACACAATATATATATATATATATATATATATATATATATATATATATATATATATATATATATATATTCTTATATAGGTTTACATTGTTTTGCTCAATAAATACTCCAAAATGCAGAGACAGCGGTTTCTTGTTCACTTGTTTTGTGTAGTGTTTCCTGCATTTCTAGAGAACATCTATTTTCTAGACAACATCACTTCTAGTCTCGGGTGTATCACTCATGTCGTTCTATGAATAAAACATTTAGAATTCACCATCTTAAATTCAGCTTATCAAAGCCTTTTGTGAGTAGTAACCTGCAAACATATCATTCTTTATACTCCCCATAGTAGTCTACAGTCTGTAAAAATATGAATTAGTAATACATGATCATTGACCTCTGTAGGGATGTGTAAGTATTACATTCTTAATACAGAAGATCCAAGTAAATGTAAGCAGCAAATAAGGATCTGTACTTTAGATTAATGTAGCGGGTTTATTGGGATAATACCCCTTAGGCTACGTTCACACCCTGCAATTGGAATGTGATTACAAAGGCAATTAAAGTGCAGTGAGGATGAGTTTTTCCTGATCACTCATGCGTTTGGACCATAAAGGGCTATTCTCGTCTGGGCATTCATATTCAGTTTCCTTAATTTTCCATATATATATATATATATATACATTTCTTCAATTAGATGTTATTAAAAAAAATACCTGAGTGAAGATAATTTCTCATAAATGTAGTCATATGGTCCCTTCAAAACAAGATAGCTGACCTTGGATACAACCACTGCTGCTGTAGTGCTTGCACAGAGAAACAAAAGGTTTTGGTATATGAAATGTCTGGGAGTTACTACATGTCCTGCAGCCATCCTGTGGTAATGAACGCTGAATCCAGGTGGTCAGGCAGGACACAATAGCGCATGTCTGATCACTGTTGCTAGAGTACGGGGTGTTCGTATCCGAGGAAGCTATCTCTTTTCTAAGGGACAGCATGGCTAGATTCATGAGAAATTATCTTCATACATGAACTTCGTTTTTAATAACATTTAATTGAAGAAATGTTTACATATGGCAAATGAATTTAAATTAAATGTGAATGGCCAGATGGGAATACCCCTTTAAGGCTTGCGTTTCAGTGTAGACACATATGCTATAGGGCCAAGCTCCTCTCCGCTGCCTTTGAATTGTGTTTAAAAATTGTATTCAAAAGCTGTGTGTGAATGCGGCCTAAAAACAAATCAAACTGTATGTATTTTTTCACAATGCACTTTTTATGCTGTTTGCAAACACTAAGGCCATTCAGGACACTGTGCTTTTCTGTTTTGCATTTCAGTTTCTAGGTTATCTGCTCACATTGGGGCACATTTACTAAGGGCCGTGTGCTATTTTCAGACTTTGAACGTTCTTTTAAGTGCAAACTGCTTGCATATGTGTTTAAGACGTGTCCAAGACACTTTTTTGTCTCACAAGACCATTTTGTGGCACAAATGTCTACACTGAAGGCGTTCCAGGGGCGTTCCAGTGCTCAGTCGGACCGTGCACCAGATTTACATGTAGTAAAAGAAAAAAAATAATTAATAAAAGAAATAAAAGTCACAAAATTCCACAATTTAATGTTAAAACACATATAACATAAAAAGTGAAAATCACCACAAAAACACTACGCAATTGTTATAGAAGTGTCTGTAACAGCCCATACAATGAAATAAAATTGTTACTCTTATGATGGTCCAAAAGGTTCAGTGCGTCTAATAGATCCAGGGGTTCCCCTTATGATGAACTCCGTAAATAAAAAAAATTACACTATTTTCACATACATTCTCATAGAAAACAGGATAAAAAGTGAGCAAAAGGTCAGCTCCTGCACAGTGAAACAGTTAAAAGTTGATATAAGAAGGATAAGAAATTACCACAGTTGATGACCACAGTCACAGTGCCTGGATCTATGAGTAAGTTCCCCTGGTTTATCATGATGGTAAATTTCCTTTAAGTTCTGTTTTCTGGTGCCTGACTTTTTTACGTGTGATTTTATTTTGTGGTGCACCTTAAGCAGATCAAAGCAGCCTGAGAAATAGCACTCCACATTCAGGAATGGTAGAAGTTTTGGGAGGTTTATATGTGATCCACAAAATGCGCTAGGTCCAGGGGTTGTGATCATATAGCTCCTTGTGAAAAAAATTCTGTTCAGCGCCCAAAACGTGGAAAATTACTATTATCACATATTGGACTGATGATGTGCTTGTTACGAGCCACGAAGCGTGTCTCCACATTTATATATGTGCATTTGCACATTTTTAATGAAATAATACAAATCTTAATTTTACACGTTTTGGGCACCAAACGGAAATTTCTTTTTTCACCAGGAGCTGTATGCTCACAACCCCTCTAACTAGATCTACTAGACCCACTAAACCTTTTGGACGGTGAGATTACCAAGGGCTGGCCAGTGGTCACCATTAAAAAGCTGAAACGGTTGTGACTAATACACAACCTCGAAAGGTGCAGACAATATGACAGCAGGTTTGCAGCTGAATGCTGCTTCACCAAGTACAGAGTACACAGACCAGAGACAGATACCATAGCACTGGAGTGAAGAAGCGCGACGGCGAAACACGTGTCGGAGTCTTACGTGTGTGGTCCCACTCAGTGGTATGGTATCTGTCTCTGGTCTGTGTACTCTGTACTTGGCGAAGCAGCATTCAGCTGCAAACCTGCTGTCATATTGTCTGTACCTTTGACTGTATAACCTGCCTTTAGCCTTCAGTGGCGTTATTTGGGGACCCACATGTTTTTATTCCTCTGTGTGGTCCACACATTACACTGTTTATTGAATATTTGTATTGTCGTATCATTGTATTTTATTAATTATTTTACATTTTGTATTTAAATAAAGTTGACATTTTGTGATAGCCACGTACCATTTGTGGTCTTTTTCAAGTATTTTGGTGTTATTGACTTATACATGGTCAAATTTTTATAGGATCATAGACACATAGGGGAAGATTTACTTACCGGGTCCATTTGCGATCCAGCGGCGGGTTCTCCGACGTTGATACGTGTCTTCCAGCGATTCACTAAGGTAGTGCGTTACTAAGGTAATACGGTGATTTTTCTGAATCCGTCGGATTTTCCGATGGCCACGCCCCCCGATTTCCATTGTGTGCATGCCGGCGCCGATGCGCCACAATCCGATCGCGTGCGCCAAAAACCTAGGGCAATTCTGGGAAAACTGGAAATATTCGGTAAATGACCCCCATAGTCGGTTAAAATAATGGCAATGAACACTCATCCATTAAAAAGTGTTGTATTCAGTGCAGCCATGTGCCAACCATTCAATATTCACTTTCAACTGCCACTGGCTTTAGGCTTGTACAGTAGAGGAACTTATCTGTCTGTAGCTTGTAGCTTAGAATATAATGTGTTGTTGTTTGCCGGTAGGAAGTCAGTGTGTGTGATTTCATTCTGGAATGCAGGGGGGAGGGACTAGAGGGCAGGCAGCAGATAATGGGCAGATTTACTTACCCGGTCCATTCGCAATCCAGCGGCAGGTTCTCCGACGCTGATTCGGGTCTTCCGGCGATTCACTAAGGTAGTGTGCCCGATGTCCACCAGGTGTCGCTGCTGCGCTGAAGTCCGTCGGAGTTCACTGGAGTTCACCAAGCTATCCTGGGTGCAGGTAAGTGCATATCGAGCGACACATTTTTTTAAAAAATACAACGGTTTTCTGGCGGCCACACCCCCCGATTTCCGTCGTGTGCATGCCGGCGCCGATGTGATCGCGTGCACCAAAATACCGGGGCAATTTGGTTCAAATCGGTAATTTTAGGGAAACCCGAGGAAAAAACATGATTTAGGCCCTCAGTAAATGACCCCCACTATCTCCACAGAATCAGACAGAAAAGCAAGATGGCTGTCAGCCCTTAAGTCAGAAGATACAGGCTCAGAAACCAGAGGCAACTGAAATTGTGTACACCAGGACTGATAGAGACTAGTTAGAATTATATCTGTGAAATGTTGTATTTATGTTAATAACAGTGAATTAGAAAATGTGTAATACAACAAAGGAAAGTCTCGGGCAGTGTTCACACCACCAAGAAAAGCGTTAACACTACCAGACTAGGAGTGAAAGGCAATAGATGGCAAAGGCACTGTAATACAGTCCGGGTGTATCTAGTTTTCGTGGGTGGTGCTAAGCCGGCAATCAGCAGGTAAGTATCTCATACAAGCGGCTAGACAAAGCGCAGGAGTGCGCAAAACGGCCCGTCGACGAAGTTTTCTCTCTGCTACACCTCCCTGTCCAATGCACCGTTTTAAATAAAGAAGACTTAGTGGGTGAGTGCCGCGACTTTTTGTCTTTCTTTCGCTCTCAGAAAATGTGTTAGTTTGTTATCCTAAGTATATTTAAGAATCTTGGCGTGGGAATACCCCTTTAACCCCTTAACGGCGCGCGGCGTCAGATACATGGAGAGGGCTCACGGACTGAGCCCTCTCCATAGCCGGTAATGCTTTGCTGCATATTGCTAGCACTGATCGCGGGTATTATCCTGTCGATCGTCGTCGGCTTCATAAAGATGGTGACGATCATCGTTCCCCCGTGACGTCATGAAATGCAATTTGTTATGCATTAAACGAGCTGTCACAGAACGCTTAACGTGCAAAAAAAAAAAAAAAGTTATACATTTTTGAAGGTGGGGAGTGAAAAATGGAAATGAAAAAATAAAAAAGAGCCAGGTCATTAAGGGGTTAATAGTTTGACACTTACTGTCTAGATATAGTACCAAGCTTTAAAGCGGTGGTAGAGCAGCTATCTCAAAAGGACATTAAAAACGTAAATTTTATTAGGACAACGTTAAAAAATATATATTCGTAGGGCTGCCTATAGTATTTTTCTTTATAGAACCAAATTGACAAGACGAACATACATAAATTGTAGTATGGCTTCCAGCACACTAGAGGTAATGTGTGAGAATGATGGTGCTATGTTTATTCGTTGTGCACACACTTATCGCACCCAATCACTCAACCACTGTAAACGAAAATGCTGGAACCCATCCATCTACAACACTAAATGGTGCTTAGCCCTCGTGCTTGGGTATTTGTATCAGTTCACACATGAGGGTTTGCACCTATTGTGACCATACGTCAATAAGAGCCTGACGCATTTCCCCGCTACGTGTAATTAAATAGCGGTTCATCAGAGGAGTATTATGATAGCGACCCCCTATCTCTCATCTATATTTCCTAGCATTAAGCATTGATGTCAGCTTGCTAGCTTAGCTAGAGTACCGAGGGGTCGGTCATGTTGGTATGGTGATATGCCGGCATTTGTTTGGCCGCGCGTGATGCCGGAGTCCCGGGCTATTAGAGGAGTCTCTTCCATCAGCTTTATGTTTATGTTCTTTTTGTTGTCTTGTTTACTCACCAGGCCAGATGCCATTGCTAAACAAAAAACACGTTCAAGCACATTTAACATTTGCTCAAGAACATTTAGCCAAGACTGTGAAATAGTCATAGAATATAGTATGGGGTCTGTGGGGTTTATTAGTTGTGATCACAAATAAATAACTTTTACATCTTAATAGAACAACAGTACAACATTGCCGGTATACAGCCTCATCAGGTACCTAGGTATGTAGGATATATAGGATTACTGACTAACCTAGTGCACATATACTATGCAGAGCTGTAGCTGCTGGTATTACGAGATGAAAACATTGGGTAAAATTGATAGCAGGTAGAATCTTTACTGAAGTAGCTTGTCATACAGCTCTTGTGCCGGCTGTGCCTCCCGCTTACCAGGTGAATAAATGATGCATCTCACTAAGATGACAAAGATTTTCAATTAACACACAGACTGCCTGAAGAAATATATCTCTTCTCTTTGTTAGTTTCCTTGGAGAACACGTTGAGTACACATTCTGCATAATAGATCAAGAGCTGTTATTGTATTGGATGGTATTCCTAAATGGGGCACCAGGTAAACGTGAATACAGAATTTTTCTTAAGTATACCACTAGATTTGGGTGTGGATCTTCATCCAGTATCTTGTGCACGGCACAGTCAGATAAACAATGATCCCATCTTCAGCTTCATTTTAATAAAGTGATGTTAACCTCCAGCCAATATTTGGGCAAATTCCCCAGTAGTAGGTATTGATAGTAAAGCTGAAACTCAATGTCAAGAATCCAAACCTCACTGTTAGGATATGGATGAATGCACCTAATGTAGCCTCTAATAACTCACACATATTGCCCTGTCTCTACTGCATAGATTACCATGTGAAAGATATGGAAGCTTTTTAAAGGAAACCTACCACTTGAAGTGGCAGGTATAAGAGGAAACTACCGAGCACCAGCTCAGGGTGAGCTGGTGCCGGAGCTTATTTTTGTTAGTGCTTTAAACTGCAGTATCGCGGTTTAAAACACTTTTTAAACTGTATGGCCGAAGCTGCTTCGGCGAAGGGAGGTACGCGCTCGGCGCACCATGCGCGTGACCATGCACATAGGAAGTGAATGAGAGCCACGAGCAAGGTCGCGCGCATGGTGCGCCGAGCGCGTACCTCCCTGCGCAGAAGCAGCTTCGGCCATACAGTTTAAAAAGTGTTTTAAACCGCGATACTGCAGTTTAAAGCACTAACAAAAATAAGCTCCGGCACCAGCTCACCCTGAGCTGGTGCTCGGTAGTTCCCTCTTATACCTGCCACTTCAAGTGGTAGGTTTCCTTTAAATATGTTTTAATAATATAAATAAAATATTACATATCTGTGTACTTATGTAAACATCATGCAGAATGGATGGGGTTTGGATTATTGGTGTGAGATAAAACAACATAATCTGGAAACAATTAGGAAATTTTTATTGATGAATTGATTTTGGAATGGGTCGGTAGAGCAACTTAACACGCCGACGCCATCTAACGCCAGATGAGTTTGAGAAACTCACTTTCTGCATTTCCTGGACTGAACCTCGAATCGCTGTGCTCAACAGACCTGCTGAGTTCAGTCCAGTGATTTAAGGTTTAGTCCCTTTAAGTCATGCTAGCGATGGAACGAACAATTAGGTGGGTAACCACTCTAAATTTACTTCAGTTCACATAGTACATAAATATTAATTGTATCTAATATGGAAAAACTAAAATAAAGAATGATAGTCTACCATAATTTCTCATCACTTTATTAATATTGAGCTCAGTAGATATTTAATTATTGGTTGTTTACAGGTTGTACAATACATTTGGAAGACATCTATTAGCATGTAGGCCATGGAACATGCCGCACAGAATTACTGTAGAAATTCCCCCTGGGGAATTTATATGGAATAAGCAGTCTGTATTTTTACGTCTGAACATGGCGGTCTGTCGCCAGCCTAAGAGGTACAAATTGGTGTATTCACTTCTGTTTAGGCTAAAGACCAGGGGTGCAAAACCTTTATCGGTTCGAGGGCCACATTGTCAAACATCTCAAACTGATGGAGCTGCACTCGTAATGTGTATCCTAGATGTGCCAACAGCAATAGTACATCACAAAGTCATACTTACGTAGCCATTCATACCAGTGGCGTGACAAGAAGCTTATGGGCCCCAGTGCAAAGTCTGTGCCAGGCCCCTGAATAATAGTCTTCTTATATTGAAAAGTGACACTTTATGGGCCCCTAAACCTCCTGGGCCCGGTTGCGATCGCACCCTCTGCACCCCCTCAAGTTACGCCCCTGATTCATACTTATTATCTGCTGCACGGATCCAGCCACTTCACCACTGCTATCATTTCTGTGATCTGCTGGCAGTATAATGCACAAACCCATGGCTCTGCTAACAATCATATGACAATACTAATAAAATCTATACATTATGAGAGCACAACCTGTACAAGCCGCAGTCATTGAATTACTGGAATGATGACCTATTTGAAAAGCACCATATGATGCCACCTACATCTCTGCTGCTGTGCAGATCTTGTGGGTGACATAGCAAAATATCCACAAGTGTCACCTATATCATTGGGGCACAGTGTATAATGAACTATTATTCGTGGGAGGCATGGGGTTAGTAAATAACATAATAGCCCACAATTATTAAAGCAATTGCGCCAGTTTTCTGTTGGACTTTTCACTGTTAGCAATGTGCAAACTGCTTGCACATTTATTTATAACGTGTCTACGACAGTTTTGTGTCGCGGCTTCACTGTGTCCGCCATACCACAAAATTCTTCTTATAAAGGGGTGTTCACGTGCAGAGATGGAGTGTGCACCACATTTAATACAGCAATTCACCGGAATTGTGTCACAGGCTGTATGTTAAAGGTGCACCAGAAAATTAGTTGGGTGCACACTTCCCAAGCAGTGCAGGAGACGCCAGATAAATGAAGACCGTGCCCCAGTTTTGATGACGCACTCTGCACAATACACAGGCAAGTTGCATATAGTACAGACTGCACTTATTTTGATAAATTTGACCCATTGGGGGTCATTTACTAAGGGCCCGAATCGTTTTTTTTTGTCGAGTTTCCCATTTTAGCGATCTGCGGCGAATTGTCCCAGGTTTTTGGTGCACGCGATCAGATTATGGCGCATCGGCGCCGGAATTCATGCAACGGAAAACAGGGGCTTGGCCGTCGGAAAAACCGACGGATTCGGAAAAATTGTCTTCCAGCTTCTTCCTATATACATTCCTTACCATCACACAGTATACTCCAGCTGGACAAGTCTGGAGGGGATACCGGGTACAAATATACTAATGATGGTGGCTGGACATGGGAAGCAGAGACAGTCAGTAAACTGTAGTTTATACATTTTGACCTCACCCATGGTCATGATGGCAGACTTAAGTTTTAGAAAGAGTACTCTTCTATGGCCACTGGGAGCCTGGCCTATGGAAATATTTCTTTATAGAATATATAAGGTCCATGGGCAGGAAGCCCACTGTTCAAGTACAATGATCCACCAGGAATCTGGTTACCACTCCAGGCTCACTTCTACAAATAGAAGGGCCACACTTTTCTAGTGACTTTGTCATTATAGTACTACTGTCCTCTGTGCAGAGTAAAATTATCTGCCTAGAAAAACCGGACATTTCAATTCACACTTCTACAGCCACTGCAAAGGTGTAAAAGACATCAACAACATCAAGTAAATAAGCCTCATTATCTGCTGCACGGTCGCAGCCGCTTCACCACCATTTCTGTGATCTGCAGGCAGTACACTTCAGGACACACACCCATGGCCCTATTAAAAACAAGGGCATAGGAAGCTTAAAGAAGAGCAGATCCTACACGAGGAGCACACACCAGTATGTCAGTGTGTTCGGTTTACAATCCTAGATACTGGTGGTCGATGTCCTTTAAGGATTTTGGTGCACTATGAGCATTGCCTTAATGTTTACTGACCTTTCATCCCTAGGTTCAAAAAATGTTGAAGTAGTGGCCACAACTTTTGTTGTGTGCTAATCAAAATTTAACAAATGTTAAATGTTTTTTTTCTTAATTTTAGTTGTATTGGGGTTAAAGTGTTAAAAAAACCTTTTTTTAATGTATAGTAATTTTTTTCAATTTCTAAATTAACTGAAAATAACCATTACAAATGAATTTCCTAGTGTGTGGTCATCATTTTGATATGTAATATGTATAGTTTTGGGTAAAGAGGGTGAAAATGGTGATGTTTTTATAGTGTAGGATGGATTTGTTTACAATTTTTTTGGTTATTATTTAATATGTATTTATATATTCATATTTTTACAAATCTGATGTGTGTGGTTTTTTTTACTTTATATGTCCCACATGAGGTCATAAAAACTACCCCTGCGGGGGCTGATTTCATGTGAGCCAACAGCTTTGAGTAACACCTGCAGACCCAGCAATCACGTGACTGCCCGATCTATAGAGCCTGAAGCAGTGCCAGCACTGCTATACACTGCATCAGCCCTAGGACAGTAAAGAAAGAAGAAGGCAGAAGCACTACACAGATACCTGGTCCTGCGTGGGAGCAGGAGAAACTGCAGTCATGTAGAAAGATGGCGGTGTAGACACAAACCTGATCCTGGTGACATCACTGGGCGTTCAGCATCAAGTTAACTTCCAGAAAGATTAAGAGAGAACCCTGATTGGATGTTGTGGACCACATGTTTTTTTTTTTTTAGTAAACTTTGATATATGAGTTTGATACATTTGTAAAATTGGTTATCTCCTTCTACTGTACAAGGCCAGATACTGTGCCATGTTAAATAAATTACCAACACAATACTGTAGAATGTCACTCAGAGTCATTCAGAGGAGAATCTCAGAAAGCCAATGTTTTACCGTAGAGCAGAATATGCTTTAAATCCATTTACCTTTTATTCCGGAAATTCATTTTTACTGTTGTGACACGGGGTCAGCTAAAAAGGTCGCCCGTGCTCTGATGCTACAGAATCAATCTGCAAACATTTCCATTTTTATTAAGAATTTGCGGACTGCTGACTGCCGAGCATTTGATTTACAGATGGGAGGCTGCGACTCCAAGGTAAATATTTATGGAATTCCTTGTTCTCACTCCAGGGCTTCCGCTTGCTAAAGGTCAATAAATCAGTAATAACGCTGGGCATGGAGAGGGAGCTACATGACCGATAGTATGAACATCAATACATGTAGAATCATATAGGATCATGAGAACGTTCTACACTCTAGAAAGGGAAGAGTTAAATCAAATTCTGATGCGTTAACAAGCCAAATAATAGCTATGCTTGTCACAAGGGTGCCCAAGTGCTCTGGACTCTATAAATTCCAGGGTGCACAACAATGTAAATCTGTGTATAAAAGAGGCCTCTCACTAGTAAAATACCCTTCCTGAATTGGAATAGCTTATCTACTAATTTTGTTATGAAGCAATTGATTTAATTATTCACAAAGCAGACACAAATAGGTAAAATGGGTCGGTGGTGGCACGCAATGTGCTGCAGCAGAGAAAGCAGAGGCCTGAGGGTAATTACCAGGATAATTATATCTAGCTAGAAATTACTAGTGGCCAAAATGGATTATGTTGGTCATAACTGATAGGAGGTTACAAGTCAATAAAGCAATAAAAAGATACATAGATACATGTTTATTTTCCAGGATATCAGCTAATTTCAGACCACAGTATAACCAATGCTAGATTCAGCTATTATGTCTACTTTGTGCAACTAGAACAAATTATTTTTTTGCCAAATGTAGTTTTAATAGAGTCTTCAAGCTTCCAAATCATAAATATAAATATATATATATATATATATATAATTTACCAGCGATCTGTAATTTTAAAGAAAATTCAGATTATATATTTAAAGGGGTTGTCTGAGTTCTTGAAAAAAACTAAAAGTGGCCGGAGAGGGCTGCTTAAAAAAAATAAAGTCCTACTTACCTTCTGGTGCCCTCCGGTGTCCAGCACTGCTGTCACTCCGGTCCGGGCGCCATGTAAACAAACATGACCACCGGAGCAGCGCTGGACTCAGCTTCCGGCCGGACCCGACAACCTTCCGGCCCCCATACACACAGGCGTGCCCGTCTGAGTCAACCGATGCTCCGGCGGCCATGTTTGTTTACATGGCGCCCGGACCAGAGTGACAGCAGCACTGGATACCGGTGGGCACCGGAAGGTAAGTAGGACTTTATTTTTTTTTAAGCAGCCTTCTCCCGGCCACTTTTAGTTTTTTTCAAGAACTCGGACAACCCCTTTAAATAAATAAGCATTTTGGTGCAAAATAGTTGCTCACAAATATAGCTGTGATGGGACAACTTAAGGAAACTTTAACCTGATTTTAACATTTTATATACAGTGTTCAATTAAATTAACATTTCTGAATCTGTCTATGGACTAGTAATGTGTATCCTGAGGACATAGAAACCCCAACTTAATCTAAACTGTACTAGATAATCTGCACATTAAAGGGGTTTTCCCATAAAAAAAATTCTCAAATTTTAATCCCCTAGAGATGTTAACACAACAAAGACAATTTTTAACCCTTTACTTCACAATTTTCCAGCTTTAATGCTGTTTTAGCTCCTATCTTCACTGAAGGTCAGTGCAAAATTCCATGGTGTGGGTGGTGCCTTTCTAAGCAGACACATTGGGGCTTATTTACTAAGGGTCGCAGACCGCACTTTCATCGGACTGTTCATGGTTTTCGGGATTTGCGCTGCTGGGACAAGTATTTAGCAGGGCATTGTGTCACATGTGATTGAATTTTGGCACAGCTGCGTTGGCTTTCATGCGAAAAAAAATGGTGGCCGTCAGACGATCCGATGGATTCAGACATAGTGAAGGATTTAACTTTCAATTTGTGTCGCAAGGCAATGCACTTACATACACCAGGAAGAAAAAGATGAACTCTGGCGGACCTGAACAAAATTCAAAGTAATTTAACAAATCTAAGACAGTAGACAGATCTGACAAGATTCAATTAGTCAAACCAAATTTTTACATAGCGCAAAGAACGCTGTAGCTGACCACTTGGATATGCATGCACACTTTAAACTGAAGACTAAAGAGAATACAGCAAACTAAAGGGTAATGATAATAAAACATAATTTTTATTAGATACAAAATGAATAAAATGTAGTATAAAATGACATATCAGGAGAGACATAAAAAATGAAGCACGCCAAGTATACAGTCCATACCCAGTATTAATTAATCGATATATCTTGATGGTATTAGAGATAACATCCTGCAATATTTCATATATACCACTAATCATATAGTGCATGTATCAGTCTGTGGTTATACCCCCTAGTATGATGACATATCATGATTAAGGTATGCAGAGTTAAACATTGTATACAGTGTAACAGGTGGACATACTACCTGGCGTCCGGCGGACCTGAGCAGGGAAGCGAAACATACTGGATATAGGGCCCACGATCGCAGTGAATTGCGCCAGATTGCATGATCATCAGAACAATGCACTTTGGATGATCTCCTCGGCCGGGTAAGTAAATGTGCCCCATTATGTTACTTTAGTTCTGCGAGCTGACAATGTGGTTAGATTATCAGGGTACTGGTTTATATACACTTTCATTTAGCTTCTGAACATTGTGCTAGTATCTGACACGTAGAAAGAAAGATATGAGACAGATGCCTATTACACACAATGACACAGTGAGCTCTCCTACATCTCTGCTATTCCACAATACACTAGATCTACTGGGCCTTCCAGATAAACAGCTTATCTGTCTGTAGCTTTATACACCTCATGCTACTGCCATCAGGAACTGATTGTCTGTGTCTCAGTGTGCATCAGAGAGTGAGCTCTGTCTTGGACTACAGAGGGCAGGGCTAAAATGCAGGGGGTGGGGCTATAATGCAGGGAGCAGAGACAGAGAGAAACTTAACTGCACGGCCATCACACAGAAATCCAAGATGGCTTCCCTGACCCTAAGTTAGAAGTTAAACGGTTGTGTCTAAGGGCAACTGAAATTGTGTAGACCAGGAAAGATAAAGACAGGTTGGAATTATATCTGTGAAATACTGTATTTTTGATAATAACAGTGAATTAGAGAATGTGTTATTTTGCTATCTTCAGTACATTTAAGAAACTTGTCTTAGTGGGAATACCCCTTTAATGAACATCTCACAAAGCAACATCTCACATTAACTGCAATACACTGAAAATTGCACCTCACCAACTGAAGTGATTGTCCTCTACCATCGGTGAATTTCAATTCAAGCAGCAACTTCATCTATTCAGAGCCCAGGGACAATGAGATCCACTGCAGACCAGCCGGTCAGTAATCAGCACAAAAGATTCACTGTACTTTCTTGACTTTGGGACTTAAAATTACCGCTGTGGAAACCCAACCCCAAGCCCCCCTTCACTCATTAATGGGCATACACAGTTGTTGGGTGTCAAGGCCACAGTGGCCGCATTTATTATAACAAAACATCATCATTAATCAATAACATTGCATAACATTACAATTTACATTAAACTCAGCTAGCAAAGGGGTTCCGGGGGGCATCTAAATTGCCATCAAATCCGTTGTCACGAAGTCTCACTTGTCCCCAGCCGTATATGCGCCTGACCAGGGACCCAAAATGGAGACTTCCCCACCTCCTGAGATCCTTGCTCCCAGGAATTCACCATATCTCTGTTAAACAACTATTTGGGGGACTGGACAACCCCCGTGTTGCCAGCTCCCCCGTCTCAACACCTCCTTTTTGCCCCCGAGAACCCCTCCTAAATCCGCCGCTGCGACATTAGTTTTGGCCCCCCATCTGCATCCCCTATTTTAACAAGGGGCGGGTGGGCGGGAAAATTGTTCTTTTCTCCCCAGATTCCAGTGACAGACTGACACTACCTCGTGTCAGTATATTTACAAATATTCCCAAACCCTCCCCTGTATGTGACTGCTCCAGACTTACTGTAAACATCTCCCCCTCCCATTTCTGACCTTCACCTAACCCCATAGATAGCTCCCATTTAACCCCTTGTCATGCCGCTATTGCGTTACATTGCATTCACTTCATTGCTCCTTTCACATTGGCATATTTTTTTACATCATTGATTTTTAACTGAACCCACTTTGGCTTATATACACATACAGATTGGTTTTCCCTTCCTGGCTCCAATGATTTATCACTGAGGCCTTACTGACCCATTCCTTTCAATGGGCTTTTTCACACTACAGTTTTTTTCACTGATCAGTGGTTAGTTTAGAACCTGCTCTTTTTCTATTCACTGACAACAGTGGATCAGTGGGAAAAAGCCAATTGAAAAGAATAGTTCAGTAAGGCATCAGTGAAAAATCACTATATCCAGGAGGAGAAAATCAATCTCTATGTGTACGGAAGCCAAAACGGGTTCAGTGAGAAATCACAGATGTGAAAAAAACACCAACATGAAGGCACAGCACATCACGACTGATTTTTCAACCAGCGGCTGAAAATGTTTGATAAAGGCCATGACACGGCCGAAGACGTTCACACAAGCAACTGTTTTGATTGTCACAATAAAAATGTTATCAATATTGGAGTACCAGAATTTATTGTCTTCGGTATGTCAGAAGCATCTAGACATTTTGCTGTGTACCATAACGGAGACACCAAGAATTTCTCTTTTGATGGCATAAAGTATATGCCTAAACCTAACAGGGGGTGACTGACGCAAACTGTTATTGAAATGTGAAGCCTTTTGATTTTTACAGCTGGGCACTCGTTCCCCAGTTGATTTGAATCTAAAACTGGATATCATTCATCACTATTAATGGGTTATAGCCATGTTCACACCTGGGAAATATGTTTAACATTATCTTGGCATGCATGCTGCATTGACGCTGGAAACGCAAAGGAGCTGCTTTCCATCACGATGTAATGCTTTTATGAAGAATTTTATTGGAATGTCGCAAACATTTCCTATTTTTCTCGACTGCCTATACACCATGCCCTCATTTTTGTAGCTCTACAAAATCTAAAATTCATTACTCAATGGGGGACATTAACTAAGAAAAGGGCAAACTGTACTAAATGCAGTTTGCCTGTGTATATTGCAGAGAATCGCCACATTCAGTATTTGTGGCAATGGTTCTTCATGAATCTGGCGCACCCTGCACTGCTCCGACAGAGTGCACCATAATTTTTTTGGTGCGCCTTTAACATAGAGGGGGTCATTTACTAAGGGCCCGATTCGCGTTTTTCCCGACGTGTTACCTGAATATTTCCGATTTGCGCTGATTGTACCTGAATTGCCCCGGGATTTTGGCGGACGCGATCGGATTGTGGCGCATCGGCGCCGGAATGCACGCGATGGAAATCGGGGGCGTGGCCGAACGAAAACCCGATGGATTCGGAAAAACCGCCGCAAAAAAAATTGTGTCGCGAAAATTTCACTCACCTTCATCCAGGATAGGCCGGTGTATTTCAAGGCATTCCAGCGGACTTCAGCGCAACAGCGCCACCTGGTGGACGACGGAGGAACTACCATCATAAATCCCGTCCGGACCCGAATCCAGCGCAGAGAACACGCCGCTGGATCGCGAATGGGCCGGGTAAGTAAATCTGCCCCAGAGTGTGCAACACAATTCTGGTGGACTTTGCATAATAAATCTGCCGCACGGTCCGACTGAGCACCAGAATGTCCCCTTATTTGTAACGCATGATGCCTAGTGCAGCTGCACCCCAAAAGGGTCGGGTGCAACACAAATGTGGTGCTGGTACTTCTTAAATACCTGTGCTAGCAGTTTGCACCTAAAAGAAAGTCTTCCTACGATTAAATCTAATGGTCTAAAACCCAGTAACATCTGTTATCACTGAGCATAAACTGCTTTGTAGTAATGGGTTTAATGGAAGCTTATCACTCTTTAAGCTTTCAGCTTTATTTACTTTCTCTGGCATATCTAGATTAATGGCTTATAATCCTGTTCCGGTGATACAAAATCTGCTCTCAGTAATGGTAACTCAATCCCATTACTATGACCTCTGGACTGGCTGAAAACAAGTCAGGTAGATTAGTGGATTAGCAAATATTTACTTTCAGCCTGGTAATGGGAAGGCTTTTTGGTACACACACAATCACAAGTACACTCTCACACAGTCATGAGATGGAAAACAAATAAGTGAATCCTTGAAGTCTATGGTTTTACCTTTAAAGGAAACCTACCATTTAGAATGGCAGGGGTAAGCTGGATGAGCTGGTGCCGGTACTTACTTTCGTTAGTGTTATAAACCGCGGTTTAGCGGTTTTAACACTTTTTAAACTTTAGAGCAGAAGAGGCTTCGGCACTGCATGCGCACGATCATGCGCGCGCCTACATAGGAAATAGCGGAGACGTTGCGCGCGCACGGTCGCGCACAGCGCCGAAGCCCCTTCTGCTCTAAAGTTTAAAAAGTGTTGAAATAGCGATACCGCGGTTTATAACACTAACTAAAGTAAGTACCGGCACCAGCTCACCCTGAGCTAGTGCTCGGTACTTACAGCTTACCCCTGCCATTCTAAATGGTAGGTTTCCTTTAAAGGGTGTGGAGTAGCCGGACAAGTCTACAAGTCGCAGCTACTCCACGGCCCAGTAGCCTCTTTTCTCCTCCTACCTCTTCATCTTTGGCGTGCAGCTCCTCGCAGCTTCGCGCCCTCGTCTGAGTTCCTGACGTTCTGCTCATGCACAGAACGCGGCTGCTCGGCCACAGCTCCGAGGCCGGAGTTGCTGCGCAACAAGTAGCTGCGCGCCGAAGATGAAAGATGAAGGCTACTGGGGTGTGGAGTAGCGGTGACGTGTAGCCTCATGTCCGGCTACTCCACGCCCCAGTAGCCGCTTAAAAAAATTTACATATCAGCGGATTAAAGTTTTTCTAAAAGATAGCCGGACGTGAGGATTAGCCCAAAAAAGGGCTATCCTCACGTCCCATTCATCCACCTACCACCCGTTCTACCTTAAAAGGTAGAATCGTGGTGGTAGGGTCCCTTTAAGGGCATAAAATATTGGTCTTTAGAAGAACTTGTAAAAAGTGTACAAGAAAGTGTATCTACCACCAGGATGAAGGACTGTATGCTTAGGTGTTAATGGAGCCCCTCAGGCTCATTTGCATACAGTCTTTTATCCTGGTGGTAGATGTCCTTTAAAAGTAAATGAACACAGACAACAGATTCCAATGTGTTGTGTATTTAGCAAACTAGGCAACAATACAGAAGCTTTGTGTGAAAGCTTAAAGGGTTTGTCCGAAGTTTATAAGTTATGCCCTATCTCCACCTATCATGTGTCACGGGGAATCCCATTCTCGCTACTAGGTGGAGCGGCAGGCTCGTCACGCACCCTGCTGCTCCATTTACTATGTGAGTGATAAAGATAACCGATCACAGCACTTTGCTATATCTGGACTTCCCATAAAATAGAATGGAATGGCATAATCTGTAAAGTGCCGCAGAATATCATGGTGATATAAATCAAGACTTATTTTTATTATTAATATTATTAGTACATACCATTGCCTGTTAGTTCTTGTAGTTTGTCTTCAGTGACTGTTTGTACTCTTCCTTTATGTTGCAAAGTGTAGGGTTTTTCAAGCAGTTGTTGCTTGCAGCCTATCACAACACTGCAAATAGTGAGGAACCGAGGCTATAGGTAAATTTAGGGCTCACTCCTTTCCCTGACATGAGAGATACTGGACTTACTGACCACCGTATAGAGAATTTTAGTGGGCAGCCCCATTTGAATATTTTTAACAAATTGACCACAACACACACCTTCACCCTCCCCATCCATCATTTTCCCCATTTTCTTTTTTTTATCCTTTCATATTTACTTACCTGGTCCCTGGAGTTCACTTAAAGTGCATTGTCCGTCTATAATGCTGCGTGCGGCAATTCACTAAGATTGTGCGCCTGAAATCATGAATCTGTCACTGAGTCTGTGTCCCGATAGAGTTCATCATCTTTTTTGGGTGCACATTTAACATAGGGAGTGCGACACAATTGAAAGTTAAATAGGGCGCTCAGTCCAAATCAGTCGGACTGTCCGACGGCACGCCAGGAATCCAGCACAGCTACACCACAAAAGGGGCTGTGTGCGCCACAATAAAAGCGCACACACTTCTTGAATACCTGTGCAAGCTGTTTTACCCGAGAATATTGTGAACGGTTCAACTAAAGTGCAGCGCGAAGCCCTTAGAAAATGTGCCCCATTGTATTTTTTTAGAACCTTCCTGATGTGTTTTCTTTCAGCAAGAATTCTCATCAAACATTTTATGAAGAGTGGGCCAAAACAGAACACTGTGAGAGGTTTCAACTCCCCTGCAGCTTTTATAAGGGACCTTTTGGCTATTTTGCATGTTCAGGTTTTCTATTTAGTTTTGTCAAAAGCATAGACTAAAAAATTTTATAAAAATGAGATGTGTCTGTTATTTAAAGTTTCAGTCCGATTAATGTCCATGCTTTGTTTTGGATTCAAATACAACATTAAATGGGTATTCCAGGAATCAGCATAATTCATATACAAATGAGTCAGTAAAATATGAGCTTATATGTAATTAGTTATTTAAAATTTTGCTCCCCTTAGCAGAAAAATGCGGATGACATAGACTGTAATGAAGAATTAAAATGCTACTGGCCCTTTAATCAGTCCGTTAATTTCCTCCACACGGTTCATTGTGGAGCATACACAGGACAGAAGATGGCTGCTGGTCACATGTCCACATCACATGTCCTGCACCTGCCTGGGAAGGTCATGTGATCACCACTAGGTTTGGCTGTAGTCGGTTGGTTGCAGTACATCCAGTATGGCCAGTGTTTTGGTGATGGCAGTTACACATCATTGCTATGGTAACAGAGCAAGAAGCCTGTTATATCATCACTGGGAGCAGAGCACAAGAGGGAGGAGGAGTTACTGAGAACTAAAGGATCTTGGGACTTGTAGTATCCAGTGGCGGCCATCTTGGTGATAACTTTAGAGAGGCCATAACATTTTGTGATTCATAAAATTAAACTATTTAAGCTCCATTTTGTGACCAATGACATTGAGTTTTGTTACATTCATTTATTTATAACATCATGAGTTTTTGTATCATACGTTCATATTCCCGGAATACCCCTTTAAATGTGAGTATTGGCAAGTTTACCAATTGGGTAGATTTATAAATTTAGGTTTCTGTAGCTTTTGAAGCCAAAACCCAGGAGAAGTTGAGAAAAACAGGATAAGAACTATCCATCCTATTTATTACCTGAACAGCATAACCATTGAAAATGAGATTGCTTTCAACTACAATCATCTGCAAACCACAGGGGTATCCTCAGATTACAGAAGCCATGAACATACTTTATGACTTTAGGTTGGTGTTTTTCTGTGCAGCATATTTTACATCTAGTCTTTCTCAAAATGCAGTATCTGGTATAGATTGGGCTTTCAGGAAGAGGTGATTGTGCCAAAGTGGAGGGTCTATCAGTACACCTTGAATATTCAAACGGGCTGCCTAAACATTATACATTAAGTGACCATTGTTTAAACTCTTCTGCAAGAATACCACTTTCTAATAATACAAAATGTTCCCTCCTCAATGTTTTGTCTAAAATTAGGTTTTTATTTTTTGTTTTTTTTTTATCAAATACATTTTATTGAAAACACACAAGTCATTCAATTTTTGAAAGACAAGACAAACAAGAATACAATTCCCAAAAACAACCCCCTTCTTCTCTGGGGAGCAGAAAAATTCCTGGTCCATGGTAAATAGGTGAATAGATACCAGAAGTCCTTAACATAAGGTAAGAGAGGACTCCATCAAGGGAGACATTAAAGAGCAAAGTACAGGTATAAATATTAGAGAGCCATAAACAGTAACCAGCAACCATTGCCGCTGCATACATAATTGTGTTTCTTAAAGGGGATGTCCACTTTAAGCAAGTAATTGATATGGTTTGTGTAAGGAAAAGTTATACAATTTTCCAATATAGTTCCAATATAGTTTCTGTATCAATCCCTCACAGTTTTTTAGATCTCAGCTTACTCTCCTTGTATAGAAAGCATCTATTAACTTGCAGTCTGCGGTCATGTGATGGACAGGCAGGTATATGAGCCATTATATCACACAGCTCTGATTGCTTTCAGTGATAATAACGGCTCATACACCTGTGTGACATCACATGACCATGGGCAGATTTCTATCCATTGGATATAAACAGAAGTTTTCTATAGAATAACAGCAAAAAGATGTAGAAAACTGTGAGGAATTGATACAGAAATATATTGTAAAACGGTGTAACTTTTCTACACAAACAATATCAATAATTTGCTGAAAGTGGACAAACCCTTTAATTTAGATAGACATAATGACAAGTTAACATGAGAGTATTGAAGGCGCAGCATTGTTCTAATGGAAGGCAATACATTTCTTGGCTATGTAAAGTAGTCCTAGTACTAGAGCCCTAGTCCTATAGTTTATGACTCTCTATTACAACTAGGTTTTATTTAATTTTTTTCCAGCTTGACAGTACACAGCATGGAATATTAAACACTTGCACATGGCAATAATTTGCCCCACAGATAATAAGCCTTCAAACTGCAAAGTAAAAAAGTTAGGGATTTTTCAAGGTAGGGAGTTAAAATCAGAACTGTGGAAATGTACAAGGTCCAAGTCAATAAGGTGTTAATTTGCCCTGGTTTGGGGCAGATCATGTGTAATTTGCTATAGATTGTAGATTTAGTTTTTTTCTATAAGTATTGTGTTTTTTAAACTCTGTGGCTGTGGGATGCAGATAGAGTTGTGGATGCATTCACTGCTATACCAATGGGCCAGTCTGATCCTGGAATACTTTTTATGACATGCTGGTGTGTCCCCTCTGGCAGGATCTGCTCTTTAAGCTCCTTATTCCCTGGTTTTTAAGAAGAAAAGGCTATAAAAAATAATGCCTATATAAAATGTATTTTTATTTTCATTTCAAGTTTTTTCTTATCACTCCAATCTTTTACTTCTAAAAATGATAATTATAATCAGTACAAAGAACTTGATGGTGGGATCTGTGCTGTTTGTGAATTCACTTTGATGAAATATTAAACTGACCCAAGAGTCAGAAGAACTCGTTTTATTTTCTCTCTTAACATCATTGATAGATAAAATCATTGATAGTTAAAATTATGAATTTAAGGAGCCTTACTTATACTGATCTTGCCAGAAAAATAGATCCTCTCATCTGAAATTAGTGGTGGGTTTTGTGTCCAGGTTTGGTACCCGGACCCAAACAGAATTTAAACAGGTCCTCTCACCACAAGTCATGAGGTGTAACACGTCAACAATGATTGGTCAACAAAAGACCACACCCAGGTCACTAAGCAACCAATCAGTGCACAGCTTTTATTTATTGGAATACTATACTGTAATATGACACATGTTGTCTTTTCAAATACTTTCTTATCTATAATGTTGGCCGGGTCCAACCTCTGGACCTTTATCATACAGAACTCACAGTTTTGTATCACTGCTAAAACTTTGCTGGCCATGTTTCTTTGTCAACCTTGTATTGCCACACGGTTTTTACCTTGTATTTTTAAAAAAATCAGTTTAAAAATGAGTTCTCTCATAATTAAATGACTCTGTGAGCAGATGTAGTAGGTATCTATTCTGCTGCTAGACTTCTAATAAATCACTACAAAAGGGAACTCAAATGTTATTGTCATTTCCCCAAAAATATGCATATTGAATTACAGAAATATTTATGATACTGCTAAACTGTGAAATCATGTGCATCTATCATATCTGTACAACAGTCAGGGTCAATTAAGTTGCATCTTGTTAACATGGCTTTAAGGTCCATCATAAAGAAGGACCTCTTATTCAAGGCTATTTCCCATCATATTGTGGCCCCTCTCATCTACCCCCTTATATTATGGCCCAATCACCACCCATCATATTGTGACCCTTCATCTTTCCCTTATATTGTGGATCCTTCTCATCTCCCCTCTCTGGTGTGTCCCCTCTGGCAGGATCTGCTCTTTAGGCTTCTTATTCCCTGGTTTTTAAGAAGAAAAGGCTATCAAAAATAATGCACGGGGCTCCAGTCTCCATTAAAACCTATGGATCCGAGAGCCCCTCAGGCTTATTTGCATAATTTAAAAGCCCTTTTTTTGTAAAAACTAGGGCATAAGAAGCTAAAAGAAGAGCAGGTCCCGCCTGCGGGGATACACATCAGTATGTCAGTGTGCTTGGTTTACAATCCTTTGCGTGGTAGATTTCCTTTAATAAAAACTATTAAAAAACACTACAAACTATGGAATAGAAACATTTTCACTACATTCAGTATAGGATACATGTTTCTTAAATAGATTTTTTAGACATGTATATGAAAGCAGAAGTACATACAGTAGATAATG
The DNA here is from genome assembly GCF_040894005.1 of Engystomops pustulosus. Lineage (NCBI taxonomy): Eukaryota > Metazoa > Chordata > Amphibia > Anura > Leptodactylidae > Engystomops > Engystomops pustulosus. The sequence continues at coordinate 60,068,591 of NC_092414.1, read as the reverse complement.
TTCAGAGGTTTTTACATTTTACATGGTCATAACTTATAGTTACTGTACCTAGGGGCGTTATTAGGGTCGTAAAAGACCCGGGCACGGGTCCCAATGTATATGGATTAAATTTTCAGTAGTGACCATTCCTGTACATGACCCCTTTAAATAAGCTTCTGCCAAAACCACCTGAAAATACAGTAGAAATCCCTACCTATTCCATCCATCTCAAGCAGGTGACGCTTCCTTGGACTATAGTAGTTCTGTATCTTCTCCATTAGGCCTGGCATCACCTTGTCTCCTGTTTAGCCATGTGCCCTCCATGTAAAGTTCACCACACTGACATCTTATGCTCTTTATTGATCCTTCATCTTCGACCCCTAACAGTGTTATCCTGCTGCTACCCCTAATACTGTCACACTAATACTGTAATAAGACTGCACGGAAAATCTTTACAATGTGGACCATTTCTAATTATGCGTTAATGGGGACTGTGTAGGGAACATTACTGGAGGGATGTGTGGAAGACATTACTGGGGGGCTGTGTGGGCACATTACTGGGAGGGGCTGTGAGGGGGACATTACTAGAAGTAACTGTGTGGGGGCTGTGTGGGCACATTACTGGAGGGCTGTGTGGGGCACATTGCTGAGGGGCTGTGTGGAGGACATTACTGGGGGGCTGTTTGGGCACATTACTGGGTGGGGCTGTGAGGGGGACATTACTAGGAGTAACTGTGTGGGGGCTGTGTGGGTACATTACTGGGGGGCTGTGTGGGTACATTACTGGGGCTGTGTGGGCACATTGCTGGAGGGCTGTATGGGGAACATTACTGGGTGGCTGTATGGGGCACATTACTAGCTGGGGGGCTGTATAAGGGACATTACTGGGGGTAGCTGTGGGGGAAATCACTGGGGTAGCTGTGTGGGACATTACTGGGAGGCTGCAGGGAGCGGTGTAGGGCACATTATTGGGGGATGTGTGTTCACACGCAGCACTAGAACAGACCATGGTTTGATCTCAAATGTGAGCACAGTCTTATAGTATTTGGGGGAGATTGTAAGGGGCAGCAGCAGGATAACACTGTCAGGGAACCAAGATGTAGGGACAATAAGGAACATAAGATGTAGTGATGCCTAATGGAGAAGATGGAGGAGACGTCACCTGCAGTCACTGGAGGTAACAAGTAGGGATTTCTGGCATTACTGTAAGAGTGCCCTGGATCTTTTACCACTCTAGCAACGCCCCTCCTAGGGCTAAAGTACAGTACATTACCATTTACCAGAGGTCCGTATGTAACTAGGGGTCATCTATAAGTTGGGTATACTTAAGTAGGGGACCCCCTGTACATGTCATTGTCACCAGCCTTAAACAAAGGAAACACTTTTTCTTCTATACCGTTTGCTCTCTTTGAAAAGTTCCATTCTTGCCCCAAGAAGGGCCTTGTATTAGCAGTGCAGAGACATAGGAAGAGACAGTATCAGACAGATAGTGTAGCGCAGGCTGATACAATTCCCAGCAATGTATAGGACGTGCTAGTTTGGCTGCCAGGCGTGTGCAGGCTATTTATAGCTACCTTCTCTTGCAGAGCTGGAGTGGGAGAGCTGTGAAGTGCTAGAGAGACACAGAAATATAGTGACAGAAAGCCAAGGAGAAACACTGGGAAATACAAAGCAACCAAACTGCCTCCATTTCAGGGACACAGCCTTCTCCCTAACATCATCCTTAATCCACGGAGAGGTAGGTTCCAATATTTTATTTATGATGTGTCTGATGAATCTGCCTGCTACCTCCAGCGTAGGCCTAGCTGTATGGCTTCTCTTAGAGAGACGGTTAGTATGAAGATTTCTGTATATGATGGCTTTTCTATTGTATGCATGGGATGATAGAGCGGATAATGCCGGGTCTGTGCGTGACTGATGCTGTCACAGCTGTGTCTGTATCAGCACCATGACTGCGAGGACAGCTCCTCCCGGGTGCTTAGCTCAGCACAAGCCAGACACAATAACGCTACATGTACAATTACATCTGCAGGGCTGCACTCAACTTGGCTTCTCCCCTCACTGTTTATATCATCGCTACAGGTGTAGTAACTGCTGCCCAGAGCAAAGCTGTGTCAGGAAGCAACGCCTGCTTCGCTTCCCATTGACACTGCCTGCATTGTTTGGAGAAGCAATGACCTGTGAATTTGCTGCAAAAATACAGCAACTGAAAAGCAATATTTCTCAAAAAAGCATAACAGCGTTGCATCATTTCTGATATGGATCCATGTTCTGTATCCAGTGATACATTATACATTGTAGAATAACATGAAGGCTACTGCAGTGCAGTATATGTATACATACGTACCTATATATAATTAATAAATAATAGTATTATTATTTAAAGTCTATGAGGTTTTTGACGGACTGCTTAAAAACAGGCCAAAAACGTGTTCAAAACACCACGTGTGCCATCACCCTCATACTGGGTTGTGACTTATAAAAGATGAGCACATATATTTGATGTTTTCAAAGTTCCAAAAAAATTTACGTTTTTAGATTTCTCCACAGTTAACCATGACAAGTCCAGTATTAAAGTCTACTATACAAGTTTTATTAGAATTACTTAGGTTGACAAAGCAAGGCCCCTACATTTCTTCATCACTCCATACATATGGGTAAAAAAAAAATTACCAGTTGACCATTATTTGACTCTAAGTTCAGCCATGTGGAAATTACCGACTTCAAGATGATCTAATGTACTTTGACTTTCCTAAAGAGTTACAATGACATTTACTGAAGATATCGTAATTGTTGTCAGCCCAATTATCGTGAACTATAAAAAAAATTTGGTTTGATACAAAGTGATTTATAGATGGAAATAATAGATATAATAGATATTCAAAAAAATGGGAAAACGATAGATATGAAATTCTGTCGATAGAGTTATAGATAGATATGGTTACAGATAGATAGGTGAGATATGATACAGATTAGATAAATATGAAGTATAATAGATTGATGCTGCTTATACATGGTGTATAATCATATAATTGGAATACATGAGCTATAATTATACCGCTAATTGATAATACATTTGCATCCGCTGTTATTTATGCTCTGCTACGTAAAATGAAAATTTATCTCAAAATCAGTTGAAGACTTACGTAATAAATAAAGTGACTTCAGTGACTGGAATATCACTACATTGAAAGTAAATGTCACCTGGTGTTTAGCTTTAGAAGGGGTTTTGGACAAAGTGAATCTAGACTATTATCATTGTTGCAGTGAGAATTGAAGGCTGAGCGATGCCTTAACATATGAGGAGACTAATACTGGGTTGTGACTTATAAAAGATGAGCTCAAAGATTTCATGTTTTCAAAGTTCCAAAAAAATTATGTTTTTAGATTTCTCCAAAGTTAACCGTGACATGAAAATTCCAGCAATAAAGTGTTTAACCTGTAATGTGATTCCAGATAACTCAAAATGCTCACTACAAAGTGGAACTCCACAGAACCACAATTCACAGTACAAATTATACCATAATGCATAAATCTTTATTAAATACAGTATATGAAAAACCACATGAAACACAGTCATCAGGACCTAAAGTCGATCAAAACACAGTCAGTGCGTAAATGCAGCAATAACACAACATAAAATGTGCATAATCACATCCATATGTTCAATAATAAAGGCATATTTAACCCAACCATGTTATAAAAGAGTTCTGTCAACCGTTGTAAATATTAAAAAATTCAGAAAGAGATAGATAGACTCAAACAAAGTCAGGGTAACTGGGTCAAAACCAAGATGGAGGCAAGATACAAAATCATGAGGCATGAAAAGATTAGTGTAGTGAAGAATAGTGAAAAAATGTACCATGAATACAAGGAATAGCACAATTGAGGGGGTAGAACAACCTGTGTCTAGAAACCAGTATAACCAGCAGCTGAGTGAAGTGAGAAGTACGTACATATAGAGTTGCTGAGTAGTTCGCCCTTCCATCATGCAAACCACACCTGACACACAAACTCCAAGATAAGCAAGAACAATGATGACAAAGACCTGGATGACACAGCAAAAGGTTTAGGCTACATTCACACTGACCTATGGAGGACGTATATATACGGCCGACGTATATACGGCCGATATACGTCCTCCATAGACGTTAATGGGCGCACGGCGCTCTACGGGTGCGGTACGGTGCAGTACACGTGCGGCACCGTACTGCTCCGTACCCGGAAAAAGATAGGACCTGTCCTATCTTTCTCTGTAGTACGGCGCCGTGCGCCATTAATTCCTATGGAGAGGGGCGGGGGTGAGCTGCGCTCACCACCCCCTCCTCTCCCCGTACACTGCCGTTGCCCGCTACGGTACGGTACGGGCGGGCAACGGCAGTGTGAATATAGCCTTACACTGTACAACAATGTTCTAACAAGTATATTGTTGTGGGGACTGATATATATTTTGCAAAAGGGGTTGGTGGCTTCAGGGTATGCCTGTGGTAGCATTTCTGAAAAATTGTAAAAGGAAGTTGATTACTGTAAAGAAGTAAGAGATATAGTCTATAACCGTAGATGGAGTTCAATCTTCTACTGCATTCTAGATACAACAGTGATATTCTCTACAGACATTGGGCCTGATGCAGAGCAAATGTAGGGGCCATGTTTTTGTTTAAGTTGACTGTTGGGTAGTTTTTCATCTCTTAAAAAAGCATGCAGAGGTTTCTAAAGCTAAAATGTGCAACTATTTGACAGTAAATAATGATGTGATTACCAGCAGCAGCTAACATTAGAAGTTATCTACTAGTTTTAAGTAGATGAGTAGAAACCAGAGCTAAAGGTTATAGTGTGTTTGGACCTTGGTATATGTCAAAGTTCATTACTGGGACTCCTGATGTAAATTTTTTATTTAAAAAAATAGATCATGGGATTAATAGTACAGCTTTGTTTTCTAGATGACAACAAGGTATTTAGTATAAAATGACAAGGGGGTTTCATGTCTCAAAGAGCTACATGATAATGGTGTAACATTACTAAGAATTGGTGTGGCCTCATCTAAAATATGCAGTTCAGTTCTTAGCAACATGTAATATACAGGTTACCCTGAGTTTAAAATAGTATAATTCGCTGGGGACCACTTCAGCCTCGTGTTGCTTTCAAGGAGCCGAATGTAATATTTTACTGTAAAATTGTAATTTAGACAGAATTACCATTACAATCAGCCCTATGAGGGAAACCACAAAGCTGAACGTATTGTTAAATAACAATAACCTGAGGCTTCGTTCACACGTGGTGATTTTGTTTCATTTGTGTTGCATTTAAAAACACACAGACTCCTCTTTATAGGTGATTGCAGGAAGAGTCTGTGTGTTATGAAAAGTAACCACAAAGCAACGGCCATGTGTGAGTGTGGCCTCAGACATTGGCATGGCCAGCATATGTCCCCACAGCAACCAATAGCAGAGTACTCCCACTGCAGCCAGAAGGGCTCACCAAGTAGCTACAGTACCCCATCCCCCCAAAAGCAGCCACATTGCCCCATCACCCCCAGCAGCAGTCACAGTGCCCCACACCTCTTTCTACCAGCAGCAGTCACAGTGCCCCACACATACCCCCCCAGCAGCAGTCACAGTGCCCCACACCTCTCCCCACCAGCAGCAGTCACAGTGACCCACACATAGCCCCCCCAGCAGCAGTCATGGTGCCCCACACCTTCATCTAGCAGTAGCCACAGTGCCCCACATCTTCCCTCTCCCTCAGTAGCCACAGAGTCCCTCATCTTTCCCCCCCTCCCCAGCAGCCACAGTGCCCTTCATCTCCCCCCCCCCTGCTCCAGCAGTCACAGGGCCCCACATCCCCCCTCTCCCAGCAGCCACTGTGCACCTCAACCCCCCCCTGTCTCCCAGCAACCACAGTGTCCCTCATCACCCCCCCCCCCACCCAAAGCATCCATAGCACCTTTCATACTCCCCCAGCAGCCACAGAGCCCCTCATCTTTCCTCCCCCTCCCTCAGCAGCCACAGTCCTCCACACCACCCCAGCAGCCCCTGCCCCACTGTGGAAAAAAACCCACACGTTTCCCTATACCCCGAAGCAGCAGCTGTCCTCTTTGTCATCGCTGTGGGCGCCCATTGTATGCGCCGACTCTGAAGCCGACACATGTGATGTGACATCATCCTGTGTGCGCATACAACGAGCACATACAGGAGCAAAGACGAAGAGAATGGCTGCTGCTTTGGGGGAGCAGGAAAAGGTGAGTATCGGAGGTACCTTGCCACTATTTACGCGCACTGCATAGGGGCAGGGAGCCAAAGCCGGACTGGATAAGACAAGGCCGCGGGACAGATTTGTGTTTGACACCCTTGGTATAATGGAAAGCCATGGAGTTATAAGGAACATTACAAGAGTTACATTTTTTTAGTCTTGAGAAAATAAAATCAAATGGCGCAAACCAAGCAATCTAGAGAAAAGCTATTTTAAGGAATATCTCCTCGAAAGGGGTTTGCTACCATTTTAACCAGCTAGAACACAATTATTATGGTAATGTAGAGAAATTGTGTTGCGATTTTATCCACTCTAATCTCTGCATGGGATTAAGAGGTGACTTTTAACTTTAAGGACAGATTTTCACTTCCCTTTTTGAGTTTTCATTTAGATTAACCCCTTAACGCTCTGCGCTGTAGCTCTACGGCGCAGAGGTATAGGGGATGTGTGGAGAGGGCTCACAGGCTGAGTCCTCTTCATACAAGGGTGGGGGTTGTTGCATATTGCGGCAAACCCCCACCGCTAATAACCGCGGTCGGTGCTTGCACCAATCGCGGCTATTAACCCGTCCGTTGCTGCGGGTTAATCGGGGGGCGGCGATCGGTTGCCATGGTAGCCTTGGGTCTTCGCTTGACCCGAGGCTTAATGGCTTCTGCCAGTGGCTCATTGTAATGAATGAGCTGCAAAAATGCCATATATTGCAATACAGAAGTATTGCAGTATATGGTAGGAACGATCTGACCATCTAGGGTTAATGTACCCTAGATGGTCTAAGAATATGTGAAAAAAAAAAGTTTAAAAAATAATAATAAAAAAAGTTTATTAATTTAATAATAAATTAATAAAATATTAAAAATTCAAATCACCCCCTTTCGCTAGAACTGATATAAAACATAATAAACAGTAAAAATCACAGATACATTAGGTATTGCCGCGTCCCAAAATGCCCGATCTATCAAAATATAAAAACAGTTACGGCCGGCGGTGACCTCCGAGGCAGGAAATGGCGCCCAAATGTCCGAAATGCGACTTTTACACCTTTTTACATCACATAAAAAATGGAATAAAAAATTATCAAAATGTCACACAGACCTCAAAATAATAGCAATGCAAACGTCGGCTCATTTCGCAAAAAATGACACCTCACACATCTCCGTGCGCCAAAGTATGAAAAAGTTATTAGCTTCAGAAGATGGCAAAAAAATTTTTTTCTTTTTTGTACACATTCGTTTAATTTATGTATAATGTATTAAAACACAATAAAACCTATATAAATTTGGTATCACCGCGATCGCACCAAACCAAAGAATAAAGCTGAGGTGTTATTTGGAGCGCACAGTCAAAGTCGTAAAAACTGAGCCCACAAGAACGTGACGCACGTGCAGTTTTATTTAAATTTTTCCACATTTGGAATTTTTTTTCAGCTTCGCAGTACACGGCATGTTAAAATAAATAACATTACAGGAAAGTACAATTTGTTACGCACAAAATAAGCCCTCAAACAGGTCTGTACATGTAAAAATGAAAAAGTTATGGATTTTTGAAGGTGGAGAGTGAGAAATGAGCGAAAAAACCCTGCGTCCTTAAGGGGTTAATAGGGGAAAAAATAAGTACTAAAATGTATCTCTCCCTTTCATTTGTCCATATTCTCTCCCTTTACCTTGAAGAAATCAATCAATATCTAATAGTAATTTCTTGGAGGGGTTTTGCCATACTAGACATTTATCTGATTATTGGGGTGCAAAAGATACCAGTGGGGGAAGAAAAGTCCCCTGAACTGACCAATCATGATGGGACATCTAGGACACCCATCCAGAATGCAGCATACTACGATATTGTGATAAGAAAATAAAGTATTTTATGTGAAATACACATAGAACAACATTGCTTGTGAATATGAAGTGAAATAGTAGAAGAAATTCTTTCCACTGAAACACATCTAATGAGCAGTTCACTCATATAGGCAATGGTGAATGATCATGCTCTTGTTGTCAGGCAGCAGAAACATCAGCTCTTTCATCTTTGCTGTGTTCCTGAATTTCTAAAAAATTTTCACAAACCTAACAAAATCATAAATCCCACACCAAAGCAAATGTCAAATTAGTGGATATGGCTGCCAGTCTCGGTTCCTTGAGCAAAGAAAATGATTACTAGCAATGTAACCAAAGCAAAGCATATGCCCCGAGTAGAGTGGCACCTCTAATGCATCAGGAGTGCAGAGCTACACAATTATCTCTATATTAACACCCAGAGGAAATGATATTTTGCACTGTTTTGATGTGTATATTTCCATAATTAACTCTCCTGGCATCTCATTTGGATTATCATGCATTTTCCATTTCATAGACCTGGAGTAATTGTGTGTTACCGGTGGTGCCAATAGGCATAGCCAGGAAATCAACCATCTCCTCGCTTCTTTAGAACACAGAAGACAACAATTATAGATTGTATTAGTACAAGACATAAGGGACCTGATTCCACAAATTGATCATTTTCCTTTTACTGGGCTGTATCGGTACAGGTTTATTTCTCCTTTTTCAAAAGTTGCTAAATAATATTCATGTAAAAGAGATATCATTGCGCTTCCCCATGGGAGAATCGTTCATTGCACTTCCAAAATCTTTGAAAGTTCAATCCCAGTTTGGAGCTATGTTAAATGCTATGGTAGGGATTTGCATAATGAGCATTTCCCTAAAACAATGTTACTAGTTATCAGTCTGGATCCTTAGAGTACCGGCATATAAATCAGCTGCTCTCATGTATTCCTGCAGGCACTTCCTATTCTGCTCATGTATTCGGAAATTTCCCACACACATTTTCCACATTGTGAATAGGAAACACTACAATATACCGTATACAGGCGGTCCCCGGGTTACATACCAGATAGGTTCCGTAGGTTTGTTCTTAAGTTGAATTTGTATGTAAGTCGGAATTGTATATTTTATAATTGTAGTCCCGGTCAGAATTTTTTTTTTGGTCTCTGTGACAATTGGATTTTAAAAATGTTAGATTGTTATAAGATTTTGTAAACTGTGGTGGAGATGTATCAGAAGTGTCAGAGCAGAACTGTTCAGAGCTCAGCTTTCATTTTCCCACAGATGTTTATAAAATGAAAGCTGAGCTCTGATTGGTTTTCATGGACAATTACAACAGGTTTACCTCAGACGCTTCTGATAAATCTCCCTCCATATTCTTCAGCTGGTTCTACTTACAGTGGAAAACATTATACAAAAACCGTCACAATCATTTTTTAAATGCTGTTAAAGTGAGGCTACCACCACCCAAATCATGTGTAAAACCAGAATTATTTAAGTACTTTATAAGGTTTCCAAATATATTTTCTTTTCTGCAGCAAAAAAATTGCATCTTTATGTCGATACCACAATATTACAAATGGTATTCGATTTTACAGATGATTTTCTGCATGAAATTCTATACAAAAACTTTTCTTAATTTATACCCCCTTTACATGGTTTTAATGTAACCATAATATTAATATGAGTCTATTCTAGAGAATGAGAGTCATTTATAAAGTGACATCTATAAATATCATCTTCTTGTATTTCTCCCCACAATGCATCTGCAAGGTCAGTAGGTCAGAGAGCTAAGATGTTCTACTTCAGGTGTTCAACACCATAAAAAGGAAGCCTGAACCGCCATAACATTTCTTGCCGTGGTGTTAGCACCGAACTGTCAACATCATTCTATTGGTTGTTAGAATTATTATATTATCACATACAGGTAGTCCCTGGGTAACATACCGGATAGGTTCTGTAGGTTTGCTCTGAAGTTGAATTTGTATGTTAATGGGAACAGGGATATTTAATAACTCCAGGCCAATAATTATTTGGTCCTTGTGACAATTAGATTTAAAACATTTTGGGTTGACAAGGGAACAAAAATTCTCAAAAAACTCCATTGAAGAAACTTTTCAGTTGATCAGTTCAGCCTTGGACTAAAGTTCAGTAAATAACCAGCAGCCAGAGAGCTTCACCAGAGATCACAGAGAGGAGAGAGGGGTCTGGTTCTGAGTCTTACTAGGGGGAATTTGGATGTTCTTACTGTTCTTACAGGACACAAAACAAGGACAGTGAGCCCTGGCACTGAGACCCCCATTCTGTCCCTACCTACTTATTGGGTCCCCCCTAAACTGGGGCCAATAACTGGACGGCGTTCCCTCCCTGGATTAGGTGTGCACACGTAACAATACAGACAAACATACACAATAAGGCTAGGTATACAATCCGATTCGGCAGCAGCGGGGGGTAACAATAACCAAATACAATCCAAATAGAGTAGTCAAGACACAGGCAAGAAATCGGAAACCAGAAAATAGAGAATGCAAGAGAGGCTAGAAACACAGCAAGATAGCAGTTTGATCAGCAAGGAGTCAAAGCTAAACTGGGCACTTATAGGGAACCTAGGCCCTGCCACAGGTGGAAGGAGCAACAATTACAGGTCCACAGAGTTAACTCTTGCAAGACAGAATCAGTGAGGGGTGTGGCAGACATCAGGTCAGACAGCCATAGAACCTAGTTCAGACTGCAAAAAACTTAGTGTATCCTAATCCTACCAGCACGTATAGAGGAGACAGCAGGCGCAGACGTGACACTTACATCTGGGACTTCCTGTATGTGCATTTAAAAGTAGTTTTGAATATGAAGGGTTTATTTCTTAAAATAAATATAAATTAAGTTGCTTTGTTATATCAACAAGTACAGACAGTCTCCAGGTTACATACAAGATAGGCTCTGTAGGTTTGTTCTTAAGTTGAAGTCGGAACTGTATAGTTTATAACTGTAAACCCAGACAAATTTTTTTTTGGTCTATGTGACAATTGGATTTTTAAAAATGTTGGCTTGTCATAAGAACCAGGATTAACAATAAAGCCTCTTCATTGTAAACTAGGGCTAAAGTAGAGTAAATTGCCAAGATCCAGAGGTCCGTTTGTAACTAGGGGTGGTCTGTAAGTCGGACGTTCTTGAGTAGGGGACCGCCTGTATAATGGTAGTGACTTCTGTAATGTTTACTGTACTATTATGTATTGTGTATTATGTGCACAGTTGCTGCATGGGGTATATGCTACATCGGCATATATCAAAGTGTTCTCGATATGCAACAGTTATATTCTCACACATAGAGAATGTCTCAGATGGTTTATTTCTAAAACTGTACAAGACTCATAGTAACACATTTCTGTTTTATATATTTTTTTTATTTTCAATTTAAGTTTTTGTGCGACCATTAAAGGGAACCTGTCACCAGGGGCCTCATTTTCACTAAAGACAGGTTACAGAAGCCCATTACAACTGAATTGTAAAGACGTCGTTCTGAGTATGTTTGAGAGAATACTGAGAGAATCTGAGTATGTTTTGGTTTGACTGCACTTATAAAACCATGTGATTTGTGTGTGCTGCTCACTCACTCCTCAGCTCTCAGCCCCCACCTTTTGTGCTCTTGTACAGCTCACCCCTCCTCCACCGATGTCAGCTCAGCAGGCTGTGAGCTTTATCCTTGTTTGAGTGAAGGAGCAGGTTGAGAACTAGATTGTGAGTTATATTTGGGGATAGGTTCTACAGTATGTGTATATGTATGTTTTATGTATAGTGCTTTTCTAAACTGCAGATAGCCCTGCCACTAGTTAAGATAAAGGTACATAGTTCAGCCCCAAGTAAAACCAGATTACCAGATCTGGGAAGTAAGAAGACTCCTTAGGTAGATGCCTCTGCAGGCGTGCAAAGGGTCCTGCGGCCGCACTTTGTCGGATATTCCGTCATTTTCCGATCCACGCTGCATTGCGCCGGGGATTGTGTCGCACGCAATCGGATTTTGTCACATCGGCGCGGCTCCGAGGTTAGGTTTTCAGGGTATCAGAGAAGTTGGACTTGGGGTGTATCAGGGAGAGTGACATTGTCATCTTGACCCCATTCTTGACATCCAAAAGTCCCATCTTACCCTGTTTACGTTCACCTATCCTTTTCACTTTATATGGACACGGTGTGTCCCCTTTTTTTCCTGGACGAGCACTTCGACGTATCTTGCCTGAGACAACACTAATAGACACGCATCGTGTTCATTGAATACGGATAGTGTGTTTAGTGACATATGCTGCTGAGGCCGCAAGGTGAGCCACGTACCTCAGTTTTGCTATCTGTATACTTTGAACATTAAGGCCACCCAGCTCATGTTCTGCAAATGTCTATTTCTCTCCTAGATGGGGTTCATGCACAAAGGATTCTGCTTGGAAGCAGTTTTTTGTATTGTATTGCATTTTATATGACTATAGTCTTGAGACTTCAGTAAAAGTTATGTTTTAGATCACTTCTTTGTATGTATTTTCACCTGCGTTCCTCCGGCTTCTTCTATTCTGCACACAGAGTAAGGTGCCCAGCGCTGGCAGCATAATAACGTCATTACGCTGCCAGCGCTGGGACTCTTACAGTCCTGTGTGCTGCAGTCATCAGTGTGACAGAGCAGGCAGTGTCATGGCTTTTAGCAATATCGGAGCGCAGCTCCGATGCTGCTTAAAGCTGAGTTAAATTCAAAGGACCCGCATGCCAGCAGTGAGGACCCTGCGTGCCCTCTATGGTTCGCCACCGCTGGTATAGGGACTGGAGGGCTGACCTACAGGTCTCCAGCAGGTGGTGTGTGCAAGAAATAAGGATGGAGAAGCTGATGCAATAGGTTTCTTCCTGGGGCAACCCCTGAGGTGTCTGTAGGAAGAATCCCTGGGTGATGAATGGGGAAGCCTGTGGTGGTAAGCAGCCTGGATCCAGGGATCAGGTGGAGGCATCGTTGTGCAATTCAACTTACAGTTCTTTATTCAATAGCAGACCAAACGATAACAGCAGATTTAGAAGCAGATTCGGCAAGCTGGAAGAGTCATGGAGAGCTGGTCCACAGGAAAGTTACATACAGCCTGGTAGCTTCAGGCTGGGCTGATAGATATTATGGAGGCTGTGTATATACCTATGTATTCGTGGATGGGGGGGCTGTGTATATATCTATGTATTCGTGGAGGGGGGGGGCTGTGTATATATCTATGTATTCCTGAGAGTGGCTGTATATATATCTATGTATTGTTTGGGAGGCTGTGTATATATCTATGTATTCGGGGGGGGGGGTTATATATATATATATATATATATATATATATATATGTATTGTTGTGGAGACTGTGTATGTATTTATGTGTTGGGGGGGACGCTATATCTCTATCTCTGTGTTACGGGGATGGCTGTGCGTATATCTATGTGTTATTGTGGATGCTATATATATATATATGTTACTGCGGTGGCGCTGTATATTATTTGTTACTGGGTAGTGGCTCTGTATATATATATGTGTTTATGTGTTACTGCGAGTGGCGCTGTATATATATTTGTTACTAGGTGTTAGCTCTGTATATATATGTGTTACTGCCGGTGGGGATATATATATATATATATATATATATATATATATATATATCAAAAAATAGAAGAACAGCAGCACAATCTTTAAAGAAAACAAAGGAAAAATGTGGGTGCTATCCTGTTGCTCTCACCAACAGAGTCCAATAATCAAATGAAGAAAACGGAAGCAGCACTCCTCTCAAGTGAAAAAAATGGTGTTTTATTTCATCCTATGCAACGTTTCAGCTGATACAGCTGGGATACAGCTGAAACGTGGCATAGGATGGAATAAAACACAATTTTTTTCACTTGAAAGGAGTGCTGCCGTTTTCTTCATTATATATATATGTTACTGGGAAACTGTAAATATTAATTACTGGGGGGGTGTATATACTACTAGCAAGATTTATTTTTATTGAAAAATACACCACCATTAATCCAGCCCTGTATATTTAGAATCCTAATACTCACTTTGCTTTCTCCTGCACTATCGTCTACATTCTAGTTGCCTCTCTCTGTGGCCTGCCAACCTACTATTTGATCGTGAGCCTATCATGCTATATGTGCAAGGCGTCAGGATGTAGTTAAAGTTTATCTCTATTTTCTTCAAAATTGCACCCTGAGATAGACCGATATAAGAGGAACAAAAGGTAAATGAAGCCGTTTACCTCAAGAGCTTCCTTTTAGCTCAGCAGACTCTGAACACTACTGGTGATGTTCCTATTGATTTTCACTCATTCCCTGGCAAATGTGAAAATCAACAGGAATGTCAATTGTGAGGTGCAGATTGTGTAAGGGAGGAAGGACCCTTGGGGTAAATTGTTTCTTATATTCCTATCTTTACTTCACATTTTATTTTGAAGTGAAGTAGTAGAAAAGCAAAGGCTTTACTGTGTGTCCTGAAGTCGGAAATCACAATAAAGAAAAATAGTAGAAATATAAAATTTTAAGTCATCCGCTTGGCATTGGGTACTGTACAACATTGGCGCTAAATAGCTAAATGCCTATTAATTCATAATCCATTCATAAATGGTATCACCACAACAGTAACAAATGATATGAAATGAAATGTGTTATCCAGCAGTTATAATAACCAGTGAGCTAAGTATCAGACTCCAGTGAGTGCTGACCATTTTTTTCTCCACCAAACATAGACAGTCTTGTGACAGTCAGTGTCGGACTGGGATGCCTAGGGCCCACCAATAAAAATTATTCTTTTGGGATTTAAATATTATGTGACACCCATTTGCTAATTCCTAAAACAAAGCTAACAGCAATCCCTTTCTGGCTTCTTATTCCTTGCCATGGTTTGTTATGGTCCTGGGATTCCTGTCAGTAACCTGCTGACTGGCTCTCAGCTTCACATACCTGCAGATCAGCAGACCTCAGAAGCAGCAAGATGCTGCAAGGTGATTAGGGTCCAACAGTCCAAGGACTGAGGACATTGGATGGATACTGTATGCTGGATATCTGTATGAATTAAAGGGAGGGTCATCTGTAAAGAACCCCTGATGCAGGGGCTTGGGGTCCAATGGTGGATTCACATGTTCACCTGTAGGCCAATCCCAGCCCGTAGGTGAAACGTTCCTTTTAATGCACCATCTACACAGACATAAGCCTATAATCTGGAGATTTTCATTGGTACAGAGGTAACTTTGTCCAGATAGGGAGCACCTGGGGGTTCGTTCATCACCTATTCTCATTGGTAGAGCTTGAATTCTCTGCCTCCAGTAGAGTAGAGCAGAGGTGTCACCTTCCATTGTTTTCCCATCTGTAATGAAAATGAGAAGACTTATGAAACGAGGTCGCTATAAAATAGGAAGTGTTCACCTTCATGGTTAAGATTTGTTATTTAACAATAGAAAATAACATAGAAACTAAAAAATACCAACTTTTCCATATCCTCAGGAAAGTGTTATAAGTGAGGTCTGACCAGTGGTGCCACCACTCATTACTAAAATTATTGTGTAGCGAATAATTAGAAAACACTTCAATGATTTTTGTAAAAGATAGTGGAATTATGTTAACATTAAAGATCTCAGACTTAGACTTCACTTTTAATCCCCCATATCCTCACACGCCAAACTCTAATCTTAGTTTATTTGTTATATACTTTCATAAGTAATCATTTTCTGAAAATACATTTTGTCAAACTTGAACCAAATTCAGCAACATACCATACATAATGATGTAATAATGACAGACAAATGCCAGCCATTAGTCTCCCAGAGGGCCTGTAATTAACACCATAGCAACCATTCATTAGGATTTTGGCAACAACAAGTTGTCAGCTGTGACTTAGAAGAACCAAAAATATATATTTTTTAGGAATTTGTATAAAGCAACCTTCTCACAAAAAGCAGAGGCAATATTCAACAAGTTATGCTACGTGCACTAGATCCCAGATGTAGCACACAGCTGGGTGCAGAAGAGGGGAGGGGGGAGTGTTCCTCACCCGTCCCCTTTACATACAAAGCCGAGCAGCTTCAGTCACAATTCGGCAAAGGTACCACATGTCCTATCTTGGTATCAAATGTAGCAATTTATTAATATTACAAAATGTCAGCAAATATTGACATAATAAGCAAGTAACATTTAAATAATAACTATTTCCTTGTATATATAGTATATATATAGTATACACAGCATATTCGACAGTTTACATTTATAATACTGGACAAGATAAAATAAAGGGGTAGGGGGGAAGAGAGAAATGAAGGAACGATAAACCTACAAACAAAGCGATATATAATATTTCATGTCAAGACAATGAGAGGAGGAGGATAACCAGTGCATGTACACCTTCTTGATCTTGTCCATCGCATTACTTCTGATGGCATTAAGTTTTTCACCGAGTAAAATATTGTTAATCCATAGAGAACACCAAATCTGATATACACCACTGAGATGCCATGTGGATGCGCTGACAATATCCTCTCCTATCTGCCCAACCAGGTCATAATCCGGTAACCAGGGGCGTTGCTAGGGTGGTAAAAGATCCGGGGCACGGGCCCTGATGCATGTGTATCACACTTTCAGTAATGTCCGCTCCTTTACACAATCCCCTCATATGTGGTTGTACCAATAGCAACTTTACTGAGGGTGTATACAGCTACAGACCACACAGGAGAAATCCCTACTTGTTACATCCAGTGACTGCAGGTGACGTGTCCTCCATCTTCTCCCTTAGGCATCACCACTAGAGATGAGTGAACATACTCGTCCGAGCTTGATGCTCGTTCGAGCATTAGCGTACTCGAAACTGCTCGTTGCTCGGACGAATACTTCGCCCGCTCGAGAAAATGGCAGCTCCCGCCGTTTTGCTTTTTGGCGGCCAGAAACAGAGCCAATCACAAGCCAGGAGACTCTGCACTCCACCCAGCATGACGTGGTACCCTTACACGTCGATAGCAGTGGTTGGCTGGCCAGATCAGGTGACCCTGGGATAGACTAGCCGCTGCCCGCGCTGCTCGGATCATTCTGTGTCTGGATGCCGCTAGGGAGAGAGCTGCTGCTGGTCAGGGAAAGCGTTAGGGTGTTCTATTAGAATAGTGTTAGGCAGGAGTGATTCTACAAGAACCCAACAGCCCTTCTTAGGGCTACAATAACGTTATACTTTTTTTTTTTTTGTTTGCTTGTGGCTGGGCTTGCTGGCACTAGTAGTGCAGCTAGTACCATATTGTGAGGAATTTGCAGGGGGACTTGCTACCGTTGTGTTTAGCTCTTAGTGACACACATATCCACCTCAAACACCAAAGTGGGAAAATTTATTAGAGGTTTGATTTCAATTACGCACAGTCTGCCATTTACTTTTTATTTTACGTTTATTTTTTCATAACTCAGCGTCATCTCCTCAGTGTGCTTTCATACTTGGCTAGAAAATAGCCTTAGGAGAATCCAAACGGCTTACTTACGCCTACAGTAGCGTTATATATATTTGATTTCTGGTTGATCTGCTGGTGGCTGTCCTTGCTGCAGTGCATCTACTAGCAAATTGTGAGCAATTTGTAGTGAGAGTTGCGACCGCTGTGTTTTGCGCTTAGTGACGCACATATCCATCGCAAAGACCGAAGTGGGAAAATTTATTAGGGGTTGGATTTCAATTAGGCACAGTCTGCCATTTCCTTTTTTATTTTACGTTTATTTTTTTAATAACTCAGCGTCATCTCATCTGGCATAGTAGTGTGCTTTCATACTTGGCTAGAAAATAGCCATAGGAGAATCCAAACGGCTTACTTACGCCTACAGTAGCGTTATATATATTTGATTTCTGGTTGATCTGCTGGTGGCTGTCCTTGCTGCAGTGCATCTACTAGCAAATTGTGAGCAATTTGTAGTGAGAGTTGCGACCGCTGTGTTTTGCGCTTAGTGACGCACATATCCATCGCAAAGACCGAAGTGGGAAAATTTATTAGGGGTTGGATTTCAATTAGGCACAGTCTGCCATTTCCTTTTTTATTTTACGTTTATTTTTTTAATAACTCAGCGTCATCTCATCTGGCATAGCAGTGTGCTTTCATACTTGGCTAGAAAATAGCCATAGGAGAATCCAAACGGCTTACTTACGCCTACAGTAGCGTTATATATATTTGATTTCTGGTTGATCTGCTGGTGGCTGTCCTTGCTGCAGTGCATCTACTAGCAAATTGTGAGCAATTTGTAGTGAGACTTGCGACCGCTGTGTTTTGCGCTTAGTGACGCACATATCCATCGCAAAGACCGAAGTGGGAAAATTTATTAGGGGTTGGATTTCAATTAGGCACAGTCTGGCAGTTTCTTTTTATTTTACGTTTATTTTTTCATAACTCAGCGTCATCTCATCTGGCATAGCAGTGTGCTTTCATACTTGGCTAGAAAATAGCCAAAGGAGAATCCAAACGGCTTACTTACGCCTACAATAGCGTTATATATATTTTATTTCTGGTTGATCTGCTGGTGGCTGTCCTTGCTGCAGTGCATATACTAGCCAATTGTCAGGAATTTGGAGTGAGACTTGCGACCGCTGTGTTTAGCGCTTAGTGACGCACATATCCATCGCAAAGACCGAAGTGGGAAAATTTATTAGGGGTTGGATTTCAATTAGGCACAGTCTGCCATTTCCTTTTTATTTTACGTTTATTTTTTCATAACTCAGCGTCATCTCATCTGGCATAGCAGTGTGCTTTCATACTTGGCTAGAAAATAGCCATAGCAATAGGATAGCATTGTTTGGTTTTAAAAACTAAAAAAACACAAAAAAAAACTAAAAAACACAAAAAAACACAAATAAAAGTTTAAAAAAAATTAAAGTTATAACTTTCATTTTCAAAATGTTTAACCCGAGGGCTAGGGGTAGAGGACGAGGGCGGGGACGTGTGCATCCAACTACTGCAGGAATCAGAGGCCGTGGTCCTGGGCGGGGTGAGACACCACCTGCTTATGAGGGAGCAGGGGAACGCCGCAGAGCTACACTCCCTAGGTTCATGTCTGAAGTTACTGGGACTCGTGGTAGAGCACTGTTGAGGCCAGAACAGTGCGAACAGGTGATGTCGTGGATTGCCGACAATGCTTCGAGCAATTTGTCCACCAGTCAGTCTTCCACGCAGTCCACCCATGTCACCGAAATCGGCACTCCTCCAGCTCCTGCACCTCAGCCTCCTCCCCCCCAGTCTGCCCCCTCCCAGGAAAATTTGGCATTTGAACCGGCATACTCTGAGGAACTGTTTTCTGGACCCTTCCCACAGTCACAAACCACTTGTCCGGTTGCTGCTGAGCAATTTTCCGATGCCCAGGTTTTCCACCAGTCGCAGTCTGTGGGTGATGATGACCTTCTTGACGTAGTGGAAGAAGTGTGTAAAGAGGTGTCCGACGATGAGGAGACACGGTTGTCAGACAGTGGGGAAGTTGTTGTCAGGGCAGGAAGTCCGAGGGGGGAGCAGACTGAGGGATCGGAGGATGATGAGGTGACAGACCCAAGCTGGGTTGATAGGCCGGGTGAACACAGTGCTTCTGAGACGGAGGAGAGTCCTCGACCAGAACAGGTTGGAAGAGGCAGTGGTGGGGCCAGACGGAGAGGCAGGGCCAGACCTGGTGCATCAGCGCCAAATGTGTCAACTAGTGAAGCTCCCGTGGCGAGGGCTCCTGCGGCGAGGGCTAGATTTTCAGAAGTCTGGAGGTTCTTTAAGGAAACACCGGATGACCGACGGACTGTGGTGTGCAACATTTGCCAAACCAGGATCAGCAGGGGTTCCACCACTAATAGCTTAACTACCACCAGTATGCGCAGGCATATGAATGCTAAACACCCCACTCAGTGGCAACAAGCCCGTTCACCTCCGGCCGTGCACACCACTGCTCCTTCCCCTGTGTCAGCTGATAGTCAGCCCCCTGCCCAGGACCCTGCCACAAAAACCCCATCGTCGCCTCCACGATCCTCCACAGCATCCACCAGCGTTCAGCTCGAGCGGAAACGCAAATATAGTGCAACCCACCCGCACGCCCAAGCCCTTAATGTCCACATCTCCAGATTGCTCAGCCTGGAGATGCTGCCCTATAGGCTAGTAGAGACCGAGGCCTTTCGCAACCTCATGGCGGCGGCCGCCCCTCGGTATTCGGTCCCCAGCCGCCACTACTTTTCCCGATGTGCCGTCCCAGCCCTGCACCAGCACGTGTCAGACAACATCATCCGTGCCCTGACCAACGCCGTTTCTGACAAGGTCCACCTGACCACGGACACGTGGACGAGTGCTGCCGGGCAGGGCCACTATATATCGCTGACGGCACATTGGGTTAACTTGGTGGAGGCTGGGACCGAGTCTGACCCTGCGGCTGGTCATATACTGCCGACGCCAAGGATTGCGGGGCCTACCTTGGTCCAGGTGTTTCAGGCCTACTATGCCTCCTCCTCCTCCACCTCCTCCTCCGAACTACCATCCGTGGGCATGGCGCCATCAGTCGGTAGCTCTAGGCACAGCAGCAGTGCCGTCGCTAAGCGACAGCAGGCGGTGCTCAAACTGCTGAGCCTAGGCGATAAAAGGCACACCGCCCAAGAACTATTACAGGGCATCACGGCGCAGACTGATCTGTGGCTGGCACCGCTGAACCTGAAGCCAGGCATGGTTGTGTGTGACAACGGCCGTAACCTGGTGGCGGCTCTGACACATGTGCCATGCCTGGCCCATGTGTTAAATCTGATAGTTCAGCGTTTCCTCAAGACATACCCCAATCTGTCTGATTTGCTCACGAAGGTGCGCCGCATCTGTGCGCATTTCAGGAAGTCCAGCACAGATGCTGCCACTCTCAGCGCAGCGCCGAGCGATTGTAGACTGCCAGATGTCAACTTCCACCAGAACTGGTAGTCAGGTCAGTCAGCTTCCTCAAGTCTACAATGAGGAGTGGACGTGGATGTCTGATATCTGTCAGGTGCTGAGTAACTTTGAGGAGTCAACACAGATGGTCAGTGGCGATGCCGCCATCATCAGCCTCACCATCCCGCTGCTTGGCCTGTTGAAAAAATCTCAGCATGAAGTCGGAAGCTTTGCGCTCGTCACAAGAGACGGGGGAAGAAGATTCCCTTGTTGATAGCCAAAGCACCCTTAGGTCTGTTTCTCAGCGCATATCGGAGGAGGTGGAGGTGGAGGAGGATGAGGAGGAAGAGGAGGAGAATGTTGGCGAGACACAAGAGGGGACCATTGTTGAGTCCTTCACTGTTCAGCGCGTATGGGCAGAAGAAGAGGAGTTGGAGGAGTTGGAGGAGGAGGAAATGGACAGTCAGGCCAGTGAGGGGAGTGAATTCTTACGCGTTGGTACTCTGGCGCATATGGCAGATTTCATGCTAGGCTGCCTATCCCGTGACCCTCGCGTTCAAAGAATTTATTCGATTACTGGGTGTTCACTCTCCTGGACCCACGGTACAAGCAAAATCTTTCCACTCTCATCCCTGGAGAGGAAAGGAGTGTGAGAATGCATGAATACCAGCAGGCCCTGGTGCACAAGCTGAAAAAGTATTTCCCTTCTGTCAGCGCTAGCGGCAGAGTGCGTAGTTCTGCGGGACAAGTAGCGAGGGAGAGTAGGCGAGCAGGCAGCTTGTCCAGCACTGGCAAGGGTACGCTTTACAAGGCTTTTGCCAGCTTTATGTCACCCCAGCAAGACACTGTCACCTGTCCCCAGTCTCGGCAGAGTAGGGCTGATCTTTACAGAAAGATGGTGAGGGAGTACGTAGCTGACCATACCATCGTCCTAAATGATCACACAGCTCCCTACAACTACTGGGTTTCAAAGCTGGACATGTGGCACGAACTGGCGCTGTACGCCTTGGAGGTTCTTGCCTGCCCTGCCGCTAGTGTCTTGTCCGAGCGGGTTTGCAGTGCAGCTGGTGGCATCATCACCGATAAGCGTACACGCCTGTCGACTGACAGCGCTGACAGGCTGACGCTTATTAAGATGAATAAAGCCTGGATTTCTCATAATTTCCAATCTCCACCAGGTGAAGGAAGCTCAACCTGAATAATTTATCCACTCCTCCTCCTCCTCATTTTCCTCCTTCTCCTCCTCTTTGTACAGTAAAGCAGAGGAAACTGGCTATTTTTTGACAGGGCCCACTGGCTCTAGCTATAGTACTTTATGCATTTAATTTTTCTGGAGGGCCACCGACCCGGTCCTCTGTTTTAAACAATTTTTGGGAGTGCCACATACAGGCACTCAATCTATTCAATTTTTCTGGAGGGCCACCTACCTGCTCCTCTGGTTTGAAAACTTTTTTGGACTGCCACATACAGGCACTCAATCTATTCCATTTTTCTGGTGGGCCACCTACCTGCTCCTCTGGTTTGAAAACTTTTTTGGACTGCCACATACAGGCACTCAATCTATTCCATTTTTCTGGAGGGCCACCTACCTGCTCCTCTGGTTTGAAAACTTTTTTGGACTGCCACATACAGGCACTCAATCTATTCCATTTTTCTGGAGGGCCACCTACCTGCTCCTCTGGTTTGAAAACTTTTTTGGACTGCCACATACAGGCACTCAATCTATTCCATTTTTCTGGAGGGCCACCTACCTGCTCCTCTGGTTTGAAAACTTTTTTGGACTGCCACATACAGGCACTATCCAAATTAAATTGTCTCCATAGCAGCCTCCACACGTTGTCTCCATTGCTACCTCCAAAAGTCGTCCATATAGCTGCCTCCATACATCGTCCCTTTATCAAACGAGGTGTGTCAGGCAGAAATTTGGGTTGTTTTCATGGATTCCACATCAAAGTTGTTAACTTTGTCGCCACCCTGCTGTGTTATCCACAAAATATACTGGCAAACTTTTATCATTTACCAATATTATTTCAGCGCTTCTTGCGCTTCTGTTTACATTCCCCTCACCCGCCATATCCTAAACTTATAAGAACGCTACTACACTTGATCTTATACAAAAGGTTCTTAGAAGTGCTGTTTGGGGAGTAGCCTAGAGACACGGGCTTGGATTGGCGAAAGCTCGCCTGGCAGCGGAGCGCCAGCTCCATGCCAAGAACCAACTAACATAGTTTTAACTGCAGCACCTTTAATCTACTACTAGTTCACTGCCTCCATACATGGTCCCCTTATCAAACGAGCTTTGTCAGGCAGAATTTTGGGTTGTTTTCATGGCTTCCATGTTAACTTTGTCGCCACCCTGCTGTGTAATCCACAAAATATACTGGCAAACTTTTATCATGTACCGATATTATTTGAGCGCTTCTTGCTCACCTCCTTTGGTTCCTCTCTGCCACCCATTGGTTTGAAGCCTGAGTCCATTTAGGGTATGTCGCCATGCCACTCTCTAGCCTGCCGCTGCTGCCGCTGCCTCTGCATGAAGTCCCCTATAGTGTCAGGGTCAATTATTGGATGTTTTAGATGCTATCTAGCTTAATTCTGTCACTCTGTCATGGCCATGCTGTTGCCCATAATTTTGGCATAATGGTGCGATTAAGCAGCCTCAGAGGCATCCATGCATGCTGCCCCTGCTGTTTCCTGTCCATTTCCGTGGTGTTTCCATCCTTTTCTGAGGTTCCCAGGTGTTTGGCCAAGCTTCCCTGTGCAGAGCCTTGGTCCCCTTGATAAATGCTCGAATCTCCCATTGACTTCAATGGGGCTCGTTATTCGAGACGAGCACTCGAGCATCGGGAAATGTTCGTCTCGAATAACGAGTACCCGAGCATTTTAGTGCTCGCTCATCTCTAATCACCACATCTTATGTTCCTCATTGTCCCTATATCTTGGTTTTCTGACAATGTTATCCTGCTGCTTCCCCTAACAATCTCCCCCAAATACTGTGTGCACACATTTGTCTTGCATTTAAACAACACAATCACATGTGTTTCACATATGAGATCAAACCGAGGCAAGGCCTGTCCTAGTGTCCCGTGTAAACGTGCCCCAAGAAATGTGCCCCACACAGTTCCCTAAAGTAATGTGCCCCACGCAGTTACCCCCAGTGAGGTCCCCCCACGCAGTTACCCCAAGTAATGTCCCCCACAAAGTTACCCCCAGTAATGTGCCCTAAACAGCCCCCAGTGATGTCCCAACTCAGCTGCACTCAGTAATGTCCCCCACACAGCTACCACCAGTAATGTCCCCCCACACAGCTAGCCCAAGGAATGTCCCCCACACAGCTAGCCCAAGGAATGTCCCCCACACAGCTACCCCCAAGAATGTCCCCCACACAGCTAGCCCAAGGAATGTCCCCCACACAGCTACCCTCAAGAATATCCCCCCCACAGCTAGCACCAAGAATGTCCCCCCCACAGCTAGCCCCAAGAATGTCCCCTACACAGCTAGCCCCAGGAATGTCCCCCACACAGCTAGCCCCAGGAATGTCCCCCACACAGCTACCCCCAAGAATGTCCCCCACACAGCTAGCCCCAAGAATGTCCCCCACACAGCTAGCCCCAAGAATGTCCCCCACACAGCTAGCCCCAGGAATGTCCCCCACACAGCTAGCCCCAAGAATGTCCCCCACACAGCTAGCCCCAGGAATGTCTCCCACACATGCCCAGGCAGCAGGGCAGATGTCCTTATGACATGGGGAGATCCGGACCTAGCGGCGCACCTACAGGTAACACACATTAGGCCAGATTTATAAATAATAAAGCAAAATGCACTACATGCAGTTTATCTCACTAATGTGAAGAGTGCATCATTAAATACTGGTGCACGGTCTTCAATAATCAGATATTAACATTTTTTCCATCACTTAAATATAACTTAATGTATATTTGGCAAATATTTGATATGGTTTGCATAGGGAAAAGTTAGCCAATTTTCCAACTTCAATTCCTTGTGGTTTTCTTGAGCTCTGCTTGTTGTCCTGCTATAGAAAGCTTCTATGTTTTCTCCCAGTGGACAGAAATCTGACTATGTGATGTGATGGACACGCATGTGCACGGACCTTTGTTATCACAAAGAGTATTCGGAGCTGTAACACACAGAGATCTAGAAAACTGTGAGGAACTGATACAGAAAGTATATTGGAAAATTGCATAACTTTTCCTTACACAAACCATATCAAAGTTTCTGAAAGTGGACGACCCCTTTAATGTGCTTTTGGAAGACACATTTGTACTGCTTTAACCTCCTCCCTGACTTCTTAAGATATTGCTTCAATTTTGCCACCGGTCAATATTGAAGTGCACCGTTTCCCCTGTAGTAAAAAAAAAACATAATTTGATGCTGCCACCCCATGTTTTACAGATGGGATGGGGTTCTTCTGCAAGCAAACTTTTCACATAACAATTGTAATAATGGCCAAAATGTTACTTTATTTTTGTCAAACATGACATGACTCCAAAAATGAAGGTATGTTTCCTTTGTAGTAATGGCTGCCCATTCCCATCTTTTTTGTACTTGAGTATAATTATTTGAAGAGATGAACGAGGCACCAAAAGGTACATGGAAACTGCACCCAAGGATGAACCAGACTATGATGTTACACAAATAAATGTGTTTCAGTTGTGACTTAAAAAACATCCACAGGCATGTCTCTAATTAACTCAGATGTTGCTACTACTCCTATGAGAAGCTTCCAAAGACATGACATAATCATATAGGCTGTCTACTAACTGAATAGTAATCTTAGTTTTGTAAACCTATAGACTTTGCAGAAAGAAATAAAAATTCTCTCTCATTATTCTGGCATTTAACAAATATAAATAATGTTGGTAATTCTAATATGTGTCTTTTTATATAGTGTTTGTAAACTTCAACTGTTTGTGCTAAGCTTGGTTTTGGTACTTTACTTATGTACTGTACTGTTATAAAAATTCATGCGAGGCACTATAATTTAATTTGACAAATATTTTACTGTACATGTAAACATTAATTCAGGGGACATATTTTAGGGGGTAGTCCTAAATATACTATAATTCATCTGGAAGCACTGTATCTGGACTTTATGTTATAATTGTTATGTAGTAGAAAAAGGACACAGCTGACCGCAGATCCACTTTATTTCTACATCCCTTTAAAACTCTACATAACATTTTTGTTTCATAGGATATAGTTACGTATTTCAAATACAACAACTCCCAGCTTACTCATAGTGCAGCCACTTATCCAATCACATCCAATCACAATGCTTTTACAAGCCGTATTATTAGCTGTTAGGTTATGAATTTTTTATTTAATACAAAGTAATAGTAATAAATCTTCTTTCCTATTCTGATTATCTTATTCTTCTGAAAATCAAATTTTGAATTCTATTATTCTATTTCTTCTGGTTGTTCCATGTTTTTGCCTCTTTTAGGGTTAAATATCCTTTCAATTCTAACATTGTAACTATTTTAATCACTTCATGGGGGAGGTACTTTTTGAGATTTTCCCTGAAGAGTAAATTACCTAGAAACTTCCCCGATTATTTGATAAGGCTTGTGATTACTTCCATCCCTTTATTTGTGAGTGGCCAGCGCAATATGTCAAATAGCTGGATAACTTATTTTACCATAAAATACAGTATTTTGTGCATTTATTCCAGAGACAGTGTTTAGTTTGGGTTGTTTTTTTAGGAGAGTCAGGGTGCACATCATATCCAAAAGCTCTGTACAAACTCGACATGTTTTGAATGGGAAACATCCAGTCTCTCTATGAAAGAAATCTAAAATGACATGTCTGTGGTATGTTTAGCTACATACCTTCAGACAATTTGTTAAAGAGAACCGGTCAGCAGCAAACCCCCCATGTAAACCAAACACAGTACCTTTTAGATGACCTTCATACATGTTCTACTGATGTCTTTATCCATGGCATTAGAGAGCCAGCATTCTTCTAAAAAATTATTTTATTGATGTCATCTGTTCCAGTCATGGAGCTGCAGCTGCACTATATAGTAAGGCTACCTTGCATCTTCTCATGAATGAGAGAGACATGTGACTCTATGAAGAGAATTCATGAAGGCAGTGTGATTTCTCTTCACATAGCCAGTCTCACTCTGACGCCCTCCTACCTGAGGGAGTGGTTAGTAATGTAGCAGAGCCATGTTACACACAACCACTGTCTGTATCTCTTACTCATTGTTCCATCAATGCACTATGGAGGGTTTCATAGCATTTCAGGGGAAAGTTAAAAAAGCTATATATCTCTGTAGTTGAATATTGGCAGATGGTCCCTAATTACTAGTTCCATAACAGCAGCATATTGGTAGCATGGTGAGACCTGTCAATCTGGAACAAGGAGCCAGGGCAGCACAGGGAACAATGAATATGCAGGAATCATTAAACTGCAATTGGATTCCCCTCAGGTGAGTTTCACAGACGATTAAAACTGATTTTTTTTAACATTGCAGCCATGGAAAGAAGCCACTTCTTTAATCGTTTTTTATGATATATTTTTTTAAGTGGGTTAAGTTTACTGGCAGTTTCCCTTTAAGGAATATAATTTTGTTTGCTTTTGTTTTTGAAGCATTATTTATAAATATTTATTTATTTCTCTCTATTTTTCTTGTTCTATCCCTTGTATGTCTTCATATTTACTAAATGAAAGGTGACGTTGTATTTCCTCTCCAAATTCACAGCTTATCCAGACTTTTAGATTGTTCTAGATTCTATTGACACTGTGTAATACTGCCTTGTTGGGACCAATATATATGTTACTTGTTAGTATGATGTTTATGGATAACACTACCATGGCCTCCATAATCCTTAAATGGAAGAAGTTTGGGACGATACAGTATCTTAGGCTACATTTCAATTAATTGTTAGATATGCTTACTTTTACTGCGGTAGTATATGCAGTTAAGCAGTGGCAGCTGAAATCCTTTAAGAGGTCAACACGCACACTGCCTCGGTGAACTCAGCACCTGTCAGCTGACTGTGGAATAACCAAGTTCAACTAAATATGTAATAGAATTTGAAGCATTTAAAAATTTATTCTGGTTTTAGAGATAATTTGGGAACACTGCTGTTCCTTCTCAATGGGATAGTGTATCTATAGAAAAGAACATGAGGCAGATGCACTGTACAGGCATTGCTATCTGTGTGGGAGAAGAGAATATTTCTAAGCCAAACAACTTATTTTTCTTCTTAGTGGTGTATTGCTAATGCACAACTTCTGCCCACTCACAACAAACTTTGGAAAACAAGTATTTCGGTGACATCTCCATGGCTGCATGTGAAGTATACTGATACACATTTTGGTATTATTTTAAAATTGGAACATTGAGTCACTCAATCATTTCCCCCACATGAGGTCATACAAAGTCAATGTCAACCCTTTCATCTTCCACGAATCACACATGCAAACATTTTAGATATATAAATTGTTCACTCTTTGTTTTATTGGTAAGATCAAAAAAGTTCAATTTTTTGCTTAATAATGTACACTCTGTATCCCATATTGACAGAAAAAAAAGTGGAGTTATTTTTGCTAATTTATTAAACATGAAAAACTGAAATATGACAGACACTTTGCTGTGGCAATCATATTTAAAGGACATCTACCCCCAGGATGAAGGATTGTAAACCAACCACAATGACATACTGGTGTGCGGCCCCCTCTAGCAGGATCTGCTCTTCTTTATTGTGTTTAAGAAAAAAGGCTTTACAAAATTATTCAAATGATCCAGAGGGGCTCCAGGCTCCATTAACAGCTATGGAGCTGAGAGCCCCACAGGCTCATTTGCATATTTTAAAGCATTAAAAAACAAGGGCATATGAAGCTAAAAGAAGAAAAGATCCTGCCAAAGGGAGCACACGCCAGCATGTAAGTGTGTCTGCTTTACAATCCTTGATTCTGGTTGTAGATGTCCTTTAACTCCATTTCCTTCCATTTCTGTCCATTTTCTTCTGATCCTCCTAGAGATGGTTCTACTTCTTCATTAGAGTTTAGCTGTGTTTATTTAAACTGATTGGACTTGATTAGAAAAGGCACACACATAAAGGGGTCTAAATGCTTTCCATACCCACTGTATATACCTTATATACTCGAGTATAAGCCTAGTTTTTCAGCACAAAAATATGTGATGAAAACCCAAACTCGGCTTATACTCGAGTAAATAAAATATAGGTTTTACCAGGTTTTTGTGGTAAAATTAGGGGCCTCGGCTTATACTTGGGTCGGCTTATACTCGAGTATATACGGTATATATTGTCATGCTAGAACCGTTTTTACAAAGTTAAAAGCATTCCATCGTCTTAAATGTATGGAGGAATGAGCGGATATGTTGCATTTTTCTTATTATTTATTATATATGTATATATATTATATATTTATTAGTATTCACCAATCCTAGAATTGCCCAAGCACTGATTTCCAGCACCACAGAGTTCAAGGTGCCATGTACATACATGGCATAGGGCCATGAAAATTTTAAATAGGATCTCTACCATTAGAAATTTAAAATAGAGTCCACCATGAGACTCCCTACTGTCAGATGGGTGGTGCCAGGCAGCCTGCATCAATCAAAGACTGTCCATCTGACAATAGAAAGTATAATTAGCAGGCAAGGATAAAATTAATAGCAAAAAGTTGTGATGTTGGAGACAAAAGATCCTCTTTAAGCTTTTCTGAAGCTGCTCAGCTATGGAAACCCATATAATGAATTTCTGGTGTCATCTGCAGGGGCGGTGTGGGACTCTGTAGTAGGTGATGCAACAAAAGATGATTCATTTCCATAAACTAGGATGGAGACTCCAAAGGCATTTAATACCCTTTCCATTTCTATGTAGGTTAGGCATATTGTAATGATGTGATTTTCTATATTTAGGATCAGGCATCTGTGCTTAAAGTGTAACTAAACCTTTAAAGGGAACCTGTCACAAGGGACCTCATTTTTACTAAAGACAGGTTACAAAAGCCCATCACACCTGCATTGCAAATATGTCTTTCTGCTACTCTGTGCCGCTTTGCTCAGCTGTCAGCCCCCACCGTTGTGCTCTTTTACAGCTCTTCCCTCTCCTACTGATGTCAGCTCACCAACAGTGGCGTAACTTGAAGCTGATGGGCCCCAGTGCAAAGTTTGTGCCAGGGCCCCGACTATAATGTATGGTTTATAGTAATAGTCTTCTCATATGGGAAAGTGAGACCTTATGGGCCCCCAAAGCCTCTTGGGCCCAGTTGCGACCGCACCCTCTGCACCCCCTCAAGTTACGCCCCTGCTCACCAGGTTGTGAGATCTGTGCAGGAGTAGGAGGGAGGAGCTGTACAGAAGCAGAAAAAGATGGGGGCCAAGAGCTGAACAGTCTGCAGCACAGACAAGTCACATGTTGATTTTTGAAATGTATCCGAACCAAAGCTCAACCCCTAGGACTACACAGAGGGTTCTGTCAGGGTGCAAGGTGAGTTATTACCCACAATTATATTGTAATGCAAATGCTTAGAGAAAACAGAAAGGCATATTTGCAATGCAGCTGTAATTAGGTTTTGTAACCTGTCTTTATTAAACATGAGGTCCCTGGTGACAGGTTCCCTTGAAATTATTTTTTCCAGAAATTAATAGAGCAGGTGATAATAGTATGAAAAGGCTAATTATTCTTTATTACTATACCTAAAAAATATTTGGGGTGATTAGACTGTCTGGAAAGAGTTAAGTCATTAGAAATATCACCTGGCTCCTTTATCTATCTGCTGTCAGTAGAGGGAAGAACAGAAAACTGCTTAAATTTGGAACAAAGGTGTCACGGGTGCTCCCGCGATCGATGTCTCGGATCGCGGGCGCACCCGTGTTCCTGCTGCTGCCCCCGGTCCCGGGTCCCGCTTACCTTCCCTGGCTCCCGCGATGTCCTCCCTGGCTCCCGCAGCTCGGCGCGCGCGTCCCCGTCTCCTAGGGCGCGCGCGCGCCGTCACTTTTAGATTTAAAGGGCCAGCGCGCCAATAATTGGCGCTGGCCTGCTATAAGTTTCTTCCCCTTTGTGCCTCAGAGCCTTAGAGAAAGCTTCCAAGCGAGTATTCCTGCGTTCCTGTGTTTTCCTGCGTTTTCCTGCGTTCCTGTGTATTCCTGCGTTCCTGTGTGTCTCCGCTCCCAAGTCCTGTGTTTCCCGTGTTCCTCCGTGTTGCTGTGTTCCTGTGCCTGTGTTCCCGTCCCCTTCTGCCTGGACCTCCTGTTGCTGACCCCGGACTTGGACCTGACGTTGCATCTCTGCCGCCTGCCCTGACCCTGTGCCTGGACCTGTCTACGAGATTGCCATCCGCTAAGGTACCTCGACCTCGGCTGCCACCGTGGGCTAGTCACACCTGGGAACGACCTAGTGGTATCCTGCCGCAGCAAGTCCAACCCGCTTTGCGGCGGGCTCTGGTGAATACCAGGTGCCGCTAGGCTCCGGTTCCGGGTGTTGGCTAGTTACATCTCCCGCGGTGGTCCAGAGGATCCACTGATCCTGACAAAAGGCAGAGGACAAAGAAGGACAATAGAACAGATTTCTTTAATAAAGTATATTAAAAAGTTTTTTAAGAAGTTTTTTTTTTCATTAACTGAAGTCAATTAAATGGGGAAGGGTGTGCAGAGATGGGGAAAGCTTGACTTCCATGTTAAACTCTCCGTCTCCTTGACTTGTACAGCCAACTTACATTTCACTTCAAAGTTGATTTTCTGGTTGATGTTATCAAACTGGGCCATGAAAGAAACATGATCTGGAAGGTGTTAAGCTGCTTGACAATTACTGGATATAGTTTATACGGCCAATTTCTGATTGGCCGTATACAGGTTCCCTTTAAATACTACAGATCTGTTGTAGAATGCATTCAACTAAATGGTGTTTGCAGAAATATATGCTACAGAACAACCTTATGGACTTTTGATATTGACTATTCAGAAATGTATTTATGATGAAAGGTGAATATTTAAAAAGAAATCGGTCCATCAAGACAACCCTAAGGCATATGGATGTCACAAAGAGGAATTCCCCACTTCTATTCTTAGTTGGTGATCAAAATGTTTTGAGGCCTCGAAAACAGTGTTCCTCTTCTTAAAGTAGTGAGAAGATGACCCCTTTAAAGTTTGTTTTTCAAAAACCTTCTCATGTATAAACCAAAAAACCAGGGTTGTACCACTTTTTCCAGACTTCTGATTAGCCTGTAAGAGTGAAAACCCCTCCTTGCCAGTCATTAATTAGACAGGCAAAGTGAGATCACAGTTTCCTGTAGAGCTTTGTGTAATTCACAGTTCTGGATCGTGTAATTACATCACCTTTAGCCTCATTTATTTCACTGACAGTTTCAAGTTGCAGAACATAATAACACAGTTTCCATTCTTATTTAGAGGTAGCTGTATATTCACAAGGCAGCTGGCAGCCGATTCTGTGATAGACCGTATCTGTAAAGCCTTAGAATAAAAAATCCGAATTGGGCTAATGCTAGCGCAGCCACTTGGATACATATGAGAATACGGCGTGTTAATTGCTATGGCAGCTCACCAAAAAAACAAAGCTGCTAGAAAGAGCGGCAATGTTTAGTCAGTCTGCTAGGCAACACAAGTGTTAGAAGTCATAAAGCACCAATATCAAAGGCTTAGGTGGCCAAGTCGCATTTTCCCGGCTATAATCTTACTAATGCTGCTGACAACTTAACTATGCTCACTTTTTCATGTTCCAGTAATGGAACCCAGGGACCCGCTTATTCCTCCCAGAATAGACAAATACAATTGGCTGCTGATGGTCACAGCTGGCTCAGAGGGTAAAGTAGCAGTAATCCACAAATGACGGCTTAACTACTGTACCGAAAAGTTGCCAACACCTCAATTTCCAAAGATATAGCAGGTGCAAGAGACAAAACATGTCTCAAATTGAGAACTTTATACATTCTTATAGGAGTTGGCCATTCACAGTAAGAAGGTCTCAGACTTCCCTTTACTTACCCTACTTAACCTGTTACAATTTCCACTGATAGCCACTGGGAGCCACTGGTCATGTGACACCTGGACAGCAGGATTCAGCACTTCTTGCAAGGTCCCACGCCCTGCTATCTTCTGGTGGATGAAGGAGACCATGCAGTCATTACATCAGGGACGTAACTACAGTGGTAGCAGCCATAGCAGCTGCTATGGGGCCCACAGTGTCAGGGGGCCCCATCATCCAACCTGACAAAAAAATGGACACCATTATGTACACCATTATATAGATATACATTGTACAACATAATATGTGTGTAACATGTATGTGATGTATATATGCTGTATCTGTCATGTGTATGTATGTCTACACAATGTATGATGTGTATATATACTGCAATATGCTCTATATATGTACTGTGTATACCGTGCAACTGTAACTCACATTTGTGAGCATACAAATATCTATATTTTTTAAGCGGAAAGGGGGACCAATTCAGAAACCTGCTATGAGGCCCTGCCTCCCGTAGTTACGCCACTGCATTACATGGTATGCCAAAGTCCTGCTGGCCAAGGGTCATAGCAATATTTAATTGCGTAATTATAATATGGGTGACCTTATTAAAGGAAACATGTCTGCAGGCATTGTCCAAACAAACCACTACCAGTATGTTGTCAAGCGGCTGAACAGCTTATTAATCATGTTTCTTTCATGGTCCAGCTTTTCCATCCAGAAAATCAACTTTGAAGTGAGACTGGTTAAAAGTCAGCGCGGTGGAGATTTTAACACTAAAGTCAAGCTCTCCCTGCATCTGAACATCTCTTCCCCTGTGTTTGACATCATGAGCCACACTTCATTAGATCTAGTCAAAGATGTCCCTGTATGCAGGACCGCAAATTACAGTGGAGGGGACGATCTGATGCAGTGTAAGCTCCGCCTCCTTGACTTTATAAAGCCAATTTACATCTCACTTCAAAGATGATTTTCTGGATGTTGCCGCCACACCAGGCCATGAAAGAAACATCATCTAGAAATTGTTCAGCTGCATGACAACTGGTAGTAGTTTATTAGGCCAATTTATGATGACAGGTTCCCTTTAAGGCCTTATTCTTATGCTTTCAAAGTGCATTAAACTGTGTTAGTGTGTCTGATACTACTTAGCTATTCACATTAGTCCTGTAGAAATTAAAGGCAAGATAGTACGCTGTGTGATTACAGTATAACTTTATTTGTACTGGCGTTTTTATGATTAGGCTGTTCCACTGGTAAAATGGGGGAAGATTTCTATTGGTGAGCAAATTTTGTATATTGAAGGTAAGAATTTATTGTTATCTAGAAGCCTAGTGCAGTTATACTTATAGATTTTTCTATCCTTTAATTATTTATGGCATAGCTGTATTTCTGCTTAGCTTTAGATCTGACAATTGGAATGTATTATGAATATATTATATGCACACATTATATGTTATGTTTGACAGTTCAAACAGGTGCCTCATATATGCCTGGAGACACTGCTGCGGCACCACCACTTGCTAAATGATTGCCAGTGGGGCTGAGAAAACTGCTGCATTATGTAACCTGCATTATATAATCAGTAAGGGGAGATGGTCTTTAGAAAAAAAATCTAAATTTCGCAATTTTTTTTATTGTTTTTCAGTTTTTGTTGCACATGCAGGATTCCCAAAATCATAGTAGACCACATAGCTTCTAAATTCATACAATTTATAAACTACATATGGATAGAGTTAAAATTGCTTAAACTACTCGTTATAAATTTAAAGGAGTTGTACCAAGTTTCCTATCTAATGTATAACTTGTTATATCCATAATATTCTATCTAGCATTGCTGTGCTTAATGTTCTGTTTGTTAATAACCACATCCTCATTAAAAATTTAAGGTTGAGTATACATGGCGTGGCTATGTGATGTGGGTGGAGTTACTAAACTCCATGCAATCTGTTGATAGATGGTGTAAATCAACATGTACAGCGCAGCAAAAGAGACTCATACTGCCTCCCTTGTACAGGAATAAAGCGTTTTTTTTAAAAGAACACAACTTAAAATCCTACTTCAATATCTTCTCCGATAAACTAATGTAACTACTTTAATATTGCCACTCTGCTACTTTATCCAGTCCGGCCGGCAGTGACAGCTGAGTGTTCTTAGGCGGGCGCACACACTGTAACGTCAGCTGCTTTCCAACATCATATTCTATGCGCAGCCGGCACACAGGGAGCAGTCGCTGTCAGCCGGACTGGATAAAGTAGCGGAGCTGCGGGGAAGCATCAGAAAGGTGAGTACATGCAGGGTCGGACTGAGGTGCCTGGGGCCCACCAGAGAAATTGATTCTGGGGGCCCACCATACCGCTGACTAGAAATATTCGTTATTTTACAGGAGTTCACGGCGGCTGAAGTTTGCTTAGCACTAACTTCCCAATAAAAATAACTAACTATAACACTTCAACTCCTTCGTATGTGCCTAGAAGACTAGGCACTGACATCATAGGAATAGTCTAATTACAGTTATCAGACTCAAAAGTGGGATTCAGTACCTCAAGATGCCGGACGACTTCTCCCTTTTTTTCTTATCACTTGAGAATTTTCACCAGATGCCTCCATCTCTCTGTGGCACATCTCCACACTGTGCAACTAAAGATTTCACCCTCACTACAGCATAATGTCACTTGGATAACAATGTCCCACTCTGTGCTCCTAAATAATATTTACCACTCACAACACAACTGACCGCAACTATACCACCAATACCAAATATACCCCCATAACAAAAAAAAATACTGTGCCCTTTCCATAAATGAAATATTACATTGAGCTCCTTAGTGTATTACAATACACACCCCTGAGTAAATAATATGATAAACCTAATAAATTAAATTGGACATCATTCCCTTTAATTAATTACATAATATATCATTTCCAATGCCCTTCTTATATTTACTGCTCCGCTTATCAAATATTTTATATAAAAGTCCTAATAAATACTCCTATTCAGGTATTTATTGGTAAAGCACAGTACTACTACTCCTATCCTGTATATATTATGACAGTACTACCACTCCTATCCTGTTTATATGGACACAGCACACTACTACTCCTATTCTGTATATATGTGGAAAATCGGAAGAGACTTGTAACGCAGCACATCCATAAAAACTTGAAGCTTTATTAGGAATACGTTAAAAACATAGCAGTATGGGACGGATTACCGCCTACGCGTTTCGAGCAGCCTCCTACTCTTAGTCATGGCATGGTAACAGTGAATTAAAGTAAAACTTAAAAGGAAAACGTTCACCAATGAGCTATCAGTGGGGCGTGTACTTACGTCACATGATGGGAGCGTGTTTCCATGGAGAGGCGTCCCGGGACCGGAAATAACAAGAAAAAAATTAATCCAACATACCGGTTTGAAAAAAATATATAATAATGGACAATAACCACGGGAAGACACCTCCAGAGGGACACGCAAAACACACGGAAACTGTAAGTGCACTTAATTTGACAAACAGTCATTCCCTCAATGTTGTATTAGCAATGCTTCTTAGTTAATGAAATATACGGAGATTGTAAAAAGATGTTATACCAATGGAAAAAAAAGCTTAGAACCACTGAGCAAAATGAAAAAAACATATCTGGATGATTTCTGGGGGTCACAGACTACAGAAAAAATGACAAAAGTAATTACAGTACAATAATAAACTGATGATGTAAACACGGCCATATGTACAGAATCACAAAATGAAACATCCATACACATAAATATAAAAAAGATACATAACAAGTAAATGCAAATGTGCAAAACGGTATGATGAAAGTACTGTCTCATTTGATATCTTAATAGAAGTAAGATAGATCCGTTCTAGCATTTAGACCTGTCGGTACACGTGTGCCCAAACGAAAAATCCACAGAGCTTCTCTTTGTAAAAGGATTTTTCTTATGTCTCCCCCCCTTTTAGGTGGATGAATTTTCTCTATGCCATAAAATTTAAGAGAGGACGGATCCCCAGAATGCACACTTGAAAAATGTCTGGATGCACCTGACATATTTTGTAGGGGATTTTTTATACTATCCCTGAGGTGTTCAGCAATCCTGGTTTTTAATTTTCTAGTTGTGCATCCAACATACAGAACATTGCAGCTGATACATTCTATAACATAAACTACATATGTAGAATCACAGTTGATGAAAGATTTTATGTTGTATTTTTTGGAAGCATCTGCTGTTTGAACAAAATCAGTGTGTGTGGTGTAGGTACAGACATTACACCGGGATGAACCACAGCGATAAAAGCCTTTTGTACTTAACCATGTATTTTTGTTTTTATTATTTTGGTTAGTGAATTTTCCCCTCGTAAATAAACTGGGCGAAAGTATAGAGTCTAGGGATCTTCCTTTTTTGGATACAAAATTGCATCCGTCTTTTAGAATGGCATAGAGTTTGTCATCCTGGTAGAGTATGGGCAAGTTTTTTTTCAAAATACTGACAACCTGATCATAATCTATACTGTATCGTGTGGAAAAAGTGATATTCTTTTCTCTCGGAGATGCATTGGATCTGTTAGATCTCTTAGATGGAATTTTATTGGGTGAGAGAAGGTCAAGCCGATTCTTCTGATCATTGATTTTAAGAGCTCTATTTATCATCCATTTGGGATAATTTCGAGCAGATAGTCTAGAACTTAATACTCTGGTTTGCTGTGAATAGACCTCCTCTTTTGAGCAAGCTCTTTTTAATCGAGTATATTCACCCACAGGAATCGATTTAATTGTGTGCATAGGATGACTGCTAGAGGCATCCAAAATAGTGTTTCCTGCTGTGGGTTTCCTATATAGATCTGTGAAAACCTTTTTATCTATGGAACATGCTTCGAGTGTTACATCGAGAAACGAGATTTTATTCTCCTCCACATTATAAGTGAAACCCAGATTCAGGTTGTTATTGTTGAGGTAGGCGACAAAGTCTGGCACGGATGGCACATATATATGTACCGTATATACCGTACCGTATGTCTGTATATATGTGCCCAGTACTACCACTCCTACCCTGTATATATGGACTCCGCGTCTCTTCTCCAGGACCCTGCGACAGTGGAACTGACAAGAAGAAACCACGCAGCAGCATGAGTCCCGTGATTGCATCATCACGCTGCCGCGCATCAGGGAACACAGTGCGACGCGTGCCGGGAAAAAAAACGGCCACGTCGCACGCACTTATCAATGGCAGCACAATTATCAGAGATAGTACTCGATGTGGCCACTTACGGCCGCATCGAGTACCTGTGCTGTCAATCACTGGCAGGGGTCTCAGATCGGGATTGAGGCCCCTGCCGTAGCGGAGGTACCGGGGGCCCACTGTGGGCCAGTGCGACCCTGCTGTGAGGGCCCTCAGATGGGGATGAAGGGCCTTGCCGTAGCAGAGGTATCAGGGGCCCACCGGAGGAGTCACTGGTGCTCCAGCTGGCCAGTCCGAGCCTGAGTACATGGTTTATTATTTTCAGACCGGCCCCTCAGTATATAGCTTGCCTCTCCGAGTATATAGCCAGCAGCCTGCCCCCAGTATCCCCAGCACATAAAAATAATAAACTCAGTACTCACCTTTCCGAAGACCCCCCACAGTTCCTCTGGTAGCGCACAAGCCACAATATCAGCCGCTTGTTGCACTACATGGTGCAAGGTCAGCATGAGACAGGTATAAGCTGAGTGGGTCTTTTTTAGCACAAAAATTGTGCTTAAAAACTTATTTTTGAAAAAAAAATCTTTTCACACAATGCCTAATAATTGAATGACATTTCCTAATTTTGTAGGGATTCTTTTTTGGAGCAGCAGTCACTTCATTTACATCTAAAACTTCATTTATTTACTGATACAAGATACAACCTCTCTAAATTGAACATATTCACTGAAATTGTTTTAGAAAGTCTAACTGCTGAAACAAAATGAAAACGGAACATTTATTCTCAGGTGCTTTAAAATTAGATAACTAACACCCAATGGGGCA
This sequence comes from Engystomops pustulosus, assembly GCF_040894005.1. Classification (NCBI taxonomy): domain Eukaryota; kingdom Metazoa; phylum Chordata; class Amphibia; order Anura; family Leptodactylidae; genus Engystomops; species Engystomops pustulosus. The sequence continues at coordinate 60,029,695 of NC_092414.1, read as the reverse complement.
TTGTGTCTCTCCTTTACCCCATAGAAGTGCTCAGATTCTTTCTAGAGCTGACTGTTATATACACATGAGCCCTAGATTTGATATCTAGTGTATTGTATGAGAGATATAGGTTGTTAGCATATGTCCAAGACTCCTTGGCTCACCCCCCTAAATCTAGGGCTAGTCTCCTGGGTGATTTGCTTTAACACTGGAAAGTTAATTGACACCCTACTGTTTTAATTAAGAAAATTCTCCAGAGTTGATTCTGTTATTGATTGCTAAACATAGATTTAGATTTATCCAAACGTATCTAGAGTCCAAAAACAGGTCAAGTGCCTGTGTTGCACCAGAATTTGGCACTATCATGTCTCAAATTTTATACATAAGTTATAAAGGGTAAATCAGGAGCGATAGAGACAGAATAAGTTGCGCTCACCAAAAGGGATTCTTCTTTATTGATAGTCAGACATAAAACCGGGCACGAATTGACGGTGATGGGTCATTTGACACACACTCCTATGCATCGCTGCATGCTAGACTTACCTGCGAACACCTCATAAATGCTCCCAACATGCTCACTGATGACATTGTCGGCATCTTTATCAGGGCCTACAAATAGACAAACTTATTGGCAAGATCTTAATGTAATATGTAACATTAAAAACATCTAAAACCACTAGAACCCCTATATACAGAATATATATTAATACAACCCAGAATTATATTTTTTAAAATATATTAAAAAGGAACACAAAGGAAGACAAGTCCAGGCCTGATTGTTTCATCACACTGACTCTGCAATGTGTTATATGCTGTTACATCTCGCTCCTCACCTCTCATCAGATGTGTCTGTTTTCTACTTTTTACTAAGATGAATACTGCTCAGCGGTTCTCTTTCATATAAACTATCATCAAGCAATTCCTTTCAGGCCTGGACACCAAAACCTGGTACCTTGTGGTGAGCATCAGGACATTGAAAAATACAATTGGAGCATACCCTATATATGGAGTACACCCTGGAAATTGTGACTTTTTGATGAAAATCTGCTCACCAGTTTTGAAAGACGCACTGATCTTTGCGAGGATGAAGATGGGTAGGGTCCAAGAAACCTGGGCCATCATATTTAACTTGCGGGAGACTGGTATAGGTCATGGTTGAAATCTTAATAAGTTCCATCCCGGACCAAATGATTAGGATTAATACACAAAGCCAACATCCAGAAAGGTCACAGGCCAGAATGAAAAGGAAGGGTTACTCAAGATTAGGAAGAGTGGCAATTCAGTGGGAGAAATGTTTTTTCAGTGTAGGCCCAGTGGTCAGATATGTATAAGCTTATGGGGATGTAAGATCTGTTACAGAAAAACCACTGCCAGGAAAGTAGAAAGGACACATTTTTATCATTCGAGTGCTGCCTGTTTTTTTTTTTTGATGTACCGAAAGTCCAGACCTTTATTTATATATCTCTACCTTCATTATATGGTAGCTTAATACAATTAACATAATTGAAATCATATTAACAGCATTGTTACAGTTAAACATATGTAGGTCACAAAAAGGAATGACCCATTTTGACTGTAAAGCCTGAGCATCAGTCACTATGAAGTATAGCTTTTCTTGTAGAATATGGTATAGGGTATATTTCCATACATACATACATTCTAATACACACATACATAAACATACAGTATACAATCTAAAATTAAACTTTTCCTTGTATATTAAAATTATTCGATGTAGTAGGTAGTTAGTATAATAAGCCATATGATGGAATTGAATATGCCTACAACAAGGCTCTGTGGTGGACAAGGCATGTCCTGCAGTGTTTACTATAGTCTCCACCTGAAAAATTGTCAGACTCTAGATTAAATCTCCACCAGATCAGACCTGGTCTAAAATGGCCAAATCTGGTGGAGATTGCTTGCACATATACTAAGAGCTGGACTCTCTTAAAAGGGTCAGCTCCGGGTTTCAGTAGGCCCATGGGTGGCAGAGCCTCAGTGGGCCCCTTTGCAGTGAACTCATGTGGTGACATTAAAAATTCTGAACCTAAGACAGCCTCCTGTTTCCTAAAATATTCCCTTGTTTATCATCCCAAACAGCCCCCTCTTGGTTATTTTATATAAGACCCCCTAACACCATATGGATTTATTAGATACAGAGTCTTTCACCCCCATGGATTCCTTATGTACAGCCTTATGTGCCCCCCCCCCCCCCAGTAGCTCTGGGCCCCGGTACTTGTCGAGTGCTGGCGCCGGCCCAACCTCTTAGTACATGCACATTGCAGAGCGGCTGCAGCTGGAGGTATATAATAGTCCAGTCTTAATAGATTCCCCCATTGTGTCTGTACTTTAGTCCCAGCAGAATATATATTGAACATATTGAAGTTGTGGAAGCATTGACCTAGCTGAAAGGTTCCACATTTGCAAAAGATACTTGCTAACTATGGCTACTGCTAAGTTCTTGAGTGGGTACCATATATAAAGTGTCTAAAATATTTAACTTGAGCAGAAAACCTTTGATACATGAAGCAAGCATGCTGGGAAAAATAATTATAATAGCACAATATAACAGAACAGTGCGTCTTGAAGTGACCTGTCAATTCACTTCTAAGGAAATACAATACTTTTCTGTTTCTTTCTGAACAATGACCTAGTCCTTTGTGAAGATTCAAGTGTTCATAGATGTGAAGGCGTTTATTTCTAATCCTATTAAGCAGGTATTCACCTAAAGTAGCACTCTGCACCTTAGTAAAATATGTGACCTTAATCCTTATACCAAAATCCTTTGATGATAAAAGCCTACAGTAAGTTCTCCCAGGGATGTTTTAACACATCAGTGGTCCTAGGGGAAAGACACAATAACAGTACATACAAAGACAGACTGTTATTGCCATAGCACATAACTCCATCAATGCCCTGAGGATGAATCTGGGACTGTCATAGACCCCCATGCCATCATAAAACCCAGTATAGTTGACCTATTGTTAAAATACCCTGAGTTCACTGATTTGAGTCTCCACAGGAATCTGTGTTATCTAAACCATAGGTCAGAATAATATCATAGGAACATCAGGATAAGTAAGAGCTCTCCTTATGGAGACTTTGTCAATTAAGGCCACCTTGTGAAAACTTATAACCATTGATGCTCTACTAGAGGATTCTGGGAATGCAAATAAGATTTCTACGATGGAACAAGGAAAACCACACCTCTTCTGCTTCCTTGTAAGGCATCAAGCATGACTTTCAGGAAGCCTAATGACATGATGTGGGATTATAGGCAAACCAGTATATCTATTCCAGAAGGAACAGATTCACAACTGTAGACAGCACTTTTTTGATGTGGTTGCATCTCCTCAGTACAGTGTAAGGAAATGGTTTGGCTGAGTGAGAGGCTTTTGACCATGGTCAGGCAGTAAGAAATTCCCTTTCTTTGCCATTTAAGCCCGCATGCAGCCGTATGAAGACTTATAGCCATTGATGCTCCACTAAGGGATTCTGGGAAATATACAAATAAGGTTTCATAGGAAGATTAGTAAAATTGTGTTTGTGAAGGATGAATATTTCTTAAATCCCAAGCGAGCAAATTGATTATATGCTTCAGCATGTCCCATCATGTCATGAAATCACTGTGCTGTGACAAAACAAGATCCATGTGATATTTAGTTTTTGAAATAATAATGTTTTCAACATTCAAATTCTACATCCAATCAAAATAAAGGATATATAGAATGTTATAAGATCTAGTAAAAGTAGTAATTCTGGAGATGTGTGGCATATCCACAGCAAATATACATGGTCTGGTCTGCACCTGGGTATAAATGGAAAAGAATCTTATAAAGGAGGAAATTACCCAACGCAATATATATACAGTAGCAAAAAATTCACTAAACTCTATGCTGAGTAATATTCAAGTTAAATAGGCCTTCTGCAACTTTAACTATAAGATCTGGGATGACCTAAATGTCATAAGTGTTGCCATAGCAAACATATTTTTGCTAACAACCTAATATCTTTGGGATTTGCCACACTTACTGGGGAGTATGAAGAAGACATTGCAGATGTATGGAAACATCTGCAATGTGTTCTTCACACATATATATTGTTCTTCACATGCTATTTTGTTCGCACCGTTCTGCGCGTATCTCCCGACAAGTAAGCAGATGTGCCGAACATCTGTAATCTATTCTTCACTGTGTTCTTTACTGTGTTTTTCACTTAAATGATCCTGTGTTCACTGTGTTCACTGTTTTTATTCTATTCTTCACTGTTCTTCACTGTGTTTTTTTTAATTAAATGCTTGATCTCGAGCAGGGGAATTATTCATGTCACCTAGCAACCCATCCATTTAAAACGCATTGCACTCGCTTTGCACTTGCAATGCTTGCGAGTGCAATGCATTTTTGATGCGTCTCCATAGACTTGAATGGGGCGGGAAAAATGCGGGCGAAACGCAAAAGTAGAGCATGCTGCGATTTTGACGCGCGTCAAAACAAACGCAAGCATGCGCGTGAAAAACAACGCAAATGAGGAAAGACCCATTGGAAACAATGGGACAGAGTGCAATGCAAGTTCTGCGCGTCAAAAAACTCGCGTGTGAAAAACGCTAGTGTGGAAGGGGCCATATATGTGTACATGTGACCGGAATAAATATTCATTGAAAAATATCTAATGTACATATCATGCATGGAGATTGTACAGTGTAGACCTAGAAAAAGTGGGTGTTTTATATGCCATTAGGCATTTATTCTCCCCTAGTTTTTATAGTTTTATAGTGATGAAATATATATAATATATAAGATACAATACAATAAAGCAAGGAGAATTCTGCCAAATTGCATATGTCCTCCATAAGCCTTTCTATAAAAAAATCCTGAGGCATAAAGGGTTACAGTAAGGCACAACTTACCTCTACAAGTGGACATATTTACGGGGTAATGGGTCAGGAATTATTAATCACTGAATGAGCCCTTGCTGGTCATAGAAGTTGCCCATATTACTTTATTTGCAATTTAGAAAAAAAATGTGTGTATATATATATATATATTTATTTATTTTATTTTTTTTAATGAATGAAAATTGAGAGCAGTGACCATCCCTGAAAACAGCAGCTATCCTGCTCTGTCCATCCCCAGATTAGCTCTCCATTCTTGCGCTGTTTATTATGCGATTATGGCTGCTTTATTTGCTCCATATTCAGCAGCCTTTGTCAGGCTTATTCTCTAGGGTTGGTAAGTAATGCTGTAGAGCACAGGGAGACAAAAATACCACTGCGGATCAAATCTTTGGCACAATCGCTCATGAATCTTCATGAACCTTTTATCAATAATAGCCCTTCCTGAAAGCCATTATCATATTCCTATAGGCATTCTGAAACAGTTTCTGCCGCGGCTATCACTAACAGAACATCTTGGGGCTTATTGGACATGCTGGATTGGGTAGGGCTGTGTACTTTCAGCTACCAGAGGAAGTGATTTTCCATTCTCACTTTCCCATTCCCGTAAGCGTATCTAGTGCACTGCCCTCATTCTCCTCCATTCATTAGCATTTGCATCCCCTGTGGTCTTTACTAGGTACAGTGTGAGGATTAGCTCTGGGACACTGGACTGCTGCTAAACATATAGGTGAATGGAGGATTTTCTAATTGCAAAGCAGACATTGTGATTTTCTATATTTTACATAATAGACTGAGCCATAATTTTTATTATATTTTTCATGTCACGATAATCATTTCATTAGGTGAAGGAATGAATTTACCGTGACATATCGTCAGAGCGCTCTGTGTTTTATAAAATGTATAGTGTAAGATATAATTACCCTAGTTCTTAATAAGATTCATTGCAATAATAATAATGCAGTGAACTATTTTAATAAATGAATGTTGTTATAGTTTGGTGCTGTGATGGTCCTGGCATTGCTGATGCTGCGTAACCGCTGAGCCTCTGTATACAAATAGAAGGTGGGGCATTGAAGCAAAGTCGGCTCCAGGTTTCGGTAGGTCCCTGGGTGACAGAGCCTCAGTGGGCCCCTTTGCAGTGAACTCACTTTGTGGTATTAAAAATTCTGAAATAAGACAGTCTCCTATTTCCTTGTTTATCATACCAAACAGCCCCCTCATTGGTATTTTATAATAGCCCCCACCACACCCTATGGATTCTTTAGATACAGCCCCCTCGTGGAAATTTTATATAACAACCCTCACACCCTATGGATTCTTTATGTACAGCCTTAAGTGGACCCCCAGAAGCTCTGGGCCCCAGGAATTGCCCAGGTATGCCCAGTGCTGGCACCGTTCCTGCACTGAAGTGAGGTTGATATTCCCTGTTTGTTCATTGAATAACCTCAGGGGCCAAGAGTAAAAATAAATTGATTTAGGGCAACCCCTTTAACTACTGTAACCAGTGATGAGCTAGTGTTTCCTGTGGTATCATAATTGTTAACTTTAAATTCCCTTTAGTAGAACATGGTGAGGCTTCTCTGGTTAGTTGAAAGATCTTTAACCCTTGAGTAGAGACAATGGCGGATCTTCATATAGGCGGTATGGGCAGGCCCTATATGAGCAACCGCCATCAGTCTTAAAAAATAAAAATCTATACTCACCTTCCGGCTTCTTCTCCCTGGCCCAGCAGCTCCGTCTTCTCCATCTTCATAGTGATACACCAGGGCTAGAAGACAGAGCCGTGGGGCTGGGGGGAAGAAGCCGAAAGTTGAGTATAAATTTTTTTATTTTCTTTTGAAGAGGGCCCTGCTGTGTACATTACAGTAATGAAGCAGCAGTAATGGGCATCTGGGGGGGGGGGGACATTTCTTTAATAGGGGGTATCTGTTGTCAACAGTTCATTAAAGGGAAAATCTGAGGTGGACATTTCATTAAAGGGCGGCATATGGGGTGGACATTTAATTTATGATGGGGGGATTTATGTAAAGGGGGCGTCTGGGGGGACATTTTCTTAAAGGGGGGAATCTGCTGTGGACACTTCATTAAAGGGGGCATCAGCTGTGGACATTTTATTACAGGGCTATTGGCTGTGGACATTTCATTAAAGTGGGCCATCTCGGGTGGATATTTTCCTACCCCAGGGCTTGTACTCCAATCAATAGTTTTTTTGGGGAGGTAAAATTGGGAGCTCCGGCTAATACGCAAGTATTTACAGTGTGAGGAGGAGTTCAGCTGCAGAGTGCACAGAGGCCGAGCCAGCCAGGGGCAGCATTCACATCTCCTACACTGTCCAGGAGATCTGGTCTGGACAGTAGTTGGGGTGGATGGTTCATGCAGCTAGGGAATGTGATCAGCTTTCCTATATAGATAAGTTATAAGAGCATGATTGTACTTATCATTAAATTACGTCTATGAACAGTACAAGATTAAGGATATAGAGGATATAGAGTAGTACTTAAGTCCTAACATCTGGGAACATGTTGGTTTGAAAGCTGGGGGGCCCTAGTTGTGTGAACAGCCCTGGGCCCATTGGACACTTAATTCACTACTGCGTAGAGTTCTGAACATCAGTTCCGCAAAATTCTGGTTGTGACTGTAAACCATGTAGCAGGTGTCAACCCCAGGTAGATAATACAGAAGATGTCATAGCCAATTGATGAGCAATATGGAGGTCACTATCCACCATTAGTCCTAAAGCAGGCACATGGATTGTCAGATAGTTCAGATCAAAGCTCAGGCAAAGGGGGTCCTCACAGTAAAAGTCAAAGTCAGGTCAGATAATAGAAAACATTCCTTTTATCAGCGGGATAGCACATCAGAGTGCAATACACAATACCGGGCACAGAAAATAGTGATATAGACATTTAAATAGACATTTTAACCTTTCCCCTGATTGGTCTGTAAAACAAAAATCTCTTTATTGAAGAATCAGATAGATATTTTATTGTCAAAAGTGCTGAGAAATAAAAAAATGCCCCATCTAGATGCAGGTTGCCCACCATAATAACTAGGGATCATTGTATCCTGCAAAACACAGAATTGACAGTATTGTGTCTCATTCTGTCGTAAGTCAGATAATTGAAGTTTGTCTCACGAATGTGCAGGGTGTGCCAGTATAATTCACTGTTCTACATATGTAGTGCAGTGTATTATACAACTATATAAAAGAAACAAAGGCTTGAAATGATCATTTTTAAACATTTTAATTGAGCAATAAAAATATGCACGAGCTACGTGTTTCAAGAATGCACAACTCTCTTCATCAGGTTCTGGACAATGCACATACTCGTCAGGTTCTGGACAATGCACAACTTCATCAGGTTCTGGACAATGCACATACTCATCAGGTTCTGGACAATGCACAACTTCATCAGGTTCTGGACAATGCACATACTCATCAGGTTCTGGACAATGCACATACTCATCAGGTTCTGGACAATGCACATACTCATCAGGTTCTGGACAATGCACATACTCATCAGGTTCTGGACAATGCACATACTCATCAGGTTCTGGACAATGCACATACTCATCAGGTTCTGGACAATGCACATACTCATCAGGTTCTGGACAATGCACATACTCATCAGGTTCTGGACAATGCACATACTCATCAGGTTCTGGACAATGCACATACTCATTAGGTTCTCGACAATGCACATACTCATTAGGTTCTCGACAATGCACATACTCATCAGGAGTTGGTGTATTACAGTCAGATCGATGTTCTGACCAGCGGAGGAATAATAGTGATTGTATATTGCTCTGATCGAGTAATGTCCGGCTCCTGTGCTGTTACTGCCGTGCAGAGAGACTGCAGGCCCGGACCGCGCCAAAATAAATAGACTTTTTTTTCAGGTGTGGTAATAACACTAAGTATCTGCCCTCCATGAACAGTAGGTTTGTGAGTGGGTGTCTTATTCACCTGTATGGCCACCATCAGTGATAGATTATAATAAAACCTTTGCTTATCCTAAAATCTAATTGTGCAATGAAGCAAGGAAGAAGACCCAATGTGACGTGCTATAATGGATTAAGATAATTATTATATTGTGTATAATAAATCTAGAATGTATATTGGAGAATTGAGTAACAGCCAATGATCAGGGGTTTCACAATACGTCGAACCTGCCATTATCCATCTTAAAACATTCTACTTCACAGAAGAACAAGAATAAAGAAATACAAGCTTTACAGGGTCAGAAATGGAAAGAATGCCAGCTGTATTGTCTGTGGACATCTGCATCTCAATTAATCACATCACAAAATAATCAAAACAGGGTCGTCTTCAGAAAGCAACTCTCGCTACTGTGCTACTTGGGTCCCGCTTTTACCTGACCTGCTACTTTGGTCTCCTAGCAACCATTAAAATAAACATCCCTCCCTTTCTTTTCATAGGGGTACAAAGGTTAGCGGACCTCCCCTTCAAATTTCCACAGCGCCTCATCTTCTGCAACCACATGCTAATGAGCTGGCATCGGAGACAGCTGCTCTGTGTAAAGACAGATTAGAGTTAGAAACATTTGCCTTCTTTGTCTTTTTAATTCCTTTTGAAATAATCTGACATCCTTATACACTGTAGTTTTATAAGCATGCTATCAACATCTAGCCTGATGGAGACCATGGACCCTGGAAATGAAGACCCAAAGATGGACGTAGAACTGTCACAAGGAGTTGGCCTAACGATAGATTACCCCTTACCTCTTTTTATGTCAATATAAGCAATGGAAAACTTCTTGCAGAAGGTAAATGGTTAACCCTTTCAGGACCTGGCCCTTTTTTGTTTTTTCATTTTCATTTTTTACTCCCCATGATCAAAAATCCATAACTTTTTTATTTTTCCATGTACAGAGCTGTGTGACGGCTTATTTTCTGCGTAACAAATTGCACTTCATAGAGATGGTATTGAATATTCCATGCCGTGTACTAGGAAGCGGGAAAAAAATTCCAAATGCAGTGAAATTGGTAAAAAAACGCATTTGTGACATTTTCTTGTGGGCTTGGATGTTACGGATTTCACTGTGCGCCCCAAATGACATGTCTACTTTATTCTTTGGGTCGGTACGATTACGGGGATACCAAATTTGTATAGGTTTTATAATGTTTTCATACATTTAAAAAAATTAAAACCTCCTGTACAAAAATTTTTTTTGGGATTTTGCCATCTTCTGGCGCTAATAACTTTTTTATACTTTGGTGTACTGAGCTGTGAGTGGTGTCGTTTTTTGCGGATTTTGATGACGTTTACAATGTTATCAATTTTAGGACTGTACGACCTTGTGATCACTTTTTATAGAATTTTTTAATTTTTTTAAATGACAAAAAAAGTGCCATTTTCGAATTTGGGCGCGATTTTCCGTTACGGGATTAAACACAGTGAAAAACCGTTATCATATTTTGATAGATCGGGCATTTTCGGACGCGGCGATACCTAATGTGTTTATGATTTTTACTGTTTATTTATATTTATATCAGTTCTAGGGAAAGGGGGGTGATTTGAGTTTTTAGGGTTTTTTATTATAATTTTTTTTCTTTTAACTTTTTTTTATTTTTATTTTTAGTACTTTTCAGACTCCCTAGGGTACTTTAACCCTAGGGGGTCTGCACGATCCTATCATATACTGCCATACTACAGTATGGCAGTATATGGGGATTTTACTCCTCATACATTACAATGTGCTGATAGCACATTGTAATGCATGGGTTAACCAGAAGTAGCCTCGGGTCTTCGCGAGACCCGAGGTTACCATGGCGACGGATCGCCGCTCCCCGATGACGTCACGGGGAGCGGCGATCCTCGAAAAGATGGCGGCGCCCACGCGCCGCCATGCTTTTGAAGCCGCCGGCAGCATTGCCGGCGGCGATCGAGGTGAAAACACCCGCGATCGGTGCTAGCACCGATCGCGGGTGTTACCGGTAAGCCTTTGCTGCAATATGCAGCAAAGACTTACCGGCTATGGAGAGGGCTCAGCGCGTGAGCCCTCTCCATGCACCCGCGGCCGACCCGTGACGTGCTATTACGTCACGGGTCGTGAAAGGGTTAAAGGGATATTCCCACAAAGACAAGTTTCTTAAATGTATTCAGCATAACAAAATAACAGATTCTCCAATTCAATGTTATTAACAAAACTACAGCATTTCACAGATATAAGTCCAACCTGTCTTTATCAGCCCTGGTGTACACAATTTCAGTTGCCCATGGTTTCTGCCCAGCAGCAGCCATCTTGCTTTTCTATCTGACACTGTGGAGCTGAGCTCTTCTCTGCTCTCTGCCTCCAAGCCCATCCCCCATGCATTCCAGGACGAGCTCGTACTCACTGACTTCCTGCCAGCAAACAACAACACAACACTTCATGATCTACAAACTACAGGCAGATAAGTTCTTTATCTGGGGGAAGGCACATCAGATCTAACAGTTTGTGTGTAGCTGAGATGTAGCAGAGCTGGAGATTGAAATTTGAGAATTTTCTTTCATGGGCAAAACCCTTTAAAAAGAATCAAGGCTAAGCTTAGCATGTGGCAAAACTGGAAATCTCCTTTGACCCCTTTTAACTAGAGCATCCCCAATGACTATTCCACCAACTAGAAAGTGGAGCATTGTATAAATTAAGTGGCTCACCAGCTCCGGTTGTTAAATTTACAGCCAGGTCAGCAAGTTGAGGAGGAGCCAGGCTGTGATCCAGCTCCCTCCCCATATTGGCTGCAGAGCATGAGAGCCTATGTCTTCATGCTCCGATGCTTTCCATCTCACTTGGCCACATAAGGCCTGTGAAATGAGAAGCTGCCAGCCTACTACTGTGCAGGTGATGTAATCTTATAATAACAGGTGCCTGTGCCGGGTGGCTGCTTCATACGCTATAGGCATCTAAGGCATCTGACCGGAGGCAGGCGCAAGCGATGATGTAATAACGGCACTGCACAGGAAGGCGTAGGAGCAGTGATAGAGGCACCAGCACCATAGATGTTGAGTAGTAACTTTATATTTTTCTGGCTACTGGGGTGGCTCTAAAACTTCAGGCTCTATTCCTACTGGGGTTTCTTTTAATGTTGGATACAAGGGGCTCTATTAATTAGGATGCTAGGGTCTCTGTCACTGCCGCACCCACGATCCTCAGTACGGATCATGGTACACCCGTGCCCTTCTATGAGGCGTGACAACTCTCCAGGCCATACTCACATCTCCAACGCTCCTTCTTCCTGACAAGGCCAGCTTTTCAGGATTTAAAGGGTCAGCAGCCTCGAGTGCGGCTCCCACGCCTGCCTCGCCTGGCTCCGGTGTTCCAAAATCCGCTCTAGCTTCCGGTGATCCCAGAGCTACTCCAGTCTGAGGCTTATCCAGAGCCACTCCAGTCTGCAGTCTCCCAGGAGCCCCTCCAGTCTGCGGTCTCCCAGGAGCCCCTCCAGTCTGAGGCTTATCTAGAGCCACTCCAGTCTGCAGCTTATCCAGAGTCACTCCAGTCTGCAGCTTATCCAGAGCAACTCCAGTCTGCGGCCTCCCAGGATCCCCTCCATTCTGAGGCCTCCATTGTTAGAATATTGGCTACTGTGGGTAGTAGTCTTTGACTATATTGGCTAAAGTGTGTCCACTGTTACTATATTGGATGCTGTAGGGACACTGTCACTATATTGGCTACTGTGGGGGATTGTGACTATGGGCTATTATATAGATTTGTGACTAATGGCTACTAGGTCACTGTGATTATATTAGTATACTCATTATTATGGGAGCACTGTTACTGAGCTACTGAGGGGCTCCTGTTATTATATTGGATACTGAAATGGTAACAACTAGTCAATATATTCAAAGTTTCACATAGGAATAACAGAAGCCCAATCCCAAATTTTGAGAAAAATTTAACTTAGAACTACTGTTCCACTAAGAATACAAGTATTTACCAAAACAGAGATGTAAGAAGTGATGTCCATTCTTGTTCTGTTACTTCACATGATCAGAGCTTCATTCTCCTGCAAAGTCAGGCTTATGCAAGTGCATGATACCCAATATTTATAAACTAAACTTATCTACTGGGCATTGTTGTGGTGCTGTATTTATCTGCTGAACCTGGTTCTGGTACTGCATACATGGCCACCATAATGGGGGGATTGTTGAACTGCAGTCCTGGACTGGGCCCAAGGTGCCGCCTGACTCCTGTCCCTCAATATTTATCAAGCTGTTCACTGGACACTGGTAGCAATGTTACTGCCGTCTGCATCCTACCTACATACTAGGGAGTATGTGCTGTGGCTGCAAACAGTATATACAGTATATATGTGTGTACATGTTTTCAATGTATTTTCTGCTTTATTTTATATGAACACACCCTTGATAATAAATTAGGGGGTGCAGTATGTAATCAGTTCAGGAGGTGCAGCATTTAAAATAATTTGGGGGTGTGATACTCACTATAATTAATTCCAGGGACTATATATTGGAGAATTAATTTATGAAGCACTTATATGTGATATGGCATAATATTATAAGATGGGAACTAAAGTGTGGGGAGGGGCCCACAATATCCTGTGGCTACCTATCTACTAGGGGGTATATGCTGTGGCTACTTATCTACTAGGGGGCATGTGCTGTGGTTACTTATCCACTGAGGGAGGAATGTGCTGTGGCTACCGATCTACTGGGGGCATGTGCTGTGGCTACCTATCTACTGGGGGCATGTGCTGTGGCTACCTATCTACTGGGGGCATGTGCTGTGGCTACCTATCTACATTGTTAACATATTTTGCATTTTATGTTACATGAACACACCCTTAATTAATTAATTAGGGGGTGCTATATATAATCAGTTCAGGGGGTGCAGTATATATATAATAAATCAGAGGTTAACTCAAGGTGAACTATATATAGGATAAATAATTTATGAAGCACTTATATGCAATGTGGCATAATAGTATAAGATGGGATCTAAAGTGATTTAAAGGATCCGGCCGTGACATCAGAGCCAGGCCATGGAGAGAGCGGGGCATCTGCTCTCTCCTAGTTTCCCGTCCAACAACAGGTGGAGGCTTGCAGAACGGGGGTGTGAATATATTAAAGTCCATGGAAGCTGAGAGGTGCTCGGGCGCCATCAGCCTGGGCGCCTCTGGTACTTTCACAAAGTTATTATTTTGGCAATAAAGGAGCCGAAATACATGTAAAACAAAGTCCCCCCTCATCCCCTAGACATAAAGGGGCAAATTTACTTACCCGGTCCATTCGCGTTCCAGCGGCGGCTTCTCCGCTCTGGATTCGGGTCCGGCCGGGATTTAATAAGGTAGTTCTTCCGCCGTCCACCAGGTGGCGCTGCTGCGCTGAAAGTAAACTCATCGCGCCGGAATGCACCGAGCTGGACCAGGTGAAGGTAAGCGGTCCTTATGCGACACATTTTCGGTTTTTAAATGCGGCGGTTTTTCCGAATACGTCGGGTTTTCGTTCGGCCACGCCCCCCGATTTCCGTCGCGCGCATGCCAGCGCCGATGCGCCACAATCCGATCGCGTGCGCCAAAATCCCGGGGCAATTTAAGTACAAGCGGCGCAAAACGGAAATATTCGGGTAACACGTCGGGAAAACGCGAATCGGGCCCTTAATAAATGACCCCCAAAGAGCGCCTATTTTAGACACTTTACCACCAGTAATCTGGTGGTAGATTATCCTTTAACATACAACCTCGCTCCGTCTTGAAGGGATAAAGTGTTTTTAGAATGGGCTTGGGTTGTTTATGATTTATATATTTTGGATAATTAATAAATATGAGCTGTTTATGTCTAGTTGCCTTTTCACATGTTTTTTTTCTTCAAACCTTTGTATGCCATTATATTTTATCGGTGTTGGTTTTGGATATATGAATTTATATCCTACATTAGCAATGCCTGCTATTTGTATGTTTCACGTTACTAAAAGTGAATACCAATGGATTATTAAATTTGTTAGCTCGCACACATCCCTGTGTATTTCAATTGGCTCACACACAGACATGGTGTCCACGGCATTGCATGTGAGCTGATTGTCTGAGCTGAACATTTTGGAGCTGGCCCTATTCCTGCCAGGGTTTGCACATGGGGCAACCTTTTCTGCTGCAATCAGAATGTGAGTGGACCATGGGCTCCATACACATGTTTGTGAGCATGTAATCTGTGAAATGAGTGGGGTCAAATGGGACATGTATCTGCATAGATGCTTCACTCAAAATTGATAGGGTGTTTCATCAAGGGCATGCGGGGTGGGCTCTAAACAGTGATGAAACAGCCCAGGATTACCAGGACTTGATTGCTCAGTAACTCATTGTGCATGGTGAAAGGTTGTGGTGATGAAGAACTGGACTGGAGACCCTGGATGAAGAGGTAAGTATTCTTTATTTTAAACACCTGCAAGGCAGAAAAAAATTGCTGCATCTTGCTATTGTCAGGTCCTTTACCAAGGAAGTTCAGGACAAATCCAGGAAACTGTGTTATCGTAGTAACAGGGATTGGAAAGGTATACATCAAAGGGCTGGACATTCACATTGCATGTGGTCACTAGAATAATTTAGATACTGGTTTTATTAAGGCATTTTCTGGAGGTATTATTTTTATTACTTCTTGGCAGTTGTAAAAAATGGGGAAATAATTTTCCATTCAATTGGTAAAAGCAGAATAGTAATAGATCGTTTCACCAATTACTTAATTCATATGTTTTCTAGGTTTGTTCTCAAGCTGAATTTGTATGTAAGTCGGAACTGTATATTTTATAATTGTAATTAATTTAAAAAAATTTCAACATTTTTGCTGTAATGGGACCAGGTATTATCAATAAAGCTTCATTACCGACACTTTACAGCTGATAATTGCAGCCTGGAACTATAGTAAAGCATCTAGAGAGGTCACCAGGGGTTGTTTGTAAGTTGGGTGTCCTTTTGTGTGGGACCGCCTGTGCATGCATTTACTTCAAAACTAAGAATAATATACTGTAGTTCTTACTAATTTTAGCCACCCAAATCATGAAAAAACTGGTTTTGCATCCCAGAGGGAGAAATGAAAGGGCAACTATTTTAGAGGGAACTTGTCACCAGGAGTGTCCTTTTTATATGGTTCTAGGTGTCAATAGCCTACACTATGAGGATTTAAAAATGTCAGCGTTCTGCATAATTTCAGCAATATATATAAGTTTTATTCACACAACATGCCAGCAACATGTGGTGAGTCCTGGGGAGGGAGTGGCTGCAGCCTGTGTGTACCTGTATCAGTCTCCCCTCATTGAGCAGGAGGGGATGGTGTGGACTTGCATTTTTTTTGCAATTTTGATACAATTTCTTCCATTCCTTTCATATTATACATGTTGCAGAATGACGTCTAATTGTCTACTAATCAGCCATTTATAGAACAGGAATCATAGTGAATGCGTGGATAAACAGATGTCTCCTGAAGATATAGTGAACATTGATTTAAGAGCTCTTGCATGGGGCTAATATTCAGTATGCTCTCTGTGCTGAGATGGTGAACTAGGAGCATTACACAAATGACTCTATGAGGTTCTCTAGAGACATCTGTGAGAGGTGAAAAGAAACTAAATTATCTGAAATCACTAACATTTATTAAAAGCCAAAAGTCACAGTGTATTGATCTGTAATCTGCTGACCTTGGGATCATGTTCTCCATCAGTCACGTCACTCGGCATTCCAGAGCAATATGAGAAGTAATGATTATGTGAGGAACAGTGACATGTACAGTATACATGACAGAAATATGGCTGTTGCTGAAGAATCATAACTCCATTTGTCAAAAAGTGCATTTGACAGATGATGCCACCTGGAGTATGTGACTTTATATGTGTTATCTAAAACATAGTCTGAGAATAGAATCATTGACCACTCTTCTGCTATGCAGTACCGTCTGCAGCAAGAAACCAAATGGGTCATCATTTTATCACCATTTCCATCAATGCACAGTGGGTACCAATGATTCAAACCTGTCACTTAAAATATATTCATCCAGACTGTTACCCATTACATTTTCCATCTGTACCTATGTTTACAATATTATTTACTGTTTATTTATGATCTATCCATAGAATAGTCCACCCTAATAGTCCACCCTAAGCTTACCTAACAATTACACAGTGGACCACTTAGAATCTGTTCACTAATGGGGTCCAAGGTGTTGCTACCCCACAATCTATTAATGATAATCTAGGTTATGGGTGTCAAACACAAGGCCCGCGGGACACATCTGCCCTACATTTATTAGGCCTAGCTAGGGCTCTCCATCCCTATGCTGCTCTATATGGGAGCACAGAATAGGGAAAGGGTAACCTATACTCGTCTTCCCCTGCTCCTCGAAGCAGCAGTAGTCTTCTTTTTTTTTTATTCCTGTGTCAACTGTGTCTGTACATGTCGGCTCTGAAGCTCTGAAGTCCAAAAATGTGCCAGCTTCAGAGCTAGTGTGAGTTAGATGCTTCCTTGCAGAAGTGGGGAAAGGAGAGTATATGTTTTTGTTTTTTTACACACATCAGGGGAGTGGGGCAGTCTGGCTGCTATGGAGGGTAATCTGGCTGCTATTGGTGGTAAGTTGGCGACAATGGGGGGCACTCTGGCTGCCATGGGAGGGGGGCACTCTAGCCATGGAGGTGTCTCATGTCATTTAACAATATGCTCATCTTTGTGGTTGCCCTCAAAGGGCTGATTGTAATGGTAATGCTTTAAGGCAACCACAGGGCTGATTTTTCCACCGGGGAAAATGTGAACTAACTGGTTACCTGCTAAATAATATATAATATCCCACCTCTTCACAGGTGCCATTGTTCTAAGACGATTATCTTTAATGTTAGGGCTGATTGGTGTATATCAGTATATTATTTCCATATATTCAATCAGGATCTGTATAATCTGCCATTTACAAGTTAGAATTTACTGTTTAAAACAGATGCAACGCTGAGCAGCTAAGAAACACACATTTAGAGATACTTCTGTAAGGTGGTCTTCTGACACTGAGACCTTAGCATTTCAGTTCAGCATCTTCTTCACTTCTATGAGGAACAAGGATGTATGTAAATTATTTAAATTGTCTATTGATTGATTCAAATATTGATTAATAGGATAGCATGAAACACCTCCTCTATTTGTAACTAGATGTCATGTAATAGATGACTGTAGGTATACTGCATGGGTGCTTGGGCTATTGTGTGTGTATACTTCCGATCACATGGAAATATATGTCTTATGAATATGTTCAACTACCGATGGTCAAAGAGTCTAGAAAGAGTCTAAAAACAATGGTGCATGCGCCACAAATGAAAATCTCCTTTTAGGAGAGGCTCAGCTCAGCAGAGTATAGTCTAATAGACTTGGTAGCATTACAGCTTTTACATTGAATGGTTTTATTTTACATATTGCATCTTCTAAAGAACTTCCTTACAAATAAAGAATATTATATGCTACAGTCAGTGCAAGGGCCAGTTCACATCTCTTTTAGGCTACTTTCACACAAACGTATGGGGGAAATATATACGTCCCCCATAGTTGTCTATGGCGCCTGGGCTTGGTACGGTAATCACAGCGTTTGCCACAAAACAGATAGAACATGCTCTATCTTTTGGCCATAAGCACAGGTATACGCCACTATTCTCTATGGAGAGGGGAGGGGTGAGCAACGCTTTCTTCTCTCCCTCTCCAGTGCGCCCAATTGTTTTCTCTTTGAAGCCTTTGAACCCTCCACATCAGACTTAGATGATGCCCCAGATCCCCCAAACAGACTATGACTGAGGTCACTGACCTCCCAAGACCAGACTATAAATGATGCCCCACACCCACCAGACCACACTATTGCTCACACTCCAGAACCCGAAACCAGACTATGAATAAGGCCTTAGTCCTTCCCAGATCACACTATGGCTGACACCCAAAACTCCCCAGATGGCTGACACCCAAAACTCCCCAGACTATAACTATGGCTGATAATGCTGACCTCCCCAGACCAGATTATGGCTGACACAGCAACCAGCTCAATCCTGACTATAGCTGACACTGATGATCCAATATGATTGCAGTATTAGATAAAATTGCAACTTTTAAAAAAAATTATTTATTTTCATGGGGGATAACGTTCATGTGCACACAGTGCCATGGGGATGGGCAGGGTTCTTCCCAGCCACTGTGCAAGGTCATGTGACCAATCCTGACTGACACTGCTCCGGTCACATTACCTTCAATTGGGGCCAAAAGCTGCAGCAAGTGCCCCCGAGTTTTTTTGAGGAGTAAAACTGCCTGTACACGTGTCATAGATGTTTGTACAGATGTTAATGTGACCTCTGGGTGCATCCAACTTGCATCACACCTCCAGCCCAAATGCTGAGCATTTGGAACTGAAATCAGCATGAGTTGGGTGTATCACACTCACTAGTGCGTAGGGGGTCTCAGGCTTCAGTGAAAAATCACTGAAGCCAGGAAGAGAAAAAAAAGATCTATATGTGTCCATAAGCCCAAAATGAATAAATCACTGATGTGAAAAAAAAAAACGCCAATGTCAGTACTCCCTAACTCTAAGTCCAATTCTAAGGTTAAATTCAAACACACGTATGGGAGGGCGTATATACGGCTGACATATATACGGCGTATTTACGTTCCCCATAACCGGCAATGAGTGCATGGTGCCATACGGTGTAGCACACCTGCGGCACCGTACCGCTCTGTAGCCGGGAGAAAGATAGGACATATCCTATCTTTTGCCAGAATACGGCGCTGTGCGCAATATATTACTATAAAGAGGGGCGGGGGTGAGCAGCCGCTTCCTCCTCTCCCCGGTGCCGACATTAGGATACATTTACACAGACGTGTGCCCGCTATACCTTACTGTAATGTAATGAAAACCATAACTGTAATGAAAAACATAAGTAAATTAACAAAACCAGAAAGGAATTGAATGTTGAATGCTTTGTTCATCTCTAATGGCGACCTTCTCATAGAATTAAAATGTCTATTGTCAACCATGTATCTCGTTTATGTACCGTGGGCACGGAGCTGGTTTCAATCATATGAATGTACAGTGGTCATGTGAGGTCATGAGAATACAGGGAGGATTTACATGTGAATGAATGAAATGTAGAGGGACAGATAAGGGATATATATGAGATGCATATATATATATATATATATATATATATATATATATACACACATATATACACGTCTCAGTGGGAGGGATAAAGCTCTGTGTCTGGCCGGATTACCTCAGGTGACTGCTGCAGTGAGTCTGTGTCTGCAACCTGCATAATAACTAACAACCTGCAATATATGGATCCTTGAATCTCCTATCATGTCACACAGCAGCGGAGAATTGTTCCTGTAAATGTATATGGAGCTGTGTGACAGCTGCTGGGCACCTATAGCAATGCCGCCCTGGCAGCACCAGCCTGACATGTGTATGACTAATTCATGAACTTTCCTGCAGGAGAAGGACGAGGATGCTCTTGTCTTTGTGGCCGGCCAATGATTAATATTACTCTGCCCAATGAAGCAAAGATGACAGAAATAATGAAGTATCTCATTAGGCTCCTTACAAGAAGGTCAAATGTGGGTTGGGTTCCGGGGGACACTGCCTTAAGAGCTTGTTGTCAAAATGCAAGGTCATCCTTCCCCCACTCTGAGCACAACCCACCCCCATTTCTGGCTTCCATGCAGGGGGAGGCGCCTTCCTCTGCAATAGTCACTGTTGATGTTTTGTGAAGGAGGCTGGAGGCAGCTGATCACTATCAATCAATGCAGAGCCCCGGCTAGTGATAAGCAGGAGGGGAGGGACTCTTCCCACTCCTCAGCCTCATTACACTTCCACACTCTGCAGCAGGCAGCACAGCACCGGATTTCACCGGGAATCACGGCTGCACATCCAGGTTAGTGATCCATCAGCGGAGCATGCATGGCCTTTAAGACTCCGACAAAGGTGGCCTTAAATGGCAAACTCTCCATAAGAAGAATAGTTTCTATCCACACACAGGCAGCTCTGATCATAGGAGTGAATGGAGAAAGGGGATAGGAGAGCAGTGTGTAGTGCTGAACGGACAGCTCCTTAGGCACCATTCACATCAATGGGAGGAAACTAAGTTCACTCCTCCGCTAGTCTCTAACTAATACTGCTATACAGCCCTCTGTCTTTAGTATACTAGGAAAACCGAATACCTTATGGCAACTCAGTAGATTTACCATGTACAATCACACATCATCATTGCGACTTATAACTTATGGCATATTTGTTGAGATATTTATTGTTTATTAACACTACATTGTTACATTGTGATACATGATTATCTCTCAACATTAATAATAATAATTTATATTGTGCCATCATATTCCGTAGCATTGTATTTAATTGTTCCCAATATATTACATGTCCAATACATTGGACAACCTATAATTGCCATTACCTATAGTGTGAATCAGGTGTAATTATTATGTTCACATGTATTATTATGTCCATATAAATGTAAGATGCTGTTTATGGTATCATGTGGTTTACATTAGAGTTTCAGGTGACACTAGAGACTATTCTGAGTAAGTAGTAGCAGCAATAAATCAAATGACACACAAGATAATAACTATTTTCAGATATATTTTGATTATTATAGATTATTCTGATATTAAGTGCAGTGTAACATTGGATAGGAATGATTCCCTACATCACTCCAGTAATCTGATGTTGTTACTGGCTCCCATCTATGACCATAAAACTTTCAGTACGAGGGACGCTAATATCTTTTGTGAGTCCTGTGATGTGTCTGGAGGGAAAGGCAGGTGGAAGACTAGACATTAGCCTGTGCCATATACACACAGACAGATGGTACGTAGCAATTCCCAAATATGCAGAGTGTGACGGTGAAGGTAGAGATATGTTAAATGAGTAAATCATTCCACATGAAACATTTTTATACTTAATAAAAATCAAGGCAGTTACCAAACCGCAAATGCCCAATGAATAGAGGATACATGTGTGACATGGAATAACCCCTTTAAAAAGCCAGATGACTTCATGGTTCTTATCTATAGATATAAGCAGAAGTAGTATGTGTACTTGTCATATATGACTGAGCCCCTGTGACCAGTTTTTGAGCTGTAAAACAGGCAATGTTATTTTATACAATTATAAAAATGGGTCTATAATGGCTTTTTGAATATAGATATTACAATTCTCTATACTTTGTGGTGTGGCATTACTATTCAGGATGAATGTGAAAGAGCAATCTATGTCCATAAATGTGATATTATATGGAGACCAATGCACAGAGTACATGGTAAAGGAGCAACATATTTATTGTGTATCAATAAAGTCAGGGGGCAATAGGTAGGCGGACCCACTGTCTCCCTAAAGTCCATTCTTACCATCTTGTAGATTTTATGTAATTAAAATTGTAATGTTATTGCTTACCGTTATTAATAGATTATAAAACAAACATAAGGATGGTGTTCTATAATAAGATAATGGATAATAAGGGGCCACAAACTGCATCTACACAAAGGTCCTGCCACTGAATAAATCTGAAGATGTATAAATACTTGTGGCAGTGTTCATGTCTCTACATATAATCCATAGTGTCCTATCTGCAGGCAGACATGAGGAACAGAGCTATTTTTTATATAGTGTCCTATTTGCAGGCAACATTTTATAGATCAGGTGGAGCTGAGCAGATAGTGTTTTATGTCCTATCTGAAGGAAGCATGCTATAGAGCCCGGAGGAGCTGAGCAGATTGTACATAGTGTCCTATCTGCAGGCAGGCAGTGTGCTATAGAGCAGGAGGAGCTGAGCTGATTGTACATAGTGTCCTATCTGCAGGCAGGTAGTGTGCTATAGAGCCCGGAGGAGCTGAGCAGATTGTACATAGTGTTCTATCTGCAGGCAGGCAGTGTGTTATAAAGCAGGAGGAGCTGAGCTGATTGTACATAGTGTCCTATCTGCAGGCAGGCAGTGTGTTATAGAGCAGGAGGAGCTGAGCTGATTGTACATAGGCTTTACAGTTTACATAGATTTCCTCCTCATTGTGCTATTTTTTTTTTGCATCCAGTGGGGATTCCGAGTTCACACAATTTTTCCAGAAGAATAATAATACTCCTCTTACCATTTTTGGGAAGTATTTTCAGTAATGGAAATACTCGATTGGAGTTTAAAATTGTAGTAGATGGCTATTTATATACCTCCCCAGATCAGGCAGTGGTGGACAATGCATTTTTCTGCTTTTATTTATTACTTTAAAATCTTAACTGGGGCAAGGGTTATCATGGAGCACATTATCTGTTATATTCATATAGCAGTAATCGAATGGAAACAGCTCATTAGATGAGTGCTACAAGTGATCAGTATACATAGACATATCTTCCCTGGATGCCTATTAACCTCGTCTGCTCCAGGTCTCCTGATTATGTCATCACTGACGTCACTGGTCACCCGCGGTTAGTGTGCACATTGCTGAGATAGGGGATTGATTGCATTGGCCCTCTGCAAAATCAAAGGTTTAAGCTGTCTATGCTATTTAGTTTAAAGAGTGAGTTTTACAAAAGTGCTCTCCCCCCCCCCAAAAACATATGGGGGCACATTTACTAAGAGCCGTGCGCTAGTTTTCTGTCATACTTTTATCACAGCGAATAATCGGAGCTGTGTAATACTAACAGCATTTGTGCCTGCGTCTCCATCACATGACCATGGACAGACTTCTATCCACTGGAAGTAATCATAGAGTTTTTCAAAAGAAAGACAGCAAGCAGAGATCTTGAAAACAGTGATGAATCGATAAAGAAAGTATATTGGAAAAATGTAAAACTTTCCCTTAAACAAGCCATTTCAATTATTTGCTGAAAGTGGAAAGCCCCTTATTAACTTTGTTAATGGGACCTAATACTATATACACAAATGCATGCAATACATATACAATATATGTATATTATATACAATATACAACAGATATGACACACACACAGATACATACATGTGCCCAATACATATGACTAATAGTGCACACTATACACTTATTCCCTGTTGTGGAGGTAGAAATCTTCTCAATAAATCCTAACTACCTCCTAGAATATCAGTGAAGGGGTCTGGACATCAGAGCCAGTAACAGAGGAGGAGGCTGCCAGGGGAAGGAAGAGGTTGGAAGGGGAAGCACAGTGTCTGCTCTCCCTACTGTGAAATCCCTACAGGCATGAGAGATGGCGGCCCCTCCCCCACCCTCAAAGACTCAACGGCTGCAAGAGAGGGAGAGGCACAGCTCTCTTTAGCATTGCATGAGGCTCCCACTCGACAGATGTGGTGTTTGGTCATCAGTGCTAGCATCAGTGCTATCTGCAAGACTGCGATTTATGTGCTTGAGGCTTTTTTATAGAATAAAATTACTTGTACAAGCGTTACTGCGACCTATGCAGGAAGTGCTGCTTATTTTTCTATTGTTGAAGGCCCTGTTGCCTGGGCTTTTTAAGTACCCACTATCACTATCACTGTTTTGAGTTTACATGTGTATATATACTGGCTGCGCCAGTGTTCTGGGGCACGTTGCACATTAATTATGAAGCGTTTATTCATAAACCATTCATAAACACATTGGGGCAGATTTACTTACCCGGCCCATTCGCGATCCAGCGGCGCGTTCTCTGCGCTGGATTCGGGTCCGGCCGGGATTTATGATGGTAGTTCCTCCGCCGTCCACCAGGTGGCGCTGCTGCGTTGAAGTCCGCTGGAATGCCTCGAAATACACCGGCCTATCCTGGATGAAGGTGAGTGAAATTTTCGTGACACAATTTTTTTTTTAAATGCGGCGGTTTTTCCGAATCCGTTGGGTTTTCGTTCGGCCACGCCCCCCGATTTCCGTGGCGTGCATGCCGGCGCCGATGCGCCACAATCCGATCGCATGCGCCAGAATCCCGGGGCAATTCAGGTACAATCGGCGCAAATCGGAAATATTTGGGTAACACGTCAGGAAACCGCGAATCGGGCCCTTAGTAAATGACCCCCATTATGTCAGAAGTCTGGACATAATTTTGGCCCACACCATTAAACTGAGTGCACCAGAAGAAAACCGTGTGCCAGTTTTCAATAACCTGTCACACTCTGCACATTAGTGAGACAAACTTAGAAATATATATAATGTTAATATTGTTGTTAATAATGGATGTTCTTTATTTCACTTCATATAGCCTACAGCCATATATTTAGTAACCTAAACATTTCCTAGAAACTAGATCTGTTTCTGGCTATTTGTTTTGCTGTACTGTATGTTGGAGGCAGATAAAGAGCAAAGTATTTGTACAATGGACACTGAGTCCACTGTGTGGACACACAAATATTGACTTAGTGATAGTTAGTAATACGGGTGAAGACAACATGTTCCATGCTTGTTCCAGCAGTTTGACACATTGGTATTGATTGGTAGTATCTGAAAGGGTTTTTAATATACAGGATATGAGAAGAAAAAGAAATGTCTAACTAGAATATTGAATATGTCCAACTTTTCAGAATAATTTATATTCCCAATCTCTAGTCATAATGTGATATAAAGTATGTGTGTGCCAGAAAGGCATGTCTTTGCTGTGAGGGGCAGCCTGTTTTTGCTTACATGTTGTGATATTTATGCCACTACTAACCAATCACCTGCTATGGACGCCAAGGTTCAGGGGGACAGGGACTCAATAGTGATAACTGAAGGATACATAACATGACTGTGTGTATGTGCTTCTTCTGCAGTTCTCCTCTTCCAACATAAATATCTGTTTGGGAAGTCATATATTTAACATTGTAGTCACAGTTAACCACCTAGGTAAACTGAAACTGCACTTAGTGTCTCAAGAGGATTTCAGGCTTAAATTCTACTAATTATCTATCCATAGGTCATTTAACGAGGCACACATCATATGGGAGGTCATTGTGCTAGCACAGGGGACACAATGATGCCACATAACCTTGTCACCTGCATTGAACCTCGAAGGCCAAGTACAAGAAGAACTCTGACCTCCACCATAAAGAGGCTGAAGCCTCTAGACATATCCAATGGGTGGGGCCAGCATCAAGCGTTGGTGCATAGAGCTGCCCCATTGTATATGAGCTCCTTGAGGCTGCAAACAGGCAGTGTTGTGCATTTCAGTCTGTAGAAGGGGAACCAACCACAATTTATGTATTGGGCCCAGGCTTTCCTAGTTATACCATTAGTGAAAGGAGGTGTATGACCCTAGGCACTAGACCATGCTTGGGGCGGTGTGCTGCCAACAAGCATAGTCCTATAAACTTGGATACTTTGGGAAAATGCAGCTGTTTCAAATCAACTGTTGTGTAGGGGCACAGAGTGTCAGATGCCACCGATCTGATATGGAGGACCCATTCTAACAATAATCAACTCCTTTTGAATAACTGATATATTTTTGCATATTGAAATATATACAGGGAGTCCCCGGGTTTGGTGCAAGATAGGCTCTGTAGGTTTGTTCTTAAGTTGAATTTGTATATAATTAGGAACTGTATATTATATAATTGTAACTCCAGACAAATTGGATAGTAACTCTGTGACAATTGGATTTTAAAAATGTTCAGTTGTCATAAGAACCAGGATTAACAATAAATGGCAGACACCTTTGATAACTGTTACAGCTGTTTATTGTAGCCTAGGGCTAAAGTACAGTTAATTACCAATATCCAGAGGTCCGTTTGTAACTAGGGGTCGTCTGTAAGTCGGGTGTAAAGTAGGGGACCGCCTGTATATGTGACAGATGTTAATATGCTTAATCTTTCTGGCATTCTTTAATCTTTAGGGTTTTCTTGCCTATGATAACTTGCCCTGTGATGGCACCACCTTGAACAGTACTGGGCTGTCTGCTGCAGATATCAAAGTGTTATGTTGAAGACTGTGTCCTTCAGCAGCAGGAAATGAAAGACTGGGGATTTCGTTTAAAGTAAAAGCAAATAGACTTCCTTATCATAAAAGGGCAGGCAGATCTGAGGGATTCAGCACATTTGCTTATTCATAGAAGATGTGTTTTGGTCAAAAATGTCCTTAATAATAATTGAGACTAGAGATGAGCGAGCACTAAAATGCTCGGGTACTCGTTATTCGAGACGAACTTTTCCTGATGCTCGAGTGCTCGTCTCAAATAACGAGCCCCATTGAAGTCAATGGGAGACTCGAGCATTTTTCAAAGGGACCATGGTTCGGGAATAAAATGTGTTATTTAATTGAAAAAGAATGTCTTCTCATAAGTTAGCAGATGTATGCAAACATCTGCAATCTATTCTTCACTGTTCCGCGCGTATATTATCTCCCGACAAGTTAGCAGATGTGAAGAACAGTGAAGAATAGAATAAAAACAGTGAACACAGTGAACACGGGATCATTTAAGTGAAAAATGCAGTGAAAAACACAGTGAAGAATAGATTGCAGATGTTCGGCACATCTGCTTACTTGTCGGGAGATACGCTGTCCCGGGATCCGCTCCTCTTCTTCCACTGAGGTCTCCCCGATCTCTCTGCCCTTCCCGATGTGGGCCATATGTGGACCATACTAGGGTTCCACGTCCATGAATGTCTGACATTTCAGGAAACAAAGTAATGCCTCCGTGCTAAACGCCACTATCTCATTGTGGTCGGAGATTTTGCCGAGGCATCAATGAAGCTACCCGCTGGTTTTGTTGTCTACATGATTTACAGCCTCGGATAGTTAAATGGGAAAACGTTTCAGGGAGAACCTCTTGTCCCTTCGTGAATATCCACGGACGCTTGTGATGGTGAGCTCGCAATCTTTTAGAGTTTATTCTTCTACTCAAGCAGTCAACAGCTTCAGCTCTGTATCCTCCATCAAGCAGCTGCCACACGAGTATCCAAGGACGCTTGTGCCCTTGGTTACCCACAAAATCTTTATAGCTTTTCTTTCTTCTAGCACAGGCAGCGGCTTCAGCACTGTATCCTCCTGCAAGCTGCTGCCATATGCGATCGCGGGTAAACATGATGTTACCAGCGCAAGCGTCCTTGGATACCCGCGATCACTTGCAGGAGGATACAGCGCTAAAGCCACTGTCTGTGCTAAAGAAAGAAAAGCTATAAAGATTGCCCCTCAGTACTGTCACTTCTTTGTTAAAGCGCAGCAGCTACAGTATTCCTCTGCAAGCCGCTGCCTCTGTTAATTATTGCAGCATCTTCATTATGCTCCTGAAAGCCGCTGCTATGTGCGATCCCAGGTATCCAAGGACGCGTGCGCGATATATCTAGCACAAGTGTTACTCTCTATCTATACTATCTTCGGCTTATCTTTATCTACCTTATCCTCTACCCATCTTTGAATAGGCTCCCGCCACCAGTTGCAGGTGGGATTCATTTATATGTGCTGCTCCCCGATGTCTTTGTGCTGCTCCCCGACATCTCTGTGCTGCTCCCCGGTGTCTCTGTCCTGCTCCCCGATGTCTCTGTCCTGCTCCCCGATGTCTCTGTCCTGCTCCCCGATGTCTCTGTCCTGTTCCCCGATGTCTCTGTCCTGTTCCCCGTGTTCTTCAATGTGTTCTTCACATAGTATTTTGTTCGCACCGTTCCGCGCGTATCTCCCGACAAGTAAGCAGATGTGCCGAACATCTGTAATCTATTCTTCACTGTGTTTTTCGCTGTGTTTTTCACTTAAATGATCCTGTGTTCACTGTGTTCACTGTTTTTATTCTATTCTTCACTGTTCTTCACTGTGTTTTTTTAATTAAATGCTCGATCTCGAGCAGGGGAGATACTCGTCCGAGCAACGAGCCGTTTCGAGTACCTTAATACTCGAACGAGCATCAAGCTCGGACGAGTATACTCGCTCATCTCTAATTGAGACTGTTTATCTTAAAACAATTTTTACTAAAGATTGAATTTAAACATTAATAATATTATCATTTAAAAAGGGAAAACCAATCACAGTAATAAGATTTGTCTCTTTGAGACAGATTGGATGCTGATTAGAGATGAGCGAACATGCTCGTCCGAGCTTGATGCTCGGTCGAGCATTAGGGTACTCGAAACTGCTCGTTGCTCGGACGAATACTTTGCCCGCTCGAGAAAATGGCAGCTCCCGCCGTTTTGCTTTTTGGCGGCCAGAAACAGAGCCAATCACAAGCCAGGAGACTCTGCACTCCACCCAGCATGACGTGGTACCCTTACACGTCGATAGCAGTGGTTGGCTGGCCAGATCAGGTGACCCTGGGATAGACTAGCCGCTGGCCGCGCTGCTCGGATCATTCTGTCTCTGGATGCCGCTAGGGAGAGAGCTGCTGCTGGTCAGGGAAAGCGTTAGGGTGTTCTATTAGCTTACTGTTAGGCAGGAGTGATTCTCAAAGAACCCAACAGCCCTTCTTAGGGCTACAATAACGTTCTACTTTTTTTATTTTAATTTGCATCTTTTACCATTTTGTGAGGAATTAGCAGGGGGACTTGCTACCGTTGTGTTTAGCTCTTAGTGGCACACATATCCATAGCAAAGACCGAAGTGGGAAAATTCAGTAGGGGTTGGATTTCTATTAGGCAATAACTCAGTGTCATCTCATCTGGCATAGTAGTGTGCTTCCTTTGATACTTGGCTAGAAAATAGCCATAGGAGAATACAAATAGCTTCTTGAAGCCTACAGTAGCGTTCTATATATTTGATTTCTGGTTGATCTGCTGGTGGCTGTAGTTTCTGCAGTGCATGTACTTGCCAATTCTGAGCAATTTGTAGTGAGACTTGCGACCGCTGTGTTCTGCGCTTAGTGGCGCACATATCCATAGCAAAGGCTGAAGTGGGAAAATTCAGTAGGGGTTGGATTTCTATTAGGCAATAACTCAGTGTCATCTCATCTGGCATAGTAGTGTGCTTCCTTTGATACTTGGCTAGAAAATAGCCATAGGAGAATACAAATAGCTTCTTGAAGCCTACAGTAGCGTTCTATATATTTGATTTCTGGTTGATCTGCTGGTGGCTGTAGTTTCTGCAGTGCATGTACTTGCCAATTCTGAGCAATTTGTAGTGAGACTTGCGACCGCTGTGTTCTGCGCTTAGTGGCGCACATATCCATAGCAAAGGCTGAAGTGGGAAAATTCAGTAGGGGTTGGATTTCTATTAGGCAATAACTCAGTGTCATCTCATCTGGCATAGTAGTGTGCTTCCTTTGATACTTGGCTAGAAAATAGCCATAGGAGAATACAAATAGCTTCTTGAAGCCTACAGTAGCGTTCTATATATTTGATTTCTGGTTGATCTGCTGGTGGCTGTAGTTTCTGCAGTGCATGTACTTGCCAATTCTGAGCAATTTGTAGTGAGACTTGCGACCGCTGTGTTCTGCGCTTAGTGGCGCACATATCCATAGCAAAGGCTGAAGTGGGAAAATTCAGTAGGGGTTGGATTTCTATTAGGCAATAACTCAGTGTCATCTCATCTGGCATAGTAGTGTGCTTCCTTTGATACTTGGCTAGAAAATAGCCATAGGAGAATACAAATAGCTTCTTGAAGCCTACAGTAGCGTTCTATATATTTGATTTCTGGTTGATCTGCTGGTGGCTGTAGTTTCTGCAGTGCATGTACTTGCCAATTCTGAGCAATTTGTAGTGAGACTTGCGACCGCTGTGTTCTGCGCTTAGTGGCGCACATATCCATAGCAAAGGCTGAAGTGGGAAAATTCAGTAGGGGTTGGATTTCTATTAGGCAATAACTCAGTGTCATCTCATCTGGCATAGTAGTGTGCTTCCTTTGATACTTGGCTAGAAAATAGCCATAGGAGAATACAAATAGCTTCTTGAAGCCTACAGTAGCGTTCTATATATTTGATTTCTGGTTGATCTGCTGGTGGCTGTAGTTTCTGCAGTGCATGTACTTGCCAATTCTGAGCAATTTGTAGTGAGACTTGCGACCGCTGTGTTCTGCGCTTAGTGGCGCACATATCCATAGCAAAGGCTGAAGTGGGAAAATTCAGTAGGGGTTGGATTTCTATTAGGCAATAACTCAGTGTCATCTCATCTGGCATAGTAGTGTGCTTCCTTTGATACTTGGCTAGAAAATAGCCATAGGAGAATACAAATAGCTTCTTGAAGCCTACAGTAGCGTTCTATATATTTGATTTCTGGTTGATCTGCTGGTGGCTGTAGTTTCTGCAGTGCATGTACTTGCCAATTCTGAGCAATTTGTAGTGAGACTTGCGACCGCTGTGTTCTGCGCTTAGTGGCGCACATATCCATAGCAAAGGCTGAAGTGGGAAAATTCAGTAGGGGTTGGATTTCTATTAGGCAATAACTCAGTGTCATCTCATCTGGCATAGTAGTGTGCTTCCTTTGATACTTGGCTAGAAAATAGCCATAGGAGAATACAAATAGCTTCTTGAAGCCTACAGTAGCGTTCTATATATTTGATTTCTGGTTGATCTGCTGGTGGCTGTAGTTTCTGCAGTGCATGTACTTGCCAATTCTGAGCAATTTGTAGTGAGACTTGCGACCGCTGTGTTCTGCGCTTAGTGGCGCACATATCCATAGCAAAGGCTGAAGTGGCAAAATTCAGTAGGGGTTGGATTTCTATTAGGCAATAACTCAGTGTCATCTCATCTGGCATAGTAGTGTGCTTCCTTTGATACTTGGCTAGAAAATAGCCATAGCAATAGGATAGGATTGTTTGGTTCTAAAAACTCAAAAAAAAACAAAAAACACAAAAAAAAACAAAAAACACAAAAAAAACACACAAAAAAAAAAAAAAAAGTAAAAAAAAAAAAAAAGTTATAACTCTCATTTTAAAAATGTTTAACCCGAGGGCTAGGGGTAGAGGACGAGGGCGGGGACGTGGGCGTCCAACTACTGCAGGGGTCAGAGGCCGTGGTCCTGGGCGGGGTGAGACACCACCTGCTGATGAGGGAGCAGGGGAACGCCGCAGAGCTACACTCCCTAGGTTCATGTCTGAAGTTACTGGGACTCGTGGTAGAGCACTGTTGAGGCCAGAACAGTGCGAACAGGTGATGTCGTGGATTGCTGACAATGCTTCGAGCAATTTGTCCACCACCAGTCAGTCTTCCACGCAGTCCACCCATGTCACCGAAATCCCCACTCCTCCAGCTCCTGCACCTCAGCCTCCTCCCCCCCAGTCTGCCCCCTCCCAGGAAAATTTGCCATTTGAACCGGCATACTCTGAGGAACTGTTTTCTGGACCCTTCCCACAGTCACAAACCACTTGTCCGGTTGCTGCTGAGCAATTTTCCGATGCCCAGGTTTTCCACCAGTCACAGTCTGTGGGTGATGATGACCTTCTTGACGTAGTGGAAGTGTGTAAAGAGGTGTCCGACGATGAGGAGACACGGTTGTCAGACAGTGGGGAAGTTGTTGTCAGGGCAGGAAGTCCGAGGGGGGAGCAGACTGAGGGATCGGAGGATGATGAGGTGACAGACCCAAGCTGGGTTGAGAGGCCGGGTGAACACAGTGCTTCTGAGACGGAGGAGAGTCCTCGACCTGAACAGGTTGGAAGAGGCAGTGGTGGGGCCAGACGGAGAGGCAGGGCCAGAGCTGGTGCATCAGCGCCACTGTCAACTAGTGAAGCTCCCGTGGTGAGGGCTCTTGCGGCGAGGGCTAGATCTTCAGAAGTGTGGAGGTTCTTTAAGGAAACACCGGATGACCGACGGACTGTGGTGTGCAACATTTGCCAAACCAGGCTCAGCAGGGGTTCCACCACTACTAGCTTAACTACCACCAGTATGCGCAGGCATATGAATGCTAAGCACCCCACTCAGTGGCAACAAGCCCGTTCACCTCCGGCCGTGCACACCACTGCTCCTTCCCCTGTGTCAGCTGCTAGTCAGCCCCCTGCCCAGGACCCTGGCCCAAAAACCCCATCGTCGCCTCCACGATCCTCCACAGCATCCACCAGCGTTCAGCTCTCCATACCCCAGACGCTGGAGCGGAAACGCAAATATAGTGCAACCCACCCGCACGCCCAAGCCCTTAATGTGCACATCTCCAGATTGCTTAGCCTGGAGATGCTGCCCTATAGGCTAGTAGAGACCGAGGCCTTTCGCAACCTCATGGCGGCGGCCGCCCCTCGGTATTCGGTCCCCAGCCGCCACTACTTTTCCCGATGTGCCGTCCCAGCCCTGCACCAGCACGTGTCAGACAACATCATCCGTGCCCTGACCAACGCCGTTTCTGACAAGGTCCACCTGACCACGGACACGTGGACGAGTGCTGCCGGGCAGGGCCACTATATATCGCTGACGGCACATTGGGTTAACTTGGTGGAGGCTGGGACCGAGACTGACCCTGGGGCTGCTCATATACTGCCGACGCCGAGGATTGCGGGGCCTACCTCGGTCCAGGTGTTTCAGGCCTACTATGCCTCCTCCTCCTCCCACCCCTCCTCCACCTCCTCCTCCGAACTACCATCCGTGGGCACGGCGCCATCAGTCGGTAGCTCTAGGCACAGCAGCAGTGCCGTCGCTAAGCGACAGCAGGCGGTGCTCAAACTGCTGAGCCTAGGCGACAAAAGGCACACCGCCCAAGAGCTATTACAGGGCATCACGGCGCAGACTGATCTGTGGCTGGCACCGCTGAACCTCAAGCCGGGAATGGTTGTGTGTGACAACGGCCGTAACCTGGTGGCGGCTCTGCAACTCGGCAGACTGACACATGTGCCATGCCTGGCCCATGTGTTAAATCTGATAGTGCAGCGTTTCCTCAAGACATACCCCAATCTGTCTGATTTGCTCACGAAGGTGCGCCGCATCTGTGCGCATTTCAGGAAGTCCAGCCCAGATGCTGCCACTCTCAGGGCAGCGCAGCGCCGCCTCCAACTGCCCGCTCACCGACTGTTGTGCGACGTGCCCACGAGGTGGAATTCAACACTGACCATGTTATCCAGAGTTTACCAGCAGCGCAGAGCGATTGTAGACTGCCAGATGTCAACTTCCACCAGAACTGGTAGTCAGGTCAGTCAGCTTCCTCAAGTCTACAATGAGGAGTGGACGTGGATGTCTGATATCTGTCAGGTGCTGAGTAACTTTGAGGAGTCAACACAGATGGTCAGTGGCGATGCCGCCATCATCAGCCTCACCATCCCGCTGCTTGGCCTGTTGAAAAACTCTCTGGTCAGCATGAAGTCGGAAGCTTTGCGCTCGTCACAAGAGACGGGGGAAGAATATTCCCTTGTTGATAGCCAAAGCACCCTGAGGTCTGTTTCTCAGCGCATATCGGAGGAGGTGGAGGTGGAGGAGGATGAGGAGGAAGAGGAGGAGAATGTTGGCGAGACACAAGAGGGGACCATTGTTGAGTCCTTCACTGTTCAGCGTGTATGGGCAGAAGAAGAGGAGTTGGAGGAGTTGGAGGAGGAGGAAATGGACAGTCAGGCCAGTGAGGGGAGTGAATTCTTACGCGTTGGTACTCTGGCGCATATGGCAGATTTCATGCTAGGCTGCCTATCCCGTGACCCTCGCGTTCAAAGAATTTATTCCAGCACCGATTACTGGGTGTTCACTCTCCTGGACCCACGGTACAAGCAAAATCTTGCCACTCTCATCCCTGCAGAGGAAAGGAGTGTGAGAATGCATGAATACCAGCAGGCCCTGGTGCACAAGCTGAAACAGTATTTCCCTTCTGACAGCGCTAGCGGCAGAGTGCGTAGTTCTGCGGGACAAGTAGCGAGGGAGAGTAGGCGAGCAGGCAGCTTGTCCAGCACTGGCAAGGGTACGCTTTACAAGGCTTTTGCCAGCTTTATGTCACCCCAGCAAGACACTGTCACCTGTCCCCAGTCTCGGCAGAGTAGGGCTGATCTTTACAGAAAGATGGTGAGGGAGTACGTAGCTGACCATACCATCGTCCTAAATGATCACACAGCTCCCTACAACTACTGGGTTTCAAAGCTGGACATGTGGCACGAACTGGCGCTGTACGCCTTGGAGGTTCTTGCCTGCCCTGCCGCTAGCGTCTTGTCCGAGCGGGTTTTCAGTGCAGCTGGTGGCATCATCACCGATAAGCGTACACGCCTGTCGACTGACAGCGCTGACAGGCTGACGCTTATTAAAATGAATAAAGGCTGGATTTCTCAGAATTTCCAATCTCCACCAGGTGAAGGAAGCTCAACCTGAATAATTGATCCACTCCTCCTCCTCCTCCTCATTTTCCTCCTTCTCCTCCTCTTTGTACAGTAAAGCAGAGGAAAATGGCTATTTTTTGACAGGGCCCACTGGCTCTTGCTATACTTCATGCATTTAATTTTTCTGGAGGGCCACCTACCCGGTCCTCTGTTTGAAACAATTTTTGTGAGTGCCACATACAGGCACTCAATCTATTCCATTTTTCTGGAGGGCCACCTACCCGGTCCTCTGGTTTGAACAATTTTTGGGACTGCCACATACAGGCACTCAATCTATTCCATTTTACTGGAGGGCCACCTACCTGCTCCTCTGGTTTGAAGAATTTTTGGGACTGCCACATACAGGCACTCAATCTATTCCATTTTACTGGAGGGCCACCTACCTGCTCCTCTGGTTTGAAACATTTTTGGGACTGCCACATACAGGCACTCAATCTATCCCATTTTACTGGAGGGCCACCTACCTGCTCCTCTGGTTTGAAGAATTTTTGGGACTGCCACATACAGGCACTCAATCTATTCCATTTTACTGGAGGGCCACCTACCTGCTCCTCTGGTTTGAAACATTTTTGGGACTGCCACATACAGGCACTCAATCTATCCCATTTTACTGGAGGGCCACCTACCTGCTCCTCTGGTTTGAAGAATTTTTGGGACTGCCACATACAGGCACTCAATCTATTCCATTTTACTGGAGGGCCACCTACCTGCTCCTCTGGTTTGAAACATTTTTGGGACTGCCACATACAGGCACTCAATCTATCCCATTTTACTGGAGGGCCACCTACCTGCTCCTCTGGTTTGAAACATTTTTGGGACTGCCACATACAGGCACTCAATCTATCCCATTTTACTGGAGGGCCACCTACCTGCTCCTCTGGTTTGAAACATTTTTGGGACTGCCACATACAGGCACTCAATCTATTCCATTTTACTGCAGGGCCACCTACCTGCTCCTCTGGTTTGAACAATTTTTGGGACTGCCACATACAGGCACTCAATCTATTCCATTTTACTGGAGGGCCACCTACCTGCTCCTCTGGTTTGAACAATTTTTGGGACTGCCACATACAGGCACTCAATCTATCCCATTTTACTGGAGGGCCACCTACCTGCTCCTCTGGTTTGAAAAATGTTTGGGACTGCCACATACAGGCACTATCCAAATTAAATTGTCTCCATAGCAGCCTCCACACGTTGTCTCCATTCCTACCTCCAAAAGTCGTCCATATAGCTGCCTCCATACATCGTCCCTTTATCAAACGAGGTGTGTCAGGCAGAAATTTGGGTTGTTTTCATGGATTCCACATCAAAGTTGTTAACTTTGTCGCCACCCTGCTGTGTAATCCACAAAATATACTTGCAAACTTTTACCATTTAGGGATATTATTTCAGCGCTTCTTGCGCATCTGTTTACATTCCCCTCACCCGCCATATCCTAAACTTATAAGAACGCTACTACACTTGATCTTATACAAAAGTGCTGTTTGGGGAGTAGCCTAGAGACAGGGGCTTGGATTTGCGAAAGCTCGCCTGGCAGCGGAGCGCCAGCTCCATGCGCATCATGCGCTTCTTGCGCATCTGTTTACATTCCCCTCACCCGGCATATCCTAAACTTATAAGAACGCTACTACACTTGATCTTATACAAAAGGTTCTTAGAAGTGCTGTTTGGGGAGTAGCCTAGAGACAGGGGCTTGGATTGGCGAAAGCTCGCCTGGCAGCGGAGCGCCAGCTCCATGCCAAGATCCAACTAACATAGTTTTAACTGCAGCACCTTTAATCTACTACTAGTTCACTGCCTCCATACATGGTCCCCTTATCAAACGAGCTGTGTCAGGCAGAATTTTGGGTTGTTTTCATGGCTTCCATGTTAACTTTGTCGCCACCCTGCTGTGTAATCCACAAAATATACTGGCAAACTTTTATCATGTACCGATATTATTTGAGCACTTCTTGCTCACCTCCTTTGGTTCCTCTCTGCCACCCATTGGTTTGAAGCCTGAGTCCATTTAGGGTATGTCGCCATGACACTCTCTAGCCTGCTGCCGCTGCCTCTGCATGCCGTCCCCTATAGTGTCAGGGTCAATTATTGCATGTTTTAGATGCTATCTAGCTTCATTCTGTCACTCTGTCATGGCCATGCTGTTGCCCATAATTTTGGCATAATGGTGCGTTTAAGCAGCCTCAGAGGCATCCATGCATGCTGCCCCTGCTGTTTCCTGTCCATTTCCGTGGTGTTTCCATCCTTTTCTGAGGTTCCCAGGTGTTTGGCCAAGCTTCCCTGTGCAGAGCCTTGGTCCCCTTGAAAAATGCTCGAGTCTCCCATTGACTTCAATGGGGTTCGTTATTCGAGACGAGCACTCGAGCATCGGGAAAAGTTCGTCTCGAATAACGAGTACCCGAGCATTTTAGTGTTCGCTCATCTCTAATGCTGATCCATCTAAGGACAGACAATGGGTTGGTTTTTCCCCTGTTACCAGAAGACGCTGATCTTATCATTGAGTGACCAACGAGACTACTCCATCAACACCCATTATGAAGGACCATTATGGGTTTTTTGGGTTTACACTATTGATACTTTATACTCCTCTTCCCAATTGGCCTTAGTTACTGCATCACTGGGGGCCTGACAACATTCTTTTTCATTGCTTTCCATTTGTTGCTTATATTGTATATTTGAGACAGCTTTTTACAATTCAAGTAAGAACTAACTCCACCGTTAATATCTTAAAGTGCAGAACTTGGGACACAAACTACATATCCACGGTCTGTTGTTTGTGACCTATGTGTTACCAGCACGTGGAGTCCACTCTCACACTGATGACCACAATAAAGATTGCCTGAGCCGCAACTACGGGCGGGCACAGGACATACTCATCCCTTAAACAGTCAACTCACACATGAATTCATGGCCATGAGCCCATAGAAATTAATATTATACCACTAATCCTCTAGCCATAGGTGAGTTTTAGATTGTTTTGGGATCAGCCATTTGGATCTAGAGAAATCAGGAGAAATTGGGGCTAAAAGTAACTTAAAACTTCTATGGGATTGACTCATAGGCCAGTGATGGCAAACCTTTTAGACGCTGAGTGCCCAAACTACAACAAAAACCCATGTATTTTTCGCAAAGTGCCAATGCGACAATTTAAGCAGTAACTTATTACTCCCTGCTCTGTCACATGTTTAATTGTATAGGCATCTGAGGACACCATACAGTAGAAAGAAGGAGAAGAAGTTTGGATTATCATTGTAGCTTCCTTCTAGAGGCCTTGAGTCCTGCCTGACGAACACTGCCCTGGGGTGATGGCAAGGGTGCCCATAGAGATGGCTCTGAGTGCCACCTCTGGCACCGGTGCCATAGGTTTGCTACCACTGTCATAAGCCATGATTGACCTCAACTGTATGGAAGGAATAAATCAGCTGTTCATTTTGTTGTGCTTTATACACTATTACAATTTTGATCATTATGAAATATTCCATCTGAAGTCAGATTTATAATATTGATATATAGTTGTGAGGGATTAATTGTCCAAAGTAGACAATATTTATTGTACTTTGGCTGTTTCATAGCTTTTTTCCTTTTGCTCTGAATACTGACATTACAATCTCTGCAGTGTTTCAGACATTATTAGTTTTTACTGAAAGCAAATGTGCCCCAAGGCTGTCTTAGTTTTGTCTTCATACTAGGGTCAGCTATGCAGAATGCATTTGTGGTCTACTTTTCCCATCATTAGTAAGAAAGAACAAATGTTTCAACCCTCCATATAGAACACCATTATCTTAAAATACTTGTACATTAGTGTTGAACATGACATTCTCTTCCATAATGTTCCTCCTGTTGGTGCCTTTTGTTCTCCTTTGATATATTATGGCGAGGTAAGAGATTTATAAGATATCACATCGAGTATAAACGACTCTTTGGGGTCTGTAGCTCCAGGCCTGACATGTCCTTAATAAATCTGAGATGGTTGAGAAGAGAATAGAAGGCCTGGTTGTAGTTTAAGGTGACCAAAAGGATTGTTGCCTACCCCCTTGTAATGTCTAAGTATTGTTTGAATACGGCAGACATTGATCGGTCTACAAGAGTAAATGGGGTACCTATATAAGTATGTTTTATTCACTTTTCTCATGCTAAATATACTGAATTTAGATACTTTGATATTTCATAGTGTTTTCAGTATTAGTTAAACGGAAGGTCTAAAAAGCCTATTGGGTAGGTAGTCACTTCACCGCCCACATAGTAGCCTCAACGCCTTTCGGTATAGTACTTAATGCATTATATAGTAAGCAACTGTTGGTAAAGAATTTATCAAGCGTACATCATGAAATAAAGATGTCCCTTAAAATTATTTTCAAAATAACATTTACAGGCTTAAAGGAGTTATCCGACCGTGAATACATATCCCCATCCATTGAATAAAGCTTAAAGAAGACATGTCACCAGAATTTTTCCCCTTACACCACTCACACCTGTTGATAAAGGGTTAAAAGTCCTCCCCAAATTACCTAAAATTATTTGCAATGTACCTTAATTACAACCATTTTTCTGATATGCAAATGAGTCTAGATGAGTCCATTTCTGTGTAGAAGAGCCTGCCAGTTAACCACGCCTCCTTCTTTTGATTAACAGCTCTGTGTCTCTTCAAATCTTAGCCTGAGCAGAAAGGATGTTCTCTCCCTGTCCACTTCCTGTCCTTACCAGAATGCTGTCCCTCTCACTGTAGGGTGTATTTAGTAGTGATCACTATGTAGGAAACTGCAGATCTTCTCACCATTTCACTGAGTCTCTCGGAGTCGGCAGACCCACACAATAGTGGATGGAGCCAACATAAAGAATGGCAGAAAAAGTTTGGGGAATTATTCTACTGGTGGAAGTAGGCAG
Source organism: Engystomops pustulosus (assembly GCF_040894005.1). NCBI lineage: Eukaryota > Metazoa > Chordata > Amphibia > Anura > Leptodactylidae > Engystomops > Engystomops pustulosus. The sequence continues at coordinate 59,989,857 of NC_092414.1, read as the reverse complement.
ATTTAAGCTAGGATGCCTTCAGTGTTCTATTCAACAAAGACACAATGGGGGGACAGGAGTTGATAAATGATTTGTGATTTTTTTTTCCCTTTAAAGGGGTTTGCCCACAAATGAAAATTCTCAAATTCCAATCTCCTAGTGATGTTTACACAATAAAGATCATTTTTAACCCCATACTTTACAATTCTACTCAGTTGTATTACTGTTTTAGCTCCCATCACTCTGTGATGGTCAGTGTAAGATTCCAGAGTGTGGGCGGGGACTTTCAAAGCAGACACTGCATGATCCATTAGTTCTGTGAGCTGACACTTTTAGCTCACACTATGATGTGTTGTGTGTTGTTTGCTGGCAGGAGGTCAGTGGGTATCAGTGTGAGCTTGTCCTTGAATGTAAGGGTGGGGGATAGAGGCAGAGAACAGAGAAGACCTCAGCTCCGCAGCAACAGACATGTCTGCTAAACCTAAAGTCAGAAGATACAGGGTCGTGTCTAGGGGCAACTGAAATTGTGTACAGCAGTGCTGATAGAGAAAGGTTGGAATTATATCTGTGAAATGCTTTTTTTTTTGTTCAGTGAATTATAGAATATGTGTTATTTTGTTATCCTGAGTATATTTAAGAAACTCAGGGGGTACCCTTTTAAGTGTGAATGAAGTGCAAGTGCACATGCCTAATTGTTTTTTTTTTTAACTATTGGTCCCCTGCGGTGTATAGATAATACAGAACCTGACATTACCAATGTTTTGACTTATAATCCAGCACTGAGCCTGTCACTGCCGACCTCTTTTGCCATACAGACAATCCTCAGTAGACAACAAGCAGCCGCTATAATCTAATACTGGTTGCAGCCACAGACTATAGTGACTCACTCTGCTATCCACATTGAAGACCTATGAATACTCGACTGGACAAAGCATGCATGCGACCTAACGAGTCATGAGGAAAAGTTGCCGACTATAGAAGTTCTATGGGTCACTTTTACAATTTCTTAATAGTAGTTTCACAAGGGGCAATTTCACTTTAAGGTCTCATTATCAATGACTACCATATGTATCTTTCCTGCACACAGCCATGTAAAATATATGATGGACCACTAATGTTTGTGGTAACCTTTAAAAGCCAAATGTGAGAAACAGAATATGGGTTATACAGATCTAGTTCAGTGTCTGGTACCTGGGGGAGTGACACAGTTTGTAGAAAGTGCTTATCTAGCACAACTTTTAGAGATATTTACTTATTCCATCTCCCATAGGACCTCTCCGTGCATCACATATCCCAGCACTAGCTGTTAACCTCTCCTCATACTCAAGTACTTCCTCCATTTGTTTAAGAAAATCAATACACTTGGATTAGTTGCCAGAAACGGTTTTATGAATGACACAGGCCAGGATTTTGGAAATGCGAGTAGCGGGATGATGTCATGATGCCCCATGGCAGAGAATTATCAGGGTTTTTTTCCATGTATTCCTGGATCAGTTTGGTTGTCAACCAAGGTCTCAGCTTAAAGGAGAAATGTCACGTTAAACATAATTTCAGATGAAAGGAACTGAGTAACTGAGAAGTTTTCATTGAAATCATGCACACAATGAGCTTAGGGGTCCAGTGGGTTGTCCTACTCAGTTATTATCTGCATAAGAACAGCTGTCTATCACTTATAGCTCCCCCCCCCCCGAACACACACATTTAAAGGGGTAGTCCATAGTCTTGTGATGGACATGCAGGTGCACAAGCCATTAGTATCGAACAGCTCTGATTACTCTTGGTGATTGTAAAGGTTTGTACAAATGTGTGTCCATCACAAGACCATGGACAGATTTCTATCCACTGGAAGGACAGAAAGCAGATAGAAGGACAGCAAGCAGCGATCTAGAAAACTGTGAGGAATTAATACAGAAAGTATATTACAAAATTGGATAACTTTTTATTACATAAACCATATCAATTATTTTCTGAAAGTGGACAACCCTTTTAAAGGAAATCTACCACTGGATCAAGGATTGCAATGCTGTTGTGTGCCCCTAGGATCTGATCTTCTTGAGGCTTCTAATGCCCTTGTTTTCACAAAACAAGGCTTTAAAAATTATGCAAACAAACTTTATTGGCTCTGGGCTCCATAGCATCTTTTGCATCATTTCTAAAGCTTTAAAAGAACAAAGGCATAAGATGTAAAATTCTGCAGCATCCAATATATATGTTTAAATTTGCTCCCTTGTTATAAATCTTCAGAACAAACCCCATTCTTGTTATACAGTATATACAGTATATAAGATCCATCATATCACTTCTATGTTGTCTAATTCCAAGCAGTTTGACTCGTAGATAAGCTATGAGCAGCATATGCCTGGTTCATGGATACACCTATATTTATATATGGAGAGTACTTTGGGGGTTACACTGTATACACTGATGTGGTCTCAACTATATCATCCATTCATGCCTTCCATAAGGTGTATAATCCAATTTCATCACCTGAAGCTGAAAAATGCAAATAAAAAATATCACACATGGAGTCCAACCATCACAAAAATCACAAAAGACACAGGAGGTTCTCAGATAAACTGTGTATCTCTATTATCTGGACATTTCTTGAGCTCAGCACATTGATTATCTGGTTAGGGATTTTAATTGCCTAGAGAGCAAAGAACTCTCAGTTGTTTTTTATAGTAATGGATGCACAGAACCAATGAAGAGGTTTTACAGGCAATAAATTCCTTGTGAAATCATTGAAAAAGAATGCTCTTTCGATATTGCATGGTCAAAGATATATATATATATATATATATGGTATTTTGTATCACAAACATGTATTCTGTGGTACAAAATTATTATTTTGGAGAATGATATAGATAAATAAATAATGTATTTTTTCCCACACTTGCATTATGTTTACAAATTACTGGCATTATCATATACATTATGTATTGTTGAAATATGCATTAATGGTATTATTCTATGTGGCCAACTAATGTCATTGCTAATAAAGATTTAGGGATCATTCACACAGCCATTATGGGGGCAGTGATCTGGTCGCATGAGTTGCGGCCAGATGACGCCCCCAATAGACTTTGGCTCTCCGTCATGATGCAGTGAGTACATGGTGTGCCACCGCATTGTGACTGAGTCAGGCAGCCGTGATGCAAAATATAGGACACCCCTATTCCTTTAGAGCGAGAAAGACGTGAAGAGTACTCACCCCTCCCCCTCTTCCTCCCAGCCCTGTGCTGCCCAGGATTCAGTGCAACGAGAGCATGCCCATCTGAATTAGCCCTGAATGTCTTTGTCAGCATTCTGAATCATTTCAGTAGTTCATAATAGTTTGATTTACATTACCTGGCTCCTTTCCAGTAGTGTGTGGTGATTCCCTAGGGAAGGTTGCTGCAGCCTGTGTGTGGCTGTGTCTCCTCATGCGTTCTTCCCTCCTCTATACCATTTCTATCCCTCCCCTTCCTGCTCAATTCAAATGACAGGATGTGGGTAGGGGGTAGGGGAGGAGACTGGCACAGGCACAAATAGGCTGCAGCTTCTGTCCCCCCACCCCTCGGGACTCACCACATGCTGCTGGTAGGGAGCCAGGTAATGTGAATTAAACATATTTAAACTACTAATCAAATGATTCAGAAAGGCATTTTTAAAATCACCATAGCAGAGGCTATTGGAACCTGCCACAAGCTAAAAATCACATTGCTGTTGACTGGTTCCATTTAAAGAGGTTTTCTTATAAGGCATGGATGATATGGCGATTGGAGAGTGGATAGGCGTCTGACCACTGAATAACAGGACAATAGCAGATCAAAAAGTCACCTGATACAGAATAGAAAGCTTCTCTCATTTTCAAAATGACTATGCACAGCAGAACCCCATTCTGTATGGTATATTTTAGGGAGCTTTAGGCTCCCCGTTCTTGCTATCCCAGAAATTCCTCCTAGTCGCTAGTTATCAGAAACTTATCCCTTATTCTGTGTAAAGTAGATACAGTTCTATTAGAACACCCCTGTAAAGCCCCTATTCAGATGTGATAGTTGGCGCTAGAATGGTTCTCAGCCACACCGCACTTGGCGGCAGCTAAGCCATTGTAAGGTAGCAGCCTAGTGTAAAAGATTACACAAAACCTCATCTACATTTGGGACTAAAACTAATACTGCTAAATGTTGCTTTTCAATTTATGTTGTGGGTTTACCCATCAACTTTTAACTTTCGCAATGGATCAGATAAAATCCGAAGTAAATCCTCAGCCTTTCCTGCAGGGGTGCTCATCAGGTGCACCTTGTTGATTGATTGATTTCCATGATAGAAAATCTGTTGCACCTCCCCTCCCTCCATGAGACCCCAGCATTACAATGGAAAATAGTAGTGGTCCATTGTTCAATACATTTCTGCATATGTAAGACAATTAATCATCTTACACAGTGAAGTTACTTCTCATAATGAAATATCTCTTCCCGGCTAATCACTGTGACATCAGTGCTTATTACATTATAATGGAGTCAAATCTTCATTTTTATTCACTGTTTTCTAGGAGAACTACTACTAAGCAGAACTGGGAAAATGTGATTTTTACAAAGTGATGGTGAAATGTTAGTTTTAGTATCAGATTCTGTGTCTTACTGGGTTATTGATACGGAGGATTCCCAGCATTCAATGGTATTGATTTGAATCATGATTCCATCAATAAGGATAAAACCCCTGTCTTTCACCTTATCTAAAATGCATCCCATAAAGAAGAGCCTCCCTTCTGATTACTGTCTATTTACATACAGGGTGTAACAAAAAGGTTGGGGCGGTGGAATATCAAATCGAAAAACTAAATATATATGTGTCAAATATTTTTTAAAATCTATACAATGATACCAAACTCGACCACTACTCCCACCCCTGGGGGTGGCAGGGAAGCAACTGAAATATCTTAAATGGGTACCCCTATTTTTATTGCAGATTTGGATTCCCCAGGAAAAATGACATTGATTTGACTGAGGTCCTTTTCAATTTTGGTGACAGATGTAAACAAAACGGGATAAATGGGATATTTCCATCAATACATATCAGAAACGAAATCTGGAAATAGATGTATGAACAGTTTTTAGAAAATATATCAATGATACCAGATTTGATCTCTAAATGTAGAGAATTCGATATTTGAAAACTTCTTAGGCAACAAGAAAAATGCCCATCTTTAGAGGGGAGGAAACTGCAGTTAATCAAGCTTCCCAATGTGTGAGAGGCAGGACTCACACTCCACCAGCCCCTGGAGAGAACAGAAAACTAGTACTGCACATACTTTCCACCTCACCCCCATTGGGGGAAAATGTAGGGTCAACTGTAGTATCATTGGATAGCTTTTTAATACATATTTGCCACATATTTTTTTATATTTTGATCCAATGTGTATTTCTCAAGATATCTCCATTTCTTTAAAATATTTTTACCCACTTTGATTTTCGCCCTGATACTGAGTTCAGTAACATTGGAAAGATTTTTGAAAACTATTTCACTTGTTTATTTTTAGTTTCGATCTGATATATGTTTTGTCCCAACCTTTTTGTTACACCCTGTGTATATGTATATAACAAATACGGTTTATTCTGGCACCGACTTCACACTACATTCGGATCTTGATTTTTTTCCCCGGTATTGCCCTGTGGGAAATACATTCATCAAAATGGATGGACGTATTGCCCATTGAAATGCATGGGGGTTGTATGCAACCGCTATTGCATACGCCCATTACAAGTATACACACATTAGTGTGAAATCAGCCTTAGGCTACATTCAGACGATGTATGCCCGCCGTACCTTAGTATGGCGGGCATACATCATCACTGCGGAGAGGAGCAGGGGAATATACCATAGGAATATACAGTGCATGGCGCCGTATTATGTAGAAAGATAGGACATGTCCTACGGGGCTACGGAGCGGTACGGTGCCTCACGTGTGCTGCACTGTACAACTCCCGTACAGGGCCGTGAGCCCATAGAAGTGTATGGGGGGACGTATATACGCCGTATATATGTCGGCCATATATACGTCCCCCATACGTTCGAGTGAATGTAGCCTTACACTGTGCAGGAGCACATCGCTCCTCCCACTGTGTGAGATTACCAATGGCATAGGGAGGGTGGAAGTGTCAAGGGAGGAAGATGAGATGAGCTACTACACAGTGTAATTTTAAAAGTTGATTTTAGATTTAAGGAGGCCATGGATAACAAATATAAGATTACCACAGCCACAGTGTCTGGATCTATGTGTAAGTGTCCCTGGTTTATCATGATAGATTTAAATAGTAGATTTCCTTTAAGTGTCAGTGTCGTTTCTAGACATAAGACACTGCATAAGTTACATGGGTAACACAGCCTCTTGTCAGGGAAATTCCACTTATTTTAAAGTGATCACAAATGAGGGAATGGTTTACATCTCTTGCCAGGCTGCTATCTGTGACAGAAATGTCCACACAGCACTGGTTAATCCATGCAGTAAGTGAACAGAAGATAATCTTTTTGGCTTGGATTTAGCTGTGATGCCTCCTTCCATTGGTTAAGTGTCATTTCCCACTTGCATAAAACAGCAACAGGATTCATGATGTTCTCGTCACGTTCAATGATTATGGTAATTGGAATTGTTTTGAAGACTAAAAACTATGCAACGCTGCTCCTGGAGCATTAAAAGTCACCACAGTTATCCCAATGCCTACGGTATTTATCACATAATCTTGCATGTTCTCCAAGGTTATTTACACAAAACACATGACGCACTTGCCTTCTGTAACCTAGACATAGCCAAAGACTGTGGGGGTCATTTACCAAGGGCCCGAATCGCTTGACCTTAGTGAATTCCGGCCGGACCTGAATCAGCGTCGGAGAACCCTAAAACGAAGCATATTTTAGTTTCTCTTATCCTCATTTAATATTTCATGCAATGTATTAGGAAGCTGGACATAATAGGAGCCTGAGAGTTTAACAAGATTCCTGTGAGCTTATCGCCTTGAGGAGGACATTAAGTCATCTTTAGTGCTGTACCTGTAAATGACCTCTCAGATGCCTTGGTCACAGCTGTCCACAGCATTATAGTGGTTAAAGGTTCAACATTATCTCAGATCAAAGACGCCTCTGACACCTTATCTGAACTGGCAACTACCTTACAGGGACAGTGGATTCCTAGAAGGGTTATTGTGACCTATATCAATGAGTATCAGGGCAGGATTTTAGGGAGGACCCCAGAGAAGAACGCCCCAGGTCCCCCACCACTTTACCGACATTTAGGTGTGAACTGACAGTCTCTCAGAGCAATGCGCCAGGTACCGACACAAAGTGACAGTGACTCACTTGATCAGTCAGTGAAAGTGTGCCTCCCCAGCCCTCCCGTACTGAATCTCATTCTGCATGCAGCGTGTTTCAGGCCGAGTGACACCTAATTTCTCTTGTACTTCTTAGCACCTAATACTGGTTGGCTGGTTGGGGTGGTAACTAGGACTAGTAATCAAAAGGGGAGTAGTAAGGCAGCAATCCAAGTCCTGCATGGTAACTTGGAAAGGCGGTGCTCGCAGCTGAAGGTTCTGATGCTCAAACCCAAAATCAGGCACTACCGATGGAGGAAGCCATAGCACACAGGAGTATAAATTCCAAAAGGCATGCTTGATGAAGATTCAGTGGGAATCGAAAAGTCACGTTTTTTTATGCCTGGATGATATCTGAATAAAGCCTTTTGGAATTTAAACTCCTGGGTGCTGTGGCTTCCTCCATCGATAGGACTAGTAGTCACTACTACTGCCACTGCCATTGTGCCAGCTAGGCCAGCAGCTAGGCTAACATGTACTGTAAGTGGGAGGAGGTTTAGATTATCAATGATAATTTAGAATAGTAATGTGCACCACTGTGTGGTCTACACTCAGTGGGACCCCCACCAGATTTTGCGCTCAAGGGCCTTCACCTACCTTAATCCAACCTTACTGAGTATTGATAACGTAGTTGCTTAAATGAACATGATACTTATCCTTTTTATGTAACAATCATGCAGCAAGCATGTAACTGGGAAAATATGGATTGGGCAGGGGATAAATACTATATTATTCCCATAACTCATCCTATACATAAATCTTTTGTGTTTATACTCCATGTGCTGTGTAACTGCAACTCTGAGTCTTTAATAGCTAGTGGCAAAAATAATTCAAGGTTCTATTTTTGCCAGAAAAAAGTGTCAAGTTCTTTGCTCAATTGCATGTAATTAAGAAGTTTCTGCTGCGGTGTGATGCAAACATAGAATACGAAGCTAAAAATACAGGAACCCCCAATGGAAACTGATAGAAAATGTCAGCAGAAGTCTAAGCCAGTGTTCCTTGTGTTTGTGATTTTTACACGTTCCTCATAATGCGAGCTGTTTATCTATTGTAATTATCTTCATTTACATTTCATTTTAATTACTCCTGATCCAGGGGGACCATTTTATATCGATGGCGGAATATTTACACGTTTATATGTATAAGCAGGCAATAATTCTTAACCTGTACTAGACGTATTGGTGATGGTGATGGATAACACATGTACGTTGTATATTTGTGAAGTAATAAATAGCAGGTATAGTTTACGTATTAACTATTGTGAATATTAATGTTCCATTTTCTCAATATTCTCTGCCTCTTTCTTACAGCGTCTCCTAACAACTGTACTGGATGAGAATACCTCTTTGACCAGAAGGGCAGAACTCATCAGAGGACCATGGATTTTGTTATGAAACAAGCTTTAGGGGGTAAGAGATCTGTTCTCTCACCTGTGTTTATCTGCTTCTTACTTTGATTATTTTTGTCTCTTACATTTTATGTTACACAGAAAATGTAGCAAACTGCAAAGTGTCCCAGCTCTTCATCCCTTCAACTCCATATTTCCCTTGCTTCGACTTTGTCTTACTTAACACATAAAACTGAAAGCACGTCAGCCATGTACCCATCAACTTTATATCCTGTGTCAGCCTGTGAGACAACTGGTTGGAGCAGATCTCTCCCAGCTTTTTCCTAACTTGTTAAGCCCCACCCACTTAGCAGAGAGCCATCTCACCCGTCTTCGACAGATGCGTCAGATTAGCAGGAAATTGAAGGATATTACCATTTCAGGCTTTTATAGTTCCGGTAAGAATACAGGCAGTGCTAGTGGTTGTCTGTTAATCAGGTGTTTTTAAGTGGTAGACTACCGATACCGATATGAACTTGGGTCAAACAACCAAAATGTCCTTCAGCACAAAAAAGTGTGAATGCATATATATCAAAGCATATAAAATATAAAAAGAATAGCGACACTGCTCTTACAGTATAATCCCTGTTTATGGCGATGGTAGAACCACAGCTCCTCTAGGCGTAGAGGATGCCCCCTTGTCCTGGTCACCAGCCTAGCTATATAAGATCTTGTACTGCCCACTAAGGTATTTGTACATTGTAATGAGGTCTCCACTGCATTGTCTTTTTTCTAAAATGAATAATCCCAAATTTTGTAATCTGTCATTGTATTCTAGTCCCCCCATTCCCCTAGTAATCTTGGTTGCTCTCCTCTGCACCTATTCCAGTTCTACTATGTTTATTTTCTACACCGGTGACCAAAATTGTACACAATATTCCATGTGTGGTCTGACCAGTGATTTGTCTAAGGGCAAAACTACGTCATCCTCATGAGATTCTATTCTAAATCCCATAATTTTATTTGCTTTACTAGCAGCTATCTGGCTTTGGTCACTAAGATTAAGTTACCATCCTTCGATACCCCCAGGCCTTTTTCAGCTGCAGTTTTCAAGTATTTGACCATTTTGAACAGAATTGTACTTTTGGTTTCCCTGGCCCAAGTGCATAACTTTACATTTAATTACATTAAACCTCATCAACCATTTATCCACCCATCCCCCCAGGTTCCACAAATCCCTCTGTAATGTTATACTATCAGCCTCTGTATTAATTACTTTACAGAACTTAGTATCATCTGCAAATATTGAAACTCTACTGTGTAAACCCTTATACTGAATGGACATAAATTCCTTCTTTTAAATTCCTTCTATTTCTTTTCTTTTGACGTGGAAAAACCATCTGTCCAAAGTAGTATGAGGCAGACTAATTTGTAGTGTGAAAAACAATAATTCAACCACATGGCTTGAAGTTGGCAATACACATTAGACCGACTGACCAACTTATGCATGTGGAGGTCCCCAATTTAAATGTAAAATGTGAGGGTTTTTAATGTGTACATGGGCAGATTATCCATCAATTCTGGAACCAAAAATGTAAGTTTTTAACTCTATCCTTCTCATAAAATTTAATTCTGCGTCTGAAACTGAAAAAGTTATACTTTTTAATGGATCCTTTTTTTATTTATTTAATGTAAGTGGTGAGAAAGGTGTTTTCTGGGCTTAAAATATTAATGACATAGATGACCTGTGATTAGCCGTTGATAAACAGGATGAAAGAGAAAGCCCACAGCACCCTTTTCTTTGTAGTGGTTAAATAGAGCCATTGCAGTATAGTTATGATTTAAATGAATAGGAGTTAAGCTGCAGTCGCATGGACTGACCACTGCACTGAAAAAAGAGTTGTCTGCTTCCAGTTCTGTTTTCTGTTGATCAGCTGATCTTTGATTGTAACCAAGCAACTTGCTATTGAAGATAAAATAGATGGATATTGTATCAATATTTTTACCATAGAAAACCCCTTAAAGGGTGGTTCGATACAGACATTGGACAAGGTGGAAGATTCTAAAAAAAACAATCTTTGAACAGTTTGGCACTTGATTTTTTGCAACAAAATTTTGCTATAAAATCACCAATATCTGCTTAATTTCCATTGTATATTGGCCTATTTTCCTGCTGTCACTAGCAAGGCAATGTGGTTAATGGTGTGATGTTTTTCCCCGAGCCACTGACTTTAGTCATTCTGGGGCATAGATTTAGATTGCTTGGAGGCTACAGATGAACATTCAGTACTACCACCTACTGTGCTTGCTCCTCACAAAAGACTTATCTCTGATTCATATAAGAAAACCTCATCATTTGGCTTTGAAATATTTTTAATAATTCTCTGTCACTGCTAGTTGTTGACTTTGTATCCCCATTTCTGCTATAATCTTTTATTATTTGGAGCCTACGCAGAGGAGGAAGGGACTAATGGCAGAAATAAAGTGCATCCCTCCTCACTACATCACTCACCACCAATCTATGCAGGCTATTCATTCCTCTAAGGAAACAGACCTTAGAAAAGTTGATTGTGTCAATGTAATAAACCATCTCCCTTTTTCCCCATGTTTGACATAGGTTTCTGTATTTTAAAAAATGGAAAGAGTGCAGTACGTGTAGAGAAATGGAAAGGAATAAAGGAAAATTAGGAATACAAAGTTTTCCCACAGATCCACCAATTTTAGGTCCATATTGTCATGTGCTGATACAATATATAAGCTGAACGTGAATAACTAGAAAGTACAATATCTCTTCCAAGTAAAAAAAAAAATATATATATATGGCTTTGACAGTTTTTTCCTTGCCTTCGCTGTAATGTTTCATTTTCTATTGTACACAGGGGCAACAAAGGATATGGGGAAGATGCTCGGAGGTGAAGAGGAGAAAGATCCAGACGCTCAAAAGAAAGAAGAAGAAAGACAGGAAGCTCTGCGTCAACAAGAGGAGGAAAGGAAGGCAAAACACGCCAGGATGGAAGCCGAAAGGGAGAAAGTCCGGCAACAAATACGAGATAAGGTGCCTCCTTCTACATCCCTTTTGACTGTAGAAATTGCTTTTATTATATTCCCTAGTGCAAAGGCAGACTCAAAGGCACATACTATCAGTGGAGATATGTAGTGTGTATCAAGACTTCAAATGACCCTTTACAGTCATACCACTCACAATCAACATAATGACCCCATTAGTCTTGTCCTCAAACACATATTCCTGGATTTTAGGGAGACCTGTAGCACCAGAGATCTCCTGAAACTGCTGTTCTCCTCTGCTATAATATCTAACCAGAAGCTTGCCACAGCTCTTACTCTGAGGGTAGGGGCTGTGCAGCAGTAGTGCACCAACTCCCGCTACTAGCCAAAAATATGTGTGCATACCTAAAAAACTAAATGGACATACAATATTAAGATGTTTCAGACATCAGACAGGGAATGCCTGGGAATGTAAACTGAATTTCCACATTTTATGTTATTAACTGGTATACAAGAATACATTCGGATTCTGCATCAACGATACATATTTTAGAGATATTTTGGTCATAAGAGATAACAATATTTTTAATGCACAGATCTATATATCTATATAAGTAGCTACAATGTGAAAATAAAATATGATTACACTAAAGTACAACTGTAAAGTACAAAAACATTTGCCTAGATCTGCACTAAGCAAAAATAAGAAATTCTTTAATTTACACTCATTAGCTATCTGCAGCCAATTGCCAGATAGCAGGGATATTACCTTGTCTCTCTGGCGTTCTTTGTTTGGTTGGTTGCATTGGGAATCCATATCTGGAGAGGAGGGTGGATGGATGTTTTTGGGTGTGGTTACTAGGAAATGTGCATGCTCCTGATCATTAGCTGCTGGGTACAGGAGAATATCAGTCCTGGAAGCATGTAAAAAATCTCCAGAACCTTGAGGCATGTCACAAGCATCTGTGTGTGTAAACATACTGTGATGTTGCCATGTGTTCCGCTTTTTCTTCCTATGTAGGTGTTTTATGGTGTAGGCGGACAAGTTTTAATATATCTTTTTCTTTGTGATGTAGTAGATTACTTTATGATGCAAAGCTCAAGTACTCTTCTCTGCCTTGCTCTGTATAAGCAGTAACACTAATTCTGTGTCACATTCACATGTATGCCCTCATTTCTCTGGCATCACTGCCCTTAGCTGATGTCACAGCCAGGAAGTCCTGCCAACTTCAGGAAAAATCTGAGAGGGTTTTACAGATGGCCTCATATATATCAGCCCTACGTCTCAGGACAGGAAGAAGCTAGCAGCAAGATATATGTATTGATGGAATTGTTGTAAAAGCCTCTCTCCAGCTGTGCTAAAGCTATTTTATGTCAAGTAACTTTACAGTTATGCTTTAAATCACAATACATTGATGAAGCATAGGAGAACTTGCACAGTACTGTAGAAAGTAAACATCAGGGTCTCTCTGAATAGTCGTCTTATACTTTATTATTTTCATCCATTTTAAAATATTTCCATTTGCTAATCTCTGTGTTACTTTATCTATTGTGAATGATAGTGGCCTTGGAATTTCTGATTCTTTTGAGGTCATTCATTATACATAGTAGATCTGCGAAACATTCAGTTACTATGGGAACTAAGTTGTGATATACTTCAAAATTGTAGAATCTAGAAAAATAAGAAACACAGTTCATTCCATATCATGAACTATTTTAAGTCAAAAGGACTACTTACCGTATATATACTCGTGTATAAGCCGAGTTTTTCAGCACAAAAAATGTACTGAAAAACATCCCCTCGGCTTATACACGAGTCAATATCCAGCTGTAAAGAGTAAAAAATACTTAAAAAATAATAAACTTATATACTCACCCTCCGGTGGCCCCGATGTGCAGCGCTGCTCCCCCGATGTCCGCGCCGCTTGTCTTCAGGCGTCCACGCCGCTTGTCTTCAGGCTTCCGCGCCCGTCTTCTTTCTTCTGCTGGGCGCCGCCATGTCTTTCCCCCCGGGCGGCGCCTAGTATGACGTCAGCAGGGGCGCGTGATACTAGGCGCTGGTCGGGAGAGAGCAATGGCGGCGGCCAGCAGAAGAAAGAAGACGGGCACGGAAGCCTGAAGACAAGCGGTGCGGACGCCTGAAGACAAGTGGCGTGGACATTGGGGGAGCAGCGCTGCACATTGGGGCCACCCGAGGGTGAGTATATAAGTTTTTTTTTAATGCTGGGGCAAGCTGTATACTACTGGGGGCAGGCTGTATACTACTGGGGACAGGATGTATACTACTGGGGGCAAGCTGTATACTACTGGGGGCAAACTATATACTACTGGGGGCGAGCTGTATACTACTGGGGGCAAGCTGTATACTACTGGGGACAGGCTGTATACTACTGGGGACAGGCTGTATACTACTGGGGGCAGGCTGTATACTAATGGGGCAGGCTGTATACTACTGGGGGCAAGCTGTATACTACTGGGGGCAGGCTGGGCAGGCTGTATACTATAGGGGGCTGGTTGGCTATATCCTGGGGGGGGCGTCTGTGACCAATGCATTTCCCACCCTCGGCTTATACGCGAGTCAATAGTTTTTTCCAGTTTTTGGTGGTAAAATTAGGGGTCTAGGCTGATACTCGGGTCGGCTTATACTTGATTATATACGGTATATGGAAGTATATATGTCGGCAATACATATATGGAAAAATATTCTATATTAAAGGGATTTTTATAGTTAAAACAATTATTGACCCATCCATCAGGCACCAATCAGATGATTAATACTATGGACAAAGCTGACCGCTTTGTCTTAAGTCATCCAACTACAGCTCTCACATTTTGGGAGCTCTGGGCAGCTCCTAAACTGTCCCTTGTGCCGTAGTGCCACAGGTAGGTGCTGAGTGACCTAAGCATTGGTCATTAACAATTTAAGCCCTCTGGGCCCTTTTACTACAGATGGCCTACCCCATCACAATCCAACCCCATCAGCCATTGGATAAACAAAGAGTCATGTTTACAAGATTCCCATATTTTGTTATATAAGAAGGTGACAACATGACCATAGTAAAGGTATTAGGGTTACCTACATGTAATACCGTAGCTTCTAAATCTCTTCACCAAGCATAAAATGTGCATAGCGTATATACTCGTGTATAAGCCGAGTTTTTCAGCACAAAAAATGTGCTGAAAAACCTGACCTAGGCTTATACACAAGTCAATTTAAAAAAAAATGTAATACTCACCCTCCGGTGCCCAGATCCCCGGCGATGGCTCCCGATCCCCGACGGCGGCTCCCGATCGCGAACCTGATGTTAAGCACATTAAAAAAGTAAACTTAATACTCACCTTCCGGCGATACTCACCCCAGATCCTCGACGCCGGCTCCCGATCCTCAGCGGTGGCTCTCGATCCCCGGCGGCAGCTTCTGTCTACTTTCTTTTCTTGCTGGCAGAGTCGCGTCCATGCAATCTCTCTGCTGACACACAATATGATGCGACGGTGTCATCATCAGTGGCGACACCGACGCATCATAGTGAGCGCCGGCGGGGAGATTGCATGGATGCGCCGGCAAGAAAAGAAAGAAGACAGAAGCCGTTGGGAGCCGCTACCGGGGATCGGGAGCCACCGCCGAGAATCGGGGGTGAGTATCATCGGAAGGTGAATATTAAGTTTATTTTTTTAATGTGCTTAACATACAGGGGGCAGGCTGGCTGTATACTATATGGGGCTGGCTGGCTGTATACTATATGGGACTGGCTGGCTGTATACTATATGAGGCTGGCTGGCTGTATTCTATATGGGGCTGGCTGTATACCACTTGGGACTGGCTGTATACCACTTGGGGCTGGCTGTATACTACATGGGGCTGGCTGTATACTACATGGGGCTGGCTGTATACCACTTGGGGCTGGCTGTATACTACAGGTGGCTGGCTGTATACTACAGGTGGCTGGCTGTATACTATTTGGGGCTGGCTGGCTGTATTTTATATGGGGCTGGCTGTATACTACATGGGGCTGGTTGTATACTACATGGGGCTGGCTGTATACTACTTGGGGCTAGCTGTATACTACACCCTCGCCTTATACTCGAGTCAATAGGTTTTCCCAGTTTTTGGTGGTAAAATTAGGGGTCTCGGCTTATACTCAAGTATATATGGTATATACAAATATTTACAGTTATATAAAACTCCAGCTAGAGGAATTTAAACTCTTTGGGGGACATGTATCTTATATTTTTTGGACGGAAAAAAATGACGAAGGCTGCAAAACTTTTTCTCCGTTTGAAAAACACATGGATAATGGGTTCACACCAAACTGACCATAACGGATGACATAGAATTTACATTGATGTCAATGGGATTTTTAACTGATATGTTAAATCTCTATTCTTCACATTTGTAAAGGAGGGAGTGTAAATTTAGCCTGATGCCACAAAACAAATGATTGAAAGCAAGCTAAATTTAGAAGTTACCAATAAATTTTAATTAATTGTGAATGTTCATTTTTTTAAATAAAAGAAAAATGTTCAGTCCAAACGTTTGTTTACAATTTACACATTAAAACGCGGATCAAAAAACAAAAACATGTCATATGCAGTATAATGCCCTTTGGTGGGAAGTAGCTCTGAGTCAGGTGCAGATATGTGTCTAAAAAGTCACCAAAATAAAGATGATAAATGATAAAGATAAAGTGATAAATAAGACAAATATCGTACAGAACATCTGGAAAAAAAAAATCCCTCTCTATTTGGTTATGTTGTTCATATAGCTGACCAAGACGATATATGAACCAAGAAAAACGCAAGTGTGAAAGGGGCCTAAAAGTATTATTTAGGTCTTCGCATATAGGAAAGAGACCTGGTAGGTACTTTACCCTCTGACTCACATGTCACATGTTCTCCATGGGAATAAGTTAGTGTTGATGGGTCAGTACTATGATGATTTGCTATGATGAAGGTGACCCCACTATCTGCACTTGGATTTGATAGTATATGGCCTTCTTTTTCTTTTGGGACTGTCCTCTGCCTTGTAGAAGTGCAGTATAAATCTGGAGTATGGCAAGAAGTTCATCTGGTTTCTTCTCTTTACTCCAACTCCCTGCACACACTCCCCCCAGAAAACATACAGCACTGATAAGTGACCTAAAACCTACATTGAAATGTTGGTCACCATGACTGATATGAATTATACAAACTATGACAAAGATCCTCTCCATGCTACAATGTATATTAGCGCTGTGAATGCAACTTAAATGAATGTTCACTTACTAACCTGAAACATCTAGTCTCACTTTTTTGTAAAAAGTTGCACCTCAAGAGTTCTTCAATATGTTCAATCTACATTCAGATGGCATCTTCCATCAAAATGTTGTGCAAGAAAAGAAAATCTAATACAACCCACATACTGATGTAACCTCTGAAACCTCCCAACCTGGTCCTCACATCCATAATACAATCAGCCATTAGTTTAGTAACAGCTGATAGATGGGAGCAGAGAGAAACCTCGAATGAAAAGTGAGTCTAAAGAGAATAGTAAAGGGAGAAACCTGGTTATAAAGCAGGCAATGATCGCGTGCAGGATGAATGCAACAGCTGCTGTGCAAAGCCTGGGCAATCATAGCATGAATAAAGGAGAGATGGAAAGAGGGATACAAAGCTCTATGTTTGTTTAACAAGTGCCCATGGGGGGGTTATAATGTCATATTATATGAGGAGAGGAAAAAGATATCACCGGCTCTGTTAATACATAGATAGGCAAGAGGAACAACAAATAATCCCTTCCTTTCATGTAAATGGATATTCCTCACACATACATGTTTATGGGGAACATTAGTATGTAGAGAAGGAATATTTTGACACTAAGGCTGTGATACTGGGGTCAGGTTGGACAGTAGCAGTATATAGAGTATAGTAGCAGTATAGCATAGTAGTAGTGTATAGAGTATAGTATAGTAGCAGTATATAGAGTATAGTATAGTAGGAGTATAGAATAGTAGCAGTATATAGAGTATAGTATAGTAGCAGTATATGGAGTATAGTAGCAGTATAGCATAGTAGCCGTATATACAGTATAGTATAGCAGCAGTATAGCATAGTAGCAGTATAGAGAGTATAGTATTAGTATTACATAGTAGCAGTATCTACAGTATAGTATATTAGCAGTATAGCATAGTATAGTATATAGTAGCAGTATAGAGAGTATAGCATAGTAGCAGTATATAGATTATAGTAAAGTAGGAGCAGTATATAGAGCAAGCATGGTAGCAGTATATAGATTATAGTATAGTAGTAGCAGTATATAGAGTATAGTAGCAGTATAGCATGGTAGCAGTATATAGAGTATAGTAGCAGTATAGCATAGTACCAGTATATATACACTCACCGGCCACTTTATTAGGTACACCATGCTAGTAACGGGTTGGACCCCCTTTTGCCTTCAGAACTGCCTCAATTCTTCGTGGCATAGATTCAACAAGGTGCTGGAAGCATTCCTCAGAGATTTTGGTCCATATTGACATGATGGCATCACACAGTTGCCGCAGATTTGTCAGCTGCACATCCATGATGCGAATCTCCCGTTCCACCACATCCCAAAGATGCTCTATTGGATTGAGATATGGTGACTGTGGAGGCCATTTGAGTACAGTGAACTCATTGTCATGTTCAAGAAACCAGTCTGAGATGATTCCAGCTTTATGACATGGCGCATTATCCTGCTGAAAGTAGCCATCAGATGTTGGGTACATTGTGGTCATAAAGGGATGGACATGGTCAGCAACAATACTCAGGTAGGCTGTGGCGTTGCAACGATGCTCAATTGGTACCAAGGGGCCCGAAGAGTGCCAAGAAAATATTCCCCACACCATGGCACCACCATCACCAGCCTGAACCGTTGATACAAGGCAGGATGGATCCATGCTTTCATGTTGTTGACGCCAAATTCTGACCCTACCATCCGAATGTCGCAGCAGAAATCGAGACTCATCAGACCAGGCAACGTTTTTCCAATCTTCTACTGTCCAATTTCGATGAGCTTGTGCAAATTGTAGCCTCAGTTTCCTGTTCTTAGCTGAAAGGAGTGGCACCCGGTGTGGTCTTCTGCTGCTGTAGCCCATCTGCCTCAAAGTTTGACGTACTGTGCGTTCAGAGATGCTCTTCTGCCTACCTTGGTTGTAACGGGTGGCGATTTGAGTCACTGTTGCCTTTCTATCAGCTCGAACTAGTCTGCCCTTTCTCCTCTGACCTCTGGCATCAACAAGGCATTTCCGCCCACAGAACTGCCGCTCACTGGATGTTTTTTCTTTTTCGGACCATTCTCTGTAAACCCTAGAGATGGTTGTGAGTGAAAATCCCAGTAGATCAGCAGTTTCTGAAATACTCAGACCAGCCCTTCTGGCACCAACAACCATGCCACGTTCAAAGGCACTCAAATCACCTTTCTTCCCCATACTGATGCTCGGTTTGAACTGCAGGAGATTGTCTTGACCATGTCTACATGCCTAAATGCACTGAGTTGCCGCCATGTGATTGGCTGACTAGAAATTAAGTGTTAACGAGCAGTTGGACAGGTGTACCTAATAAAGTGGCCGGTGAGTGTGGTATAGTAGCAGTATCGTATAATTGCAGTATCTAGAGTATAGTATGGTAGCAGTATATGCAGTATAGTAGCAGTATTTATAGTATATAGTATATTACAGAAGGTCCTTTTAGGAAATCTCCTAGTGGACATGTCCTGTATGTTCTTGATGCAGCCTAAAAGAGGTGAATTTAAGAACCATAAAAAATAAACTATAGTCAACAACTGCAGACAATCTGCAACATTTCAATAAAGTTTATGGCTGCAGTGGGGGTGAGTGTGTGTGTGTTGGGGGGGGGGGGGGAGCTACCGCAACCTGTGTGCCTATATCTCAGTCTCTTTATGCATTCTTCCTCTCATCCACACCCCCCGCTCAATAAAATGACATTCCCTTTAAAGAAAAAGAATAATCCACATATTTACACCTGTTCTTTTTTATGTACTAATCCAAGACTAAAGCACTTGCTAACCCCTTGATAAACTAAGTGGTTGAAAACTAAAAAACTTACATAGAAATATACAGATTTATTTATCATTATTCCATATTATTCTATAGTACTAGCACATGCCAAAGTAATCTACACAAAATAAACTACATCATTTCAAGAGCAGTTGGCAGGGGTTCACCATCCATGAGGCAAGGTGAGTAAATCACCTCCTGCGGTACCATTCACTAATTATTGGCGGGATGGATTTTGGCAGCTTTATATTCCATCTGTGCACAGTCTTCGTCTCAGAACTGGGGATGGGGCAGGGAATTTATTTCATGTATTACTTTAGGCAGAAGCGACCTGTGATTAAAGTTGCTTCAGCATGAATTCCAGAAGAATTAGGAGTGCACAAACTAAAATGTGATTCATTTAGCTAAACCAGGAAAAATATATATTCTAGACGGCCGGGGGTTCTGAGACTTTAATACTAATTTCTTTAACTATTAGAAGGCGCCACAATTTAACTTTTCATGGTTTGATCGCTTGGCTTTTTCAGATGTTTTATACATATGTCCTTATTTTAGGATTACTACTTATGGTATATAAGATCCCAACGTTATTGTCTTAGTGGAAAAGATCTGATGTATATCAGGACTCTATTTACACCTGTTAGGTTTTTCCTGCTGTGCTGGGAGGGTTGGATTGAGTCAATGAGCCATGACTTCCTCTATCTATTACGATGTCATCCAAGAGTGGTGGGCACAGAATCAATGGTCCATGGATCCAATGTGAAACTTGCTTCATTTAATACAAGGTCACCTTGTAACAGAAAACAACAGCTTCCCTTTCTGTGCACTGTGCCAGAATCTTAGGCTTCTTATTCAGAGCAACTGAACGGGGAAAGTCTGTGTGTGACAACTATTATTCTACATTAGACACATGACATTCTACCCACTAATGAATGAGTTGTACTATTGTAAAGGTAACACATAAATTCAAACCATTTAGTTTTGAGAAAATTATACAGGATACAACATCCAGAACCTACCCAAGAATGCAAAGATTTGTGAAAGTAAAGATACCTTTATGAAAATAGATAACAACATTGATATATATATATATGTACATGTTTATTTATCTAATTCTATAGCAATTCTAGCACATGCCTAAGTAATACAGAATACAAAGTACACAGAATAAACAACATCAATGAATAAGCAGTTGGCAGGGGTTCACCATCCACGAGGTGAGAACTTTCCCTCAAGCAGCCCTATTTACTAATTGTACAGTAGGGGGTGAAAGATTTTGGCAGCTTTATATTCCATCTGTGCGTTGTCCTCATCTCAAACTTAGAGAAGAAGGGGGGAAAATTTCACCCGTGTATTTCTCCAGGCAGCAAACTAGTCTAAAGGTCTCCTGGCAGTAGAATGTACGGAGATCACACCATAAGGACTGTTCCTCATGAGATTCTAGACATCTATATTTTACTTAAGAAAGTTTTAGGCAGGAATTTTCTACCCACCTAAATGCTGTTGCCACCCTGGCTAGAATTTAGTCAGGTCAGTAATAAAATTGATTGGTAGGACTACGGGACCAATTGACGCCTGTCGCTGGGGAAGGTCTTACTCTGTCCCTCAGTAAGAGGGAGTAATTGGCTATCTTTGTTGTGTCACATGCTCGGGGTTTTCCTTTAAACACTCCTGTATGTGTTTGCTCACTGACCTTATTTTCCTTGGAAATGCCGGACATCTGGACCATGTCGTTGGCCCCCCCGGCCCTGTTTTATATAATGAGTTCTTGTTCTGTCATGGGCTTGATTGCCTTTTATGAAATAAAGTGGTTGGAGCTTATGGCTGAATCTATTATTTGCTATCTGAGGTTTTAATGAAAGTTTTCCATCTTTAAAGTTTTACAAAGTTTTGTAAGGTAATAAATAAAGGCTGTGGCCAAATATTTATCCATTCACTCTGTGATCTGAGTTTTGTTATTTATATTTTAAGTATAGTGTTTGAGTAAGTCTTATAATCCTATTCTATACTAACCTCCCTGTCTTTGTCATGTTTACATGAGGTCTATAGAGGTTTATTACCAATTATAAACCCCCCTTACATACTGCAAGTACAGAAATAAGTAACACAATTGTGAACATTTGGAAGATGCTGAATAAGCATAAAAAACCTAAATAGAAAACCTAATCTCTGCAGAATTCCTTACTCTGCATTCTCTCCAAAGCAACCATGAGAGACAAATAATGCATTTATGGATACATAAATGTACATTATTGTAATGAAAAGAGGCCCTGGCATTAGCCATCAATATCCCCACCCCAATCAGCTGCTTGGAATTGAGATTTTTTGAGATGGAATTGAGGAGGTTTTTTTTATAGGTCTGACTAATGGCTCTTTCACATTGGCGTTGATGTTCAGCTTCAGTTGCCCATCCATTGGGGGTCATTTATTAAGGGCCCGATTCGCGTTTTCCCGACGTGTTACCCGAATATTTCCGTTTAGCGCCGCGTGTACTTAAATTGCCCCGGGATTTTGGCGCACGCGATCGGATTGTGGCGCATCGGCGCTGGCATGCGCGCGACGGAAATCGGGGGGCGTGGCCGAACGAAAACCCGACGTATTCGGAAAAACCGCCGCATTTAAAAACCGAAAATGTGTCGCATAAGGACCGCTTACCTTCACCTGGTCCAGCTCGGTGCATTCCGGCGCGATGAGTTTACTTTCAGCGCAGCAGCGCCACCTGGTGGACGGCGGAAGAACTACCTTATTAAATCCCGGCCGGACCCGAATCCAGAGCGGAGAAGCCGCCGCTGGAACGCGAATGGACCGGGTAAGTAAATTTGCCCCATTGTGTTTTGTCTCCGTTGTGTCTTTGTTTTCTTCCATTTTGTCTTTGTTATGCATCAGTTTCTCCGTGTCTGCAAAAAAAAAAAAAAACCTGAAGGTTTAAGATTGCTTTGAAAACAGCACACCTGGTTTTACACCCTCAAAGCCAAAAAAGGATGTTTCATAATTTTTTCCACGGACAATAGATCAATGAAAATACAAGCCAATGCGAAAAAACACGTAGAAATCAATGGCTTTGTGAGAAATAACTTAACCACGGCCGTGAAAAAAACGCCAATGTGAAAAAGCCCAAAATGTTAGTAGTTTTGGAATTCCAGCTTCGCCCTATTCACTATCCCCCAGTGAGGGTGCTGATAGTTTCTCAACAATTTCTTATCGATACCAAAGATGGGCCAACAACAATTAAATTTTAGATCATCTACTAGCATATATTTTATTGATGTTAGGAAAGTAATGATAGGGGGTTGGAAAATGTATTGTTAATAACTTTTTAATCAGAAGGAATAGCACCCACTGAATACAATGGGGCACATTTACTTAGAAGTGCTATTTCCGTGTATAATGCTGGGTGCGGCGATTCACTAAGATTGTGCGCATAAATGTGTCGCTTTGCCCGCACTGGCCGGACAGAGTTCACCATCTTTTTTGTGGTGCACCTTTAACACATAGGGGCAGATTTATCAAGCAGTCTGAAAGTCAGAATATTTCCAGTTGCCCATGGCAACCAATCACAGCTCAGCTTTCATTTCACCAGTGCTCATGAATATTTTAAAGGGGAGCTGTGTTTGGTTGCCATGGGCAATTGGAAATATTCTGACTTTCAGACTGCTTGATAAATCTGCCCCACAGCGTGCAACATAAGTTAAATACGGGGTTTGGTCCGAATCAGGACCGACCGATGACACGCCCCCTAATTTGTGTCGCTTCATGGCTAGCGCAGCTGCGCCACAAAAGGTTTGTGTGCAAAACAATAGCGGCGAAGACACTTCTTAAATACCTGTGCAAGACGTTTTAGCCTAGAAGAACGTGCACGGTCCGACAAAAGTGCTGCACAAAGTCCTTAGTAAATGTGCTCCAATGAGTTCCACATGCTATTGAACATGTGAGACTCACTTAACACTACATTACTTCAATCCCCTGTTCCTTACCTCTGTTAAAAAAAGAGTAAAGAACAGAGGTTTAACGTATCAGATAATAGCCCCATTGACATCAATGTAAGTTTTATGTCATGCGTTATGTCCCTTTAGGCAGTCATCCCTTATGCAAAAAATTCTGAAGGTAGTGTGAACTAAGGCAGGGTTCACATCACGTTTCATTCCATATATTGTAAGGACATGTCGGGGAGGATTCCATCATGTCCTTAAAATGTATGGAACAGATGTATCCCACTGTATGCTTATACAGTCGCCTGGGTAACCCTGCACATATACAACAGCCGGAGATGTACAGGGGTGCTTCCCCAGCGATGTCACTGTCCTTATATGGACAATGACATCACCGGGTCTCCGTGATGCAACACACTGCATCCGCTCCCCATAGAGGAGCGCATTTTGACACTCAGCAGGAGGCAACAGTTTAGAAATTTGGAAAATTCTGGTCAACTATGCCTCCGTCTCCCAGTACATGTCAATGTGTACACTCAGCATATACATCGGGAGCTTTCCCAGCGTATACAAAAAACGAGATGTGAGTCCAGCCTCAGCCTGACTTTCTGTGCATTTATCATTTTTAGGGCAGCTATAAGAACAAACAGTTTCTGCTTCAGTACAAATAGTTCTGTAATATCTGGCTTCAACATTTGTCCTTGTTCTGCAAGTGTAAAAAATGTGTAAAAAAATCTCTCTTTCATTAAAAGCAACAATGGGAGGATCTTCTGTCCTTTATTAATACAATCCATCCGTGACCATGAGTTTAGATGTGTTGGGGATCTTTGGGGAATATCATTCATATTCAAAGATAACAACCTGGGATGGAGAAGAAATGGTAATAATTGGGACGAGCTCAGAGGGAGCACATAAATAACTTGCCATTCAAGGACGAGTCATACTGTATAAGAGCCTATTGTTCACCTTTGTGCCTAACCTCAGGAATTGCTGAATGGTTTATGTGAGCCAAATATTCCAATGTTTCAAAAGAGGAAGCAATGGCTGTAAATATAATTTTTAGATTTTTGTTAAGTCTACGAGGGACATTTATCATGACATTCTGGTGTATAAGTCCTCAAATAATTGTGATTCCTTGTGAACCACTAGGAATTGTGAATATTTTCTCCTTTACACCATTAAAGGAGTTATCCGGGTATACAAATTTGCTTATGGCCGGGCTGGGGCGGGCGATTTAAAAATAACAAATCTGTGCTTACCTCGTCCGGCGCTACCGTTATCCCGCGGTGCGATCCATCTGATCCGTGCCCCTGTCTGTTTACAGGGCACAGAAGCTGCGCACAGGGAGCTTGTGG
The DNA here is from genome assembly GCF_040894005.1 of Engystomops pustulosus. Lineage (NCBI taxonomy): Eukaryota > Metazoa > Chordata > Amphibia > Anura > Leptodactylidae > Engystomops > Engystomops pustulosus. The sequence goes on along the minus strand of NC_092414.1, from coordinate 59,964,885 downwards.
TCCGCGATGTGTCCGGCTCCTCCCATCCGTCCCTATCTATCAGCATTGTAAGTGCTGGGAGATGGTGTCAGATGGGAGCTTCCGGCTAAATTTTTAAAATGTCTTGGTTATTTTGAAGGGTGAAGTCACACGTAGCAGTTTGATTGCGTTTTCAATGCATTTTGAAATCAATTACAACAGCTGAGGATAGGTGATTTGCCTTATTTCATTGCAGTTAACATTTGTGTTTACAATGTGCAACATAAACCACGTGTGTTAACATTGCGTTTACTATGCATTAACCAGAATGCTGAAAAATTCTACATGAATGATTGTTTGCAATGGCCATTAATAATAAACAAATATATAGTCCGATAGGTTGGAAAATGTGAGCGTCTAAAATGATTTATCTCAGGAAAAAGTGACTCTGTTCTTCTCATTTGCATATGACGTTGCTGGAATGTTGTATAGGAAAACATAAAATTGGGGGTTAATACGAGGGATATTTCATATCTAACCTGAGCTGGTTGTTTAGTGGTGACAGCTTTCATGTGTATTATCGGTATAAGGGACGGTGCCCACCTTATAAATGGCATTTCTGTATCACGGCAAAGTAGAACAAAAAAGGTGGGACACCTTAACTTTGTTAAGCCCCCTCTCTCTGTTTCTTGTGGTTCACAAGCTTATTCGCTTCTCACTAAATCCTCTGGGAGCATTTCCCACAATTTGACAGTTCAGACAAAATTGTGACAACATTTTAAGTCGCTCTGTATTTTGAGGAAGAAATAATTCATGTTGTTCAGATGATACCTAGGGGATAATCTCTATGACTTCCTTTTCCCATTACCTGTACTTATAACCTGGTCAGGCGGTGCCAGTAGCGCACAGGACCCTTATCTGATCTTAGCGAAGCCTTTTCTGTACCTTACACTTTTATATCAGAGAATTATCTACACAAGTGCAGATGCACAAAAACATAGTTATGAAATAAATTATATGATTACAACAAAACTGCACAATATCTGGAAGTATTTTAATGTGAGATTCTTTGAAGATGTTCCTACTATAAAAATTGGGCTGGGGCCTCCGTGTAACATAAGGGCAGAGACTAGTCCATCAAACTCTACCTCCCCAATCCAGCTGTCTGAGAAATACAAGGCTGTGAACTCTCCGAGACAGAGATCAGTACGGGAGCAGTGGACTGGAACATTGGATATAGTTGGTGTCTGAACGTCAGAAATAATGGCTCAGCATTGCAATGTTCTTCTCTCTCATACATATGGCTTATGCTATACAATATTTACAACCTGTTTACTCTTAATGTACATTTAGCCTGGAAGGGATGAACTCATGTGACAGCACTCTACATTAAAGTCTCTTTTCTTCCTCCCCTCTTTTGCTGATTTCTGCTGATGCGCCATAATGTTCAGCGCGGTGTAAGGAGGTAGCGGGTGGTGCTCTGGGTTTTGCCCATTTAATAATTGATTTGGTTCAGAGACGCTTCCTGCCTTTCATTTGGCACCATATGGTTGTAACCCTTTCACTTCATCATAAACAGGCTGATGTTAACAAGTCTGATGATTATTTAATGAGTCACTTAGGAAGGGCCATTTTTATGTATCTTGGGCACATAATGTTGAGTGATGTCTATGTATATTCAATAAGGATAATCAAGAGCACAACAAAGGAAAATACAACTACGGTAATCTTTTGTTCTATCTATCTATTTTGGGTCAGATACCCAAACCAGAAAAGGTTTCTGTTTAGTCTTTAAAGAGGAGCATTCTAGCAGAAACAAGTAGTAAATCACAAAAGGCTTCTTTTTGAATAGCATAGGGGTTCACAGTATGTGATGAGCCACTTCATTTACTGTCCATGGGAATGATAGCAGAGTACCATACTCCAATGGCCGGCCCCAGAAGTAGTGTGCATACACCAGTGTACAATATCGGGTTTCTTGGCACCCACTGTATTTATGATCAAAGGGGTTTCCGATTTTTCTCCAAGTCTATGGAGAAGGGGGAGGCAGAATAAGCAGCATTTGAGCCAAAACAGCTAGATCTCCACCAGACCCTCACTGAGGGTCTCAAGTGCTGGATAATGGTAATGCAGCTGTTAATTCTCTGCCTGTGAAGGAATACTAATATTGTTGACCAATGAGATGTGTTATAACATATGTAATGCAAAGAGAGAGCTGGTTGGATGGGACACCTGAGCTGGACACTCCCCAAGATAATATAAACCTTGGGTGTGAAAGGTTCTGCTCTCTTTCCCCTGAGGGGAGAGCACAGCACTTTACAGCACATGGTATGCAGCCATGAGGCCCCTGCAGCTCCACCACCAGGAATCTGCTTTACCCTGCTGCTGAAGCAGTCAATTATCTACCAAGCCTGAAGCCACCTTGCCAGGTGGTGAGAACCTTCCTGAGGAGGCAGATCCAACTAGCTCCATCTCCATCCAGTTGCTAAAGTTGAAATAAAGAACTGTAAGATATATGCTTTACCAATGTTCTCTCTGAGTGATCCCTGTGCCAGGCTGTCTACTATCAAGGGAGCCCCTCTTACCAACACCAGGAATCCCATTACAACATCGGGGCTGCCCCAGGGAATAACATACTCTGCCAGCCTCTCTCTCCATTTTCTTGTATCACCCGCCTGCTCCTCTATCACCCTCTGTTCCCTTGATACCAGAAACAATGACCACCAACAATGGTGATGACTGGCTTCCTCCTGCCAGGAAACAGACTAAGTCCCGGTGAGGGGTGTTTAAGGTACATCTGCTTGAAAGTTAAGACCACATGTCAAATAATATCCAGAAATAGAATTATTCCACAGATTACTGATTACTGATGACACTTACTCATAGATCCAGGCATCGTTACTGTGATGATCTTTTTATCTTTTATCTTTGCTATCCACGGACTCCTAGTTTCTAAAAATCAACTTTTAAAATTATGCTAATAAGCCAGGAGGGAAGTGTTATCAGAACCCTGCAGATTCACAGGCTGTGAATCCTGCAGAATCACAGGCTGTTAAATTCTGAAAGAGCACTTCCAGACACCAGAACACACATTGGGGTGGTTCCTTGGTCACATTGACCCCCGCTATATTTGCCCCTGCCCATGGATATGGTATTGTGGTTACACTATATTACCTGCAAATTGAAGAGTGACTTATTACATTGCACTCTGTGTTTGTTACACTGGAAGACGTTTGCACTCCATTGGTTACTAACCCGTAACGTGAGGAGGTGCAGAGGGAGAGGTCGCAACCGGGCACAAAGGGCTTAGGGGGCCCAAAAGGTGTCACTTTCCCATATGAAAAGCCTAATTCTATAACCCATACATTATAGGCGGGGGTCTGCACAAACTTTGCAATGGGGCCCATCATCAAGATACGGCACTGCTACTAACCCCAGGTTGTTGCTGCGACCCTTGTGTTGCAGTCATCACTTTCATTGATGTACTCATAAAGATTTAGCATTTATACTTTAGTTGTCTATTTTGCACTTTCATTGGGGTATAGGTATCTTTTCTTTTGTTTTGATTAATTCCTAGGACCTAACCAAACTTTACCCTCCATTTTGAGACATAAGCTGCCTGATTTCTACCACTACCTGTTCTCATTTATTATTCATTAATTACCACGGGTAAAGAAATATTTCACAATAACATATTGTTATGTTATTTCTTGTTTCTCACACTGTTGCCGTATGATGTCTATTTATTGGATTACTCAATAAAGAAAAACTTTTGAATCCTTAATGTGCCTGCAAGGTGGTGGTCCAGTTTTGAAGGATTCTAGGTGTGAGCTTGTTTATGCACTGAGAAGCAGATGACGGAGACTTTTCTTTGTATCATTCGCTGTGTTGAATATATCATTATGTTGCTTGTTATTTCTCAAAACAATACAGAAGGTCATACATCTTAATTTAGTATAAAGTTTAGTAGGTGAATAAAATACATTTTCATGAACTGAGCATGAAAAACTATTTTCTCTTCCCAGATGTAATACTTGTATGGCTTTTTTTGCCACTAAAAATGCATTAAGATTGAAATAAATTATGCTGCCATCCCTCCAATACCAGTATTAAATTTGACTTCTTCAACAACAGAAATTAAAAACCTATCTGCACCAGTAGATGATTTGAAATTTTGGGGGCCATAATCATATCTAAGTATTGATGTCTCTCAAATACAAAGCTCTGCTATAAATGGTCTCTCTGGTTCCTTGGAGCGGCTGTATTTTAAGCAACTGGTCTAGTAAAATCTCATTCCCACAATTGTCTTACAACCCCTGGATCTATGAGGCATTTTCAAATCAACATGCTAGAGACTATGGAAACCTGTCAACATTTAAATGACCTTCCTCATAACAGGTTCCCTTCAAAGACAAAGCCGCACCTATGTAACTCAATGACAACTCTTTCTTAGGTGATGGCATGCGCACATCTTCTGTCCTGTGTCTTCCCTTACATGGAGGAAATTAACGGACTGATTAAAGGGCCGGTAGCATTTTAATTCTTCATTACATTGTATGTCCACAGCATTTTCTGCTAAGGCGAGCAAAATTTGAAATAACTTAGAAATAACAAATGCTTCATCCCAAGGTACATGAACGTCTCCGCGATTGCCTGGGCTCAGTCGCTGCAGTAGCTCCACTGTATGTGACAGCAAGGCTTGCAATCCCGGCTGCTTAACCGCATTGTCACCGAGGTCATAGTGACTGCGGCAACTATGGAGCAGACCTGGGTACTCTTCCGGCGGGTCGGTATCCTCCATGCAAGCCATGGAAGGTGCCCAGGACTGCCGGCAATAGGTGCCTGAGAGATCGTGCAGAATTCATAGGCTGACTATGTAATATGCTGCAATACATTAGTATGATTACTTGTTCATGTGCCACCCTGGGACAAAGTAAAACAGTGAAAAAATTGTTTTAAAAAAAGTGTAAATAAAAAAAATAATAAAATGGGCCCCTAATGCCCCATCACATATAAAAATCTAATTTTACATTAAAAAAGTGAAAATCACCACAGCATGTCCGTAACAACCGATAGAATAAAATGAGATTGATACTGAACGCTGTCAAAAATATTTTTCAAAGAACCCTCAGAAAATACTATATTTCCACATTCAACCATAAAAAAAGGATAAAAAGTGATCAAAAAGTAACATTTACCTTGACATGATACCAATAAAAAGTACAGCTTGTCCCACTAAAATAAAAGCCCTAAAACAGCTCTGTATAAAAAAAATAAAATAAAATGTTGTTCCTTTTAGAACATGGCAATGCAAAAACAAGTAAATTTCTTAACAATTGAGCTTTATATTCTGTAAAACAAGGCAGCATAAGAAAGGTATATAAATTGGGTATAATCGTGCTGTAATCGTGGTGACCTATAGAATAAAGATAACATATTATTTTTATGGTACAGTGAACGGCCTACAAAGAAAAAACTAAAAACACTAAACCAAAATGGTCCAGAATCCCTAAAGTTGCTTGGTCCTTTAGGGGTTAAGAATAGAGATGAGCGAACATGCTCGTCCGAGCTTGATGCTCGGTCGAGCATTAGGGTACTCGAAACTGCTCGTTACTCGGACGAATACTTCGCCCGCTCGAGAAAATGGCAGCTCCCGCCGTTTTGCTTTTTGGCGGCCAGAAACAGAGCCAATCACAAGCCAGGAGACTCTGCACTCCACCCAGCATGACGTGGTACCCTTACACGTCGATAGCAGTGGTTGGCTGGCCAGATCAGGTGACCCTGGGATAGACTAGCCGCTGGCCGCGCTGCTCGGATCATTCTGTCTCTGGATGCCGCTAGGGAGAGAGCTGCTGCTGCTCAGGGAAAGCGTTAGGGTGTTCTATTAGCTTACTGTTAGGCAGGAGTGATTCTCAAAGAACCCAACAGCCCTTCTTAGGGCTACAATAACGTTCTACTTTTTTTATTTTAATTTGCATCTTTTACCATTTTGTGAGGAATTAGCAGGGGGACTTGCTACCGTTGTGTTTAGCTCTTAGTGGCACACATATCCATAGCAAAGACCGAAGTGGGAAAATTCAGTAGGGGTTGGATTTCTATTAGGCAATAACTCAGTGTCATCTCATCTGGCATAGTACTGTGCTTCCTTTGATACTTGGCTAGAAAATAGCCATAGGAGAATACAAACAGCTTCTTGAAGCCTACAGTAGCGTTCTATATATTTGATTTCTGGTTGATCTGCTGGTGACTGTAGTTTCTGCAGTGCATGTACTTGCCAATTCTGAGCAATTTGTAGTGGGACTTGCGACCGCTGTGTTCTGCGCTTAGTGGCGCACATATCCATAGCAAAGGCTGAAGTGGCAAAATTCAGTAGGGGTTGGATTTCTATTAGGCAATAACTCAGTGTCATCTCATCTGGCATAGTACTGTGCTTCCTTTGATACTTGGCTAGAAAATAGCCATAGGAGAATACAAACAGCTTCTTGAAGCCTACAGTAGCGTTCTATATATTTGATTTCTGGTTGATCTGCTGGTGACTGTAGTTTCTGCAGTGCATGTACTTGCCAATTCTGAGCAATTTGTAGTGAGACTTGCGACCGCTGTGTTCTGCGCTTAGTGGCGCACATATCCATAGCAAAGGCTGAAGTGGCAAAATTCAGTAGGGGTTGGATTTCTATTAGGCAATAACTCAGTGTCATCTCATCTGGCATAGTACTGTGCTTCCTTTGATACTTGGCTAGAAAATAGCCATAGGAGAATACAAACAGCTTCTTGAAGCCTACAGTAGCGTTCTATATATTTGATTTCTGGTTGATCTGCTGGTGACTGTAGTTTCTGCAGTGCATGTACTTGCCAATTCTGAGCAATTTGTAGTGGGACTTGCGACCGCTGTGTTCTGCGCTTAGTGGCGCACATATCCATAGCAAAGGCTGAAGTGGCAAAATTCAGTAGGGGTTGGATTTCTATTAGGCAATAACTCAGTGTCATCTCATCTGGCATAGTACTGTGCTTCCTTTGATACTTGGCTAGAAAATAGCCATAGGAGAATACAAACAGCTTCTTGAAGCCTACAGTAGCGTTCTATATATTTGATTTCTGGTTGATCTGCTGGTGACTGTAGTTTCTGCAGTGCATGTACTTGCCAATTCTGAGCAATTTGTAGTGAGACTTGCGACCGCTGTGTTCTGCGCTTAGTGGCGCACATATCCATAGCAAAGGCTGAAGTGGCAAAATTCAGTAGGGGTTGGATTTCTATTAGGCAATAACTCAGTGTCATCTCATCTGGCATAGTACTGTGCTTCCTTTGATACTTGGCTAGAAAATAGCCATAGGAGAATACAAACAGCTTCTTGAAGCCTACAGTAGCGTTCTATATATTTGATTTCTGGTTGATCTGCTGGTGACTGTAGTTTCTGCAGTGCATGTACTTGCCAATTCTGAGCAATTTGTAGTGGGACTTGCGACCGCTGTGTTCTGCGCTTAGTGGCGCACATATCCATAGCAAAGGCTGAAGTGGCAAAATTCAGTAGGGGTTGGATTTCTATTAGGCAATAACTCAGTGTCATCTCATCTGGCATAGTACTGTGCTTCCTTTGATACTTGGCTAGAAAATAGCCATAGGAGAATACAAACAGCTTCTTGAAGCCTACAGTAGCGTTCTATATATTTGATTTCTGGTTGATCTGCTGGTGACTGTAGTTTCTGCAGTGCATGTACTTGCCAATTCTGAGCAATTTGTAGTGGGACTTGCGACCGCTGTGTTCTGCGCTTAGTGGCGCACATATCCATAGCAAAGGCTGAAGTGGCAAAATTCAGTAGGGGTTGGATTTCTATTAGGCAATAACTCAGTGTCATCTCATCTGGCATAGTACTGTGCTTCCTTTGATACTTGGCTAGAAAATAGCCATAGGAGAATACAAACAGCTTCTTGAAGCCTACAGTAGCGTTCTATATATTTGATTTCTGGTTGATCTGCTGGTGACTGTAGTTTCTGCAGTGCATGTACTTGCCAATTCTGAGCAATTTGTAGTGGGACTTGCGACCGCTGTGTTCTGCGCTTAGTGGCGCACATATCCATAGCAAAGGCCGAAGTGGCAAAATTCAGTAGGGGTTGGATTTCTATTAGGCAATAACTCAGTGTCATCTCATCTGGCATAGTACTGTGCTTCCTTTGATACTTGGCTAGAAAATAGCCATAGCAATAGGATAGCATTGTTTGGTTTTAAAAACTCAAAAAAAAACAAAAAACACAAAAAAAAAAAAAAAACACAAAAAAAAACAAAAAAAAGTAAAAAAAAAAATAAAGTTATAACTCTCATTTTAAAAATGTTTAACCCGAGGGCTAGGGGTAGAGGACGAGGGCGGGGACGTGGGCGTCCAACTACTGCAGGGGTCAGAGGCCGTGGTCCTGGGCGGGGTGAGACACCACCTGCTGATGAGGGAGCAGGGGAACGCCGCAGAGCTACACTCCCTAGGTTCATGTCTGAAGTTACTGGGACTCGTGGTAGAGCACTATTGAGGCCAGAACAGTGCGAACAGGTGATGTCGTGGATTGCTGACAATGCTTCGAGCAATTTGTCCACCACCAGTCAGTCTTCCACGCAGTCCACCCATGTCACCGAAATCGCCACTCCTCCAGCTCCTGCACCTCAGCCTCCTCCCCCCCAGTCTGCCCCCTCCCAGGAAAATTTGGCATTTGAACCGGCATACTCTGAGGAACTGTTTTCTGGACCCTTCCCACAGTCACAAACCACTTGTCCGGTTGCTGCTGAGCAATTTTCCGATGCCCAGGTTTTCCACCAGTCACAGTCTGTGGGTGATGATGACCTTCTTGACGTAGTGGAAGTGTGTAAAGAGGTGTCCGACGATGAGGAGACACGGTTGTCAGACAGTGGGGAAGTTGTTGTCAGGGCAGGAAGTCCGAGGGGGGAGCAGACTGAGGGATCGGAGGATGATGAGGTGACAGACCCAAGCTGGGTTGAGAGGCCGGGTGAACACAGTGCTTCTGAGACGGAGGAGAGTCCTCGACCTGAACAGGTTGGAAGAGGCAGTGGTGGGGCCAGACGGAGAGGCAGGGCCAGAGCTGGTGCATCAGCGCCACTGTCAACTAGTGAAGCTCCCGTGGTGAGGGCTCTTGCGGCGAGGGCTAGATCTTCAGAAGTGTGGAGGTTCTTTAAGGAAACACCGGATGACCGACGGACTGTGGTGTGCAACATTTGCCAAACCAGGCTCAGCAGGGGTTCCACCACTACTAGCTTAACTACCACCAGTATGCGCAGGCATATGAATGCTAAGCACCCCACTCAGTGGCAACAAGCCCGTTCACCTCCGGCCGTGCACACCACTGCTCCTTCCCCTGTGTCAGCTGCTAGTCAGCCCCCTGCCCAGGACCCTGCCACAAAAACCCCATCGTCGCCTCCACGATCCTCCACAGCATCCACCAGCGTTCAGCTCTCCATACCCCAGACGCTGGAGCGGAAACGCAAATATAGTGCAACCCACCCGCACGCCCAAGCCCTTAATGTGCACATCTCCAGATTGCTTAGCCTGGAGATGCTGCCCTATAGGCTAGTAGAGACCGAGGCCTTTCGCAACCTCATGGCGGCGGCCGCCCCTCGGTATTCGGTCCCCAGCCGCCACTACTTTTCCCGATGTGCCGTCCCAGCCCTGCACCAGCACGTGTCAGACAACATCATCCGTGCCCTGACCAACGCCGTTTCTGACAAGGTCCACCTGACCACGGACACGTGGACGAGTGCTGCCGGGCAGGGCCACTATATATCGCTGACGGCACATTGGGTTAACTTGGTGGAGGCTGGGACCGAGTCTGACCCTGGGGCTGCTCATATACTGCCGACGCCGAGGATTGCGGGGCCTACCTCGGTCCAGGTGTTTCAGGCCTACTATGCCTCCTCCTCCTCCCACCCCTCCTCCACCTCCTCCTCCGAACTACCATCCGTGGGCACGGCGCCATCAGTCGGTAGCTCTAGGCACAGCAGCAGTGCCGTCGCTAAGCGACAGCAGGCGGTGCTCAAACTGCTGAGCCTAGGCGACAAAAGGCACACCGCCCAAGAGCTATTACAGGGCATCACGGCGCAGACTGATCTGTGGCTGGCACCGCTGAACCTCAAGCCGGGAATGGTTGTGTGTGACAACGGCCGTAACCTGGTGGCGGCTCTGCAACTCGGCAGACTGACACATGTGCCATGCCTGGCCCATGTGTTAAATCTGATAGTGCAGCGTTTCCTCAAGACATACCCCAATCTGTCTGATTTGCTCACGAAGGTGCGCCGCATCTGTGCGCATTTCAGGAAGTCCAGCCCAGATGCTGCCACTCTCAGGGCAGCGCAGCGCCGCCTCCAACTGCCCGCTCACCGACTGTTGTGCGACGTGCCCACGAGGTGGAATTCAACACTGACCATGTTATCCAGAGTTTACCAGCAGCGCAGAGCGATTGTAGACTGCCAGATGTCAACTTCCACCAGAACTGGTAGTCAGGTCAGTCAGCTTCCTCAAGTCTACAATGAGGAGTGGACGTGGATGTCTGATATCTGTCAGGTGCTGAGTAACTTTGAGGAGTCAACACAGATGGTCAGTGGCGATGCCGCCATCATCAGCCTCACCATCCCGCTGCTTGGCCTGTTGAAAAACTCTCTGGTCAGCATGAAGTCGGAAGCTTTGCGCTCGTCACAAGAGACGGGGGAAGAATATTCCCTTGTTGATAGCCAAAGCACCCTGAGGTCTGTTTCTCAGCGCATATCGGAGGAGGTGGAGGTGGAGGAGGATGAGGAGGAGAATGTTGGCGAGACACAAGAGGGGACCATTGTTGAGTCCTTCACTGTTCAGCGTGTATGGGCAGAAGAAGAGGAGTTGGAGGAGTTGGAGGAGGAGGAAATGGACAGTCAGGCCAGTGAGGGGAGTGAATTCTTACGCGTTGGTACTCTGGCGCATATGGCAGATTTCATGCTAGGCTGCCTATCCCGTGACCCTCGCGTTCAAAGAATTTATTCCAGCACCGATTACTGGGTGTTCACTCTCCTGGACCCACGGTACAAGCAAAATCTTCCCACTCTCATCCCTGGAGAGGAAAGGAGTGTGAGAATGCATGAATACCAGCAGGCCCTGGTGCACAAGCTGAAACAGTATTTCCCTTCTGACAGCGCTAGCGGCAGAGTGCGTAGTTCTGCGGGACAAGTAGCGAGGGAGAGTAGGCGAGCAGGCAGCTTGTCCAGCACTGGCAAGGGTACGCTTTACAAGGCTTTTGCCAGCTTTATGTCACCCCAGCAAGACACTGTCACCTGTCCCCAGTCTCGGCAGAGTAGGGCTGATCTTTACAGAAAGATGGTGAGGGAGTACGTAGCTGACCATACCATCGTCCTAAATGATCACACAGCTCCCTACAACTACTGGGTTTCAAAGCTGGACATGTGGCACGAACTGGCGCTGTACGCCTTGGAGGTTCTTGCCTGCCCTGCCGCTAGCGTCTTGTCCGAGCGGGTTTTCAGTGCAGCTGGTGGCATCATCACCGATAAGCGTACACGCCTGTCGACTGACAGCGCTGACAGGCTGACGCTTATTAAAATGAATAAAGGCTGGATTTCTCAGAATTTCCAATCTCCACCAGGTGAAGGAAGCTCAACCTGAATAATTGATCCACTCCTCCTCCTCCTCCTCATTTTCCTCCTTCTCCTCCTCTTTGTACAGTAAAGCAGAGGAAAATGGCTATTTTTTGACAGGGCCCACTGGCTCTTGCTATAGTACTTCATGCATTTAATTTTTCTGGAGGGCCACCTACCCGGTCCTCTGTTTGAAACAATTTTTGTGAGTGCCACATACAGGCACTCAATCTATTCCATTTTTCTGGAGGGCCACCTACCCGGTCCTCTGTTTTAAAAAATTTTTGGGACTGCCACATACAGGCACTCAATCTATTCCATTTTACTGCAGGGCCACCTACCTGCTCCTCTGGTTTGAACAATTTTTGGGACTGCCACATACAGGCACTCAATCTATTCCATTTTACTGGAGGGCCACCTACCTGCTCCTCTGGTTTGAAACATTTTTGGGACTGCCACATACAGGCACTCAATCTATTCCATTTTACTGCAGGGCCACCTACCTGCTCCTCTGGTTTGAAACATTTTTGGGACTGCCACATACAGGCACTCAATCTATTCCATTTTACTGGAGGGCCACCTACCTGCTCCTCTGGTTTGAAACATTTTTGGGACTGCCACATACAGGCACTCAATCTATTCCATTTTACTGGAGCGCCACCTACCTGCTCCTCTGGTTTGAAACATTTTTGGGACTGCCACATACAGGCACTCAATCTATTCCATTTTACTGCAGGGCCACCTACCTGCTCCTCTGGTTTGAAACATTTTTGGGACTGCCACATACAGGCACTCAATCTATTCCATTTTACTGGAGGGCCACCTACCTGCTCCTCTGGTTTGAAACATTTTTGGGACTGCCACATACAGGCACTCAATCTATTCCATTTTACTGCAGGGCCACCTACCTGCTCCTCTGGTTTGAACAATTTTTGGGACTGCCACATACAGGCACTCAATCTATTCCATTTTACTGCAGGGCCACCTACCTGCTCCTCTGGTTTGAACAATTTTTGGGACTGCCACATACAGGCACTCAATCTATTCCATTTTACTGGAGGGCCACCTACCTGCTCCTCTGGTTTGAAACATTTTTGGGACTGCCACATACAGGCACTCAATCTATTCCATTTTACTGCAGGGCCACCTACCTGCTCCTCTGGTTTGAAACATTTTTGGGACTGCCACATACAGGCACTCAATCTATTCCATTTTACTGGAGGGCCACCTACCTGCTCCTCTGGTTTGAAACATTTTTGGGACTGCCACATACAGGCACTCAATCTATTCCATTTTACTGCAGGGCCACCTACCTGCTCCTCTGGTTTGAACAATTTTTGGGACTGCCACATACAGGCACTCAATCTATTCCATTTTACTGGAGGGCCACCTACCTGCTCCTCTGGTTTGAAACATTTTTGGGACTGCCACATACAGGCACTCAATCTATTCCATTTTACTGGAGGGCCACCTACCTGCTCCTCTGGTTTGAAACATTTTTGGGACTGCCACATACAGGCACTCAATCTATTCCATTTTACTGCAGGGCCACCTACCTGCTCCTCTGGTTTGAAACATTTTTGGGACTGCCACATACAGGCACTCAATCTATTCCATTTTACTGGAGGGCCACCTACCTGCTCCTCTGGTTTGAAACATTTTTGGGACTGCCACATACAGGCACTCAATCTATTCCATTTTACTGGAGGGCCACCTACCTGCTCCTCTGGTTTGAAACATTTTTGGGACTGCCACATACAGGCACTCAATCTATTCCATTTTACTGCAGGGCCACCTACCTGCTCCTCTGGTTTGAAACATTTTTGGGACTGCCACATACAGGCACTCAATCTATTCCATTTTACTGGAGGGCCACCTACCTGCTCCTCTGGTTTGAAACATTTTTGGGACTGCCACATACAGGCACTCAATCTATTCCATTTTACTGCAGGGCCACCTACCTGCTCCTCTGGTTTGAACAATTTTTGGGACTGCCACATACAGGCACTCAATCTATTCCATTTTACTGCAGGGCCACCTACCTGCTCCTCTGGTTTGAACAATTTTTGGGACTGCCACATACAGGCACTCAATCTATTCCATTTTACTGGAGGGCCACCTACCTGCTCCTCTGGTTTGAAACATTTTTGGGACTGCCACATACAGGCACTCAATCTATTCCATTTTACTGCAGGGCCACCTACCTGCTCCTCTGGTTTGAAACATTTTTGGGACTGCCACATACAGGCACTCAATCTATTCCATTTTACTGGAGGGCCACCTACCTGCTCCTCTGGTTTGAAACATTTTTGGGACTGCCACATACAGGCACTCAATCTATTCCATTTTACTGCAGGGCCACCTACCTGCTCCTCTGGTTTGAACAATTTTTGGGACTGCCACATACAGGCACTCAATCTATTCCATTTTACTGGAGGGCCACCTACCTGCTCCTCTGGTTTGAAACATTTTTGGGACTGCCACATACAGGCACTCAATCTATCCCATTTTACTGGAGGGCCACCTACCTGCTCCTCTGGTTTGAAAAATGTTTGGGACTGCCACATACAGGCACTATCCAAATTAAATTGTCTCCATAGCAGCCTCCACACGTTGTCTCCATTGCTACCTCCAAAAGTCGTCCATATAGCTGCCTCCATACATCGTCCCTTTATCAAACGAGGTGTGTCAGGCAGAAATTTGGGTTGTTTTCATGGATTCCACATCAAAGTTGTTAACTTTGTCGCCACCCTGCTGTGTAATCCCCAAAATATACTGGCAAACTTTTACCATTTAGGGATATTATTTCAGCGCTTCTTGCGCATCTGTTTACATTCCCCTCACCCGGCATATCCTAAACTTATAAGAACGCTACTACACTTGATCTTATACAAAAGGTTCTTAGAAGTGCTGTTTGGGGAGTAGCCTAGAGACAGGGGCTTGGATTGGCGAAAGCTCGCCTGGCAGCGGAACGCCAGCTCCATGCGCATCATGCGCTTCTTGCGCATCTGTTTACATTCCCCTCACCCGCCATATCCCAAACTTATAAGAACGCTACTACACTTAACTTGGTGCAGGCTGGGACCGAGTCTGACCCTGGGGCTGGTCATATACTGCCGACGCAGAGAATTGCGGGGCCTACCTCGGTCCAGGTCTCAAAGGCCTACTATACCTCCTCCCACCCCTCCTCCTCCTCCGAATTACCATCCGTGGGCATGGCGCCATCAGTCGGTAGCTCTAGGCACAGCAGCAGTGCCATCGCTAAGCGACAGCAGGCGGTGCTGAAACTGCTGAGCCTAGGCGATAAAAGGCACACCGCCCAAGAGCTATTACAGGGCATTCCACATCAAAGTTGTTAACTTTGTCGCCACCCTGCTGTGTAATCCCCAAAATATACTTGCAAACTTTTACCATTTAGGGATATTATTTCAGCGCTTCTTGCGCATCTGTTTACATTCCCCTCACCCGGCATATCCTAAACTTATAAGAACGCTACTACACTTGATCTTATACAAAAGGTTCTTAGAAGTGCTGTTTGGGGAGTAGCCTAGAGACAGGGGCTTGGATTGGCGAAAGCTCGCCTGGCAGCGGAGCGCCAGCTCCATGCCAAGATCCAACTAACATAGTTTTAACTGCAGCACCTTTAATCTACTACTAGTTCACTGCCTC
The DNA here is from genome assembly GCF_040894005.1 of Engystomops pustulosus. Taxonomy (NCBI): domain Eukaryota; kingdom Metazoa; phylum Chordata; class Amphibia; order Anura; family Leptodactylidae; genus Engystomops; species Engystomops pustulosus. The sequence continues at coordinate 59,949,643 of NC_092414.1, read as the reverse complement.
CATACATGGTCCCCTTATCAAACGAGCTGTGTCAGGCAGAATTTTGGGTTGTTTTCATGGCTTCCATGTTAACTTTGTCGCCACCCTGCTGTGTAATCCACAAAATATACTGGCAAACTTTTATCATGTACCGATATTATTTGAGCGCTTCTTGCTCACCTCCTTTGGTTCCTCTCTGCTACCCATTGGTTTGAAGCCTGAGTCCATTTAGGGTATGTTGCCATGCCTGCCGCTGCTGCCGCTGCCTCTGCATGCCGTCCCCTATAGTGTCAGGGTCAATTATTGGATGTTTTAGATGCTATCTAGCTTCATTCTGTCACTCTGTCATGGCCATGCTGTTGCCCATAATTTTGGCATAATGGTGCGATTATGCAGCCTCAGAGGCATCCATGCATGCTGCCCCTGCTGTTTCCTGTCCATTTCCGTGGTGTTTCCATCCTTTTCTGAGGTTCCCAGGTGTTTGGCCAAGCTTCCCTGTGCAGAGCCTTGGTCCCCTTGAAAAATGCTCGAGTCTCCCATTGACTTCAATGGGGTTCGTTATTCGAGACGAGCACTCGAGCATCGGGAAAAGTTCGTCTCGAATAACGAGTACCCGAGCATTTTAGTGTTCGCTCATCTCTAGTTAAGAACCCATTTGTATATGAATTATGCTTACCGTATTTTCAGGGCCATTAGGCGCACCGGAATATAAGGCGCATTAGTCCGATGCGCCTTATTTATGTAATAATTCCATATATAAGGCGCATCGGACTATAAGGCGCGGGTCGGGGGCGTGGCGGAGGTCCGGGGGCGCAGCGGAGACCCGCCGAGACGCGATGCGGAACGCGGGGAAGGTGAGGGGGAGGTGGAGGATGGCAGCGGACCATACTTACATAGGTCCCCGCTACCGGAGACAGCAGATCTCCAGCGGGAACTGCAGACCACGCGGCAGAAGTTGTTCGTGCCGCGTGGTCTGCAGTTCCCGCTGGAGATCTGCTGTCTCCGGTCTCCGGTAGCGGGGACCTATGTAAGTAGGGTCCGCTGCCCTGCGCCATACATAGGGCGCACCGGACTATAAGGCACACTTTGGATTTCTAAGGAAATCCAAGGCTTTTATGTGCGCCTTATAGTCCGGAAAATACGGTATTCCTGGAATACCCCTTTAGATCCTTGTTCTTGGGTGAACCGATGAGGAACTCAGATTCTGGTGTCTTGCTACTTGATGCCAGTCATATTTGTTATAATCATTGAGTTCCTCTATAAGCTTATTTCAGAGTTAATACGGCGGCTTTAGGTGAACTTTATTTTTCTGCTTCTTGAGTTATGAGATGTCTAGTATCATCTTTGTGATTGTAAGGCTGATGATATGGAGTTTCTGGTCCTCCATAATAGGTTATAGGCAGTGTTTTCTTGGCATAGAGTTGCATATAATTAATTTCAGTCGACTATCTTTCAGCGGAGATCTGATTTTGTGTTCTTTCCGAAATCATCAGTAACAGAACACAGATAAGTCCCATTATCTAAATAGGAAACCTTTTACTGCTCCAATGAAACTTTCTTAGAAATAACATTGAGGTTTTCCTTGTATTACAAAGAAATAGTATTGGTAAATTTGCAGGAACAAGATTAAACAAACTTCAAAGCAAGAAACTTCCTTCTAACTCTCGTCTGTGACCTTGGGAGACCAAATGTATGTTGTCACTGAAGAGGTTTAAGGAAGTTCAATGTTATCAAGAAATCGCTTAATATTAGAAAACTCAGTCATATCACTATCTATCACCTCCCTTGGGCAGCTCATTCCCTCAGCAGATGTTCCATCTAATCACAAGGTGGGCAGAAGGGCACAGATCTTTAATATCCTGTCAGGAAGATGAGGGAGATAACAGACAATAAATTGGCCTTCTCAAATTCCACCATATCAGATGAGTAAAGAATATTCTTCATAAAAGAAAGAAATATCTTCATCGTCATCTATTTACAGCACGGTGGAGGTAGAAATTACATTTCTTGAAATGTGTTTGATTGATGGTTCCAAATACGTGTACAATGTTTCCAAGTTTGCTCCTAAGGTGAAAGAGGAATATTGAGTCTTTTTTTGGATGTTGGAATATTCTGTTTATGTTGTGCTCAAAATTATTCCTGAAATACATACATCATAACTGACCCACAAAAAAATCATAAAATGTCATAAAAATTTTGGAAAATGGATGGCACAATGAAAAGCTTTGAGAAAAAACCAAGTTTTCCCAAGATTCAAACCTCAAAATCTGGGAGCAACATTATAGCTCTGTTTTAAGTTCCAGTTTTAGATGATTTTATAGTGATGCTAGGCCAATGATGGCCAATGATTTTGAGTTTTGTGTGTCAAAATTCATTAAAAAAAACATAATTCAGGTGATGTGTCTCTTCTAGAAAAATCCAGAAAATGATCTGCTGTTTCTGTTGACACATTTGACATCACTGGACTCTGTGCAACTAGACCTTACTAAATGCAAACAGTGCAGATAGCATATAAGACTAGCCTTGCTCTTCATACTCCCAACGAAGACATAATAGAAATAATATCTAAAAGGTCTATAAGAGCAATACAGTAAATGTGAACATATATTTGAATGTGGGAATTTTCTTCTAAATAGCATTTGCATATAGTTAGACTAAAAATTGAGGTACAAATGATAATGATGACATTTTATATACCATCAATGTTGTCCAGGGGTGCATTAAGACTTCCATGGTCCCTAGACTGTATGAATATTATAGCTTCTACAAGTCTGGAATTCACTTCCTACATATGGTACGAGAATCAGCTTCTTGGGGAGTGAAGGATGTGTTCTTTCTGACTGCTTTCAATCTGCGGTTTCAGGACCTTTGGAGGACCAACAAAGGTCCTGAAATGGCTCTAGTGTACATGTGTATTGTGAGCAGGAACAGATATATTAGGATCTCATGGGTGAAGGTCCTTCTGAGTATGTAATTTGGTGATTTGAATGGTCATGGGCTCCATAGAAGGCGTTTGCCCCAATCTAACACCCAAACCATCTTTATTATAATCCACTACTGGTGACATTAAATCACTAGAACAATTGCTCTGTAGTTTCTACTTCTTAAGCCAATTAGATGCTTTATATTAGCTAAATATATATGTGGAATTGATGTAGATTTCAGTTTCCCTCTCAAAGTCTGCATGACTATAAAAAAATGGTGTGATGTCCCAAAATTACTTAAAAGCGGCACAAATACTAAACGTCTAAGAACTTTACTGTGTAAGCTTCAACATATGACCGTTTCTTATAATAGTTACACCTAGTTGACTTAACAAATTCTCTTTATTACTTACAGTATGGTTTGAAAAAGAAAGAAGAAAAAGAAGCAGAAGAGAAGGCAGCTATGGAACAGCCTTGTGAAGGTAGCTTGACCCGTCCAAAGAAAGCGATCCCAGCAGGTTGTGGAGATGATGATGAAGAGGAAGAAGAAAGCATTTTGGATACTGTACTCAAGTACCTCCCAGGTCCTCTCCAGGACATGTTCAAAAAGTAACTGTGGCCCTGAAGCGAACTTCTTCTCTAGCCAAACATATTTTCAGCTACAAATAAATGGACCATCTATGGAATCTTTAACACAAGAAAATACATAAAAGCACATACCAGGATAACACGAATAGGTAAAACATAAGAGTAACACAAATCTTCTTTACTGGCAGACATAACCATAAATGCAGACAGCTAGGCACAATCGGACACAAATATACATTCCGGAGAACACAAGTTCAACTTCTCATTTTCTTTTTATGGACTAAGCCTCACACTATGTTACATGGACCAAACCTGCCACTGCTGCTTGGTTGCAGCAGAATTTACAAGACTTGCCCATTTTGGAGCTGCCATTGCTGGGCAGCAGTAATCATTTGATGAGTAGATAGGGTTTATGTTTGCGCCCTATAGATGTTTACTAGACAAGACTCCAGTGCTCACCAATAACTAAAGGCTCGTAGTAGTCTTACGAGTGTTAATAATATGTGTACATAATCAGCTCCTCTCCCACAAGGGTATAAGGAGATGCAAAGTGACAGAGTTCATATGCAGATTTACAGTCCACTTTGTGAATTTTGTCGCACACTGCGTGACATCTGGGAGCTTGGAATATGTCATGAGATGCATGTGGAGAAACCCTAGTGTGTTACCATCTGTTCTGTACACTGTATATTGTTTTCCTGTCTCTCTTTCTTCTCGCCTTTCTCTAACTTGCTAATGGGACCTGCAGCGTTAAGCTTCTTTGATTCAGAATTTCTGATCCACCAACATCCCTTATGCAGAAATTGTCAAGAGTCCTACGCAAAACGAAGCAAGCTAAGGTGCCGTATAGAAATGGCGTTTATCCTGCGGGTCTCTTAGCAATAATTTTCTTATAAAGGGAACAAGGGTCTGAAGCCTGATGTGGATCCATACATGGACACTGACTAGGATCCATAGACTTCTCTTTAGATTTCTATGACTGTATTGCTGACTGCATGCTTAGGAAAAGTGTTTAATGCCTTTTTGAAATTGCAAGCACTGTCTGTCTTAGTCCTGTGCCTATCACTGTATCTCTTGTTTACATTAATACCATGAGGACCAGAGTAGAGCTGTCAATCGAACATGTATACCATTGTGTGCACTCGGCAAACTCTCACTTTTTAATTTTTTACTGTGGGAGATCTTATTTTCTGTAATCAAACCAAAGTGATTTTGTCTTAAAAGTTTATATATGTCTTTGTCAGTCAATGTTTATGTCCAACATTCCGAAAACATGAAGGCATAGCTCCTCTTCCCTTCCGCCATGGGGCAGGGCAAAATGCCAAGGACCAAATTGCAGATCCTATATAGGAGAAGCATTATATTTTGTATATTATAGCACAGGGTCCATAAGTCTTTGCTTCTTGGAACCACCATACATATCCACAGCTGTGATTTCATCCCATGTCTCTATATCATTGCTTTTATAAAGATGTCTGATACATTCCGTTCATCCTGTGGTCAACGGGACTTTGGACATGTTATTAGTGGATTAGGATAAGGCTTTTCCATTTACAGGTCTATGTACACAATATATACTAATAGCATAATGAAAAACTAAAATGATCCTGTTATAGAAGCCAGATTTGTCTTCAAGATCATAAGCTTCAAAATAAAGAAGGTGTAGATACAAGACCTCTTCCCTCACTTAGCCCTATAACAATAAAATGAATACATGTTAAAAACATCAAAACTGCCTATATGAAATGATATCCTTTTGATTTTTAATTGATTATAAAATCCCATTGCAACATCTAAGCGGCCATGTATGCATTGCTCCTTCCAGGCTCTTTGTGCCTATAGCACAGAAGGATGTCCAAGCACCAATTGGCAGCTCACTTACACCTTCCCTATCAGTTGCTTGTTATCAAATCCATTTTTGCAGCTGGAAAAATTTACTGCCATCCCTTCCCACAATGCAAATTTTGTCATGGCTGTCCGCTACATAAGAATATAGCATGTTATCTCTTTTATAAACCCTTTAAATGACTTATAATGATATATTGTGAAAGTAAATCCTTTCCATTTCTACGATGTTTTAACCTTATATGCGACAGAAAAAATCTTTTTTCATGAATAGGGTTTGTATAGATTTTGATAATTACTTGCATTCATAATTAGAAATAAAATGTGTAAAATATAAAAACCTTAAAGATAAGGGGGGCAAAAGGTGTTATACTACAAAAGGGGATTTAAATCTGTAGATTGAATAAATATGATATATACAACTAGTAGAAAATTCCTAGAATTTATGAGCTGAAAAGCTTTGAGTGGTCCTTGCAAATATTGATGTACATATATTTTATGTGTGTGTGTTCTATGTGTGAGTCCGGTGTGTGTATATATGTACATTGAGATGTTTGATGTTATCACTAATATTTCCTATGTGTGTTTAAATGTTTCATTCTATGACAATGACAGAAATGGATAAATGTTTCATCCATGCATGCTTCTGTTTCACAGTGATACCAAGCTGCCCATGTCACATGACTGGGAACGGCCAACCGTGACCGGTCATTGAAGCCCTGAGGCTTCTGTAGGAGATAAAGCCATAAAACCATTACTTGATGTCTTGTAGAGTCTGTTTTGTATATGTTCATTCTGGTATGCACATGACAATATAGAATCCAACCAACTCTGCTCTAGAGGTTCTGTTAGGGACAAATCTGAAAGCAACCAAAATTGTCCAACATATTAAAGTTGTGAAGTTAATATATTATAACAGAAACATTTCGTTTTTATGCAACTTAAACTTAGTGACAATGTATTTTTTTCCCACTTTGCACTTTACCTAAAACTCAATATTGTAATAGTCTTGTATGAGATCATAAAAGATGTAATTATAAAGATGATAGACGTGACAACTGGACTTATAGCCCCTGAAGACTGGCTTCTATCGATAGGGAGGTATCGGCAGTTTTGACCCATTACAACTGGTATGAGAACGAGAAAGTAGTTACAAAGTAGTTTGTGGATAGATATGCAGCTGCATGAGCAAGAAATAGAAGTTTGTATCCTTTGTTTTGGTTCAGCCACAAGTCATAGTGAAAAACATATGTGTAGGGCTGCACTAAATGCAGTACTTTTTAATGGATACATCAAAAGTGGATTTTAATTTAAGGGACTCTGTGACCACACCTGTAAGTATTTCTTTCTTCTCTCACAAATCTCTCATCTGAACTGTTGAAAGGGACCTTTTTAAATCCAACTTGTAGACAGGAATCATCTAATCAGAATCAATACTGTCATGTGAGAGGTCGGAAGTTAGAGCAGACATCCCACCTGACAGCAGAGCCTAATTTGCGTATCTGGTGATGAAACTAATGGCAATGTTTTGTTCGGGAACAGTGGGAGCTAAAAAAAATAAATTCCAACTGTATTAGAAAGAACAGTGTCTAATATCAAAGGATGCCATTTTTGATGCTTGTGGTGGGGATCAAAGGTTATGGGGGGGACACTCAAGCCATCATTCAAGAATAGAGAAAAAGAAGACAGAAATTCAGCTCCTGTTGCAAGATGAATTAAAACTTCTTTTCTTATAAAAACTATATAAATACTATGAAGGTTTGAGTGGTGTAAACTGCTAACAGATGTCACCTAAACATTGCATCCAAAAAAAAAAATCACCAGTATGCATGAATCCATTATCAACCAACTGGAATTCATTTCTCAGTTTGTTACTTATTCCTTTCACAAAGTTCTTAAGTTTATCAAATCCTTGGAAACCTGTATGACAACTGCTGTGGTCACCCTTACAGCTGTGGTAGTTATGGTTGTCACCTTTGTAATTCACCCCAAACCTCCTGAAGAAAAGACTAATCACATGAAGCTTTCCACAAAAAAATTGGTTACTAAAGAGAGATGAGAGATTTATAATTAGTGGTGATTTTTTTTTAATCTATAGTGCAAGTGCGATATTTTTTGTTAAATTATTTGACCTTTTCTAGATTCCAAACCTCTTTGACCTTTCTGAGCTTTACAGATCCCTCGTTAAGAACCCAGTTTTCTTTGAAGCCATATTCCTCTGTAGGGATGAGAAAATCACACTTCTATGGTTCAGATTCTCTTCCTAAGTTTATTAGACAGAACATTAAATGCACAATCCAAAAAAAATGTAAGTGCTATAGACACTGCTTTTAAACAATATTCCAAACCACTTCGATCCTTTCTGTTGGGCGAGCTTTACAGATCCCTCGTTTAGAACCCGGTTTTCTTTGAAGCCATATTCCTGTGTAGGGATGAGTAAATCACACTTGTATGGTTCAGATTCTCTTCCTAAACGTATTAAATTATATTATTAACCTAGTGGAAAAAATGCCTCAAACTGTACAAATTTGACAAAAAAAACACATGCTACAAAAAATGTTGTTGACCAAATATTATAGATACTGTAAATTGTGGATTTATGAACTATAGGAAATTTACTCGCCTCTACACTTAAAACTGCAATATTTCTTCATGATATGAATTGTGTGAAAGTGAGTTGGATTTTGTAAATGTCAGAACACCTGTACTAAAAGGTGGGTTCCTTACATGCTGATGTTTTTGAGATTTTTTATGCTATAAAGTCACCTCATACTCTTAAATAATAAAAATTATTGAACACCAAATTTGTGTTTTGAGAAAACTTATTCTAGATTTGCTTGTATTTAAGGGCTTATCCAGTGAATTATCATTTATATTAGGTGCTGAGAAGCTCGTAAAGGCTGATAATAGCCAAGTTATCTGCAATGTGTAGAATATTTTTCTCAAGTATTTAATCTATGCAGGGTCTGGGTAGAATCAGCCTCCTCCCCACTCTGGCAGCTGACTACTTTGTTTCTTACTCCCACTACACTTATTCTTACTTCCACTACAGAAGGAGCTGTACTACCTTGCTACTCCAGAGGTAAAGCACAACATAAAGCCCTTTCTTTATTTTACCTTCCCCTCGGTAAAAGCATTAAAGGTAACTGGATCACGACATGATAGCTTGATAGCCGTGGAATGTTGCCCATTAATTACCATATCACAGATGAAATTCTGTACGCTGCACGATCCACAAAATAGACCTGATGAAGCATTTTGTATAGTGCGAAACGCCTTGTCCACTGAATAAACAAACCGCTTTTTATAGAGTACCTGTGCCCCACGATCATCTCTGGTTTTACCTGGGGGGGGTTACAGGCTGCAACCCTTATTATTCAATACTTTTTAGCTGAGCACAATTACTGGTAGGGTTTTTTTTACTTAATAAATAATTAAGGAATTTATTTTTGATTTACTGGAAACACTGGAAATGTGGCCAAAAAACTAAATAAAAATATTGAAATGAGACTCCACAGTTTAACTACTGAGACATAATTATGCACAGAGTTCGACTAGGGGGCCTAGAGCCCACCATAGAAAGTGATTCTGGGGGCCCACCCACTTCTACATGGAAATATTACTTAGGCCGCATTTACAGAATGCGTTTTCATTGGGGGTCATTTACTAAAGGCCCGATTCGCGTTTTCCCGACGTGTTACGCGAATATTTCCGATTTGCGCCGATTGTACCTGAATTGCCCCGGGATTGTGGCGCACGCGATCGGATTGTGGCGCATCGGCGCCGGCATGCGCGCGACGGAAATCGGGGGGCGTGGCCGAACGAAAACCCGACGTATTCGGAAAAACCGCCGCATTTAAAAACCGAAAAAGTGTCGCTTGGGGACCGCTTACCTTCACTTGGTCCGAGGTGGTGAATTCCGGCGCGATGAGATGACTTTCAGCGCAGCAGCGCCACCTGGTGGACGGCGGAAGAACTACATTCATAAATCCCGGCCGGACCCGAATGCAGAGCAGAGAACGCGCCGCTGGATCGCGACTGGACCGGGTAAGTAAATGTGCCCCACTGTGTCTAAAAGGCACAATAAATGCATCAAGCAAAACACATCCCAAAACAATCACTAAAAAAAATCAATATTAATGATAATAAAAACATGGATGTATTTTGAGGTGCATTTTTCCACATGTGTTTGCAATGTATTTTTCAAACGCATAATGTGTACACAGCCAAAGACCATGTGCGGAAGGTGCGATTGAATTGTGTTTTAAAATGCATCTGCAGTATCTCCTCATGCAACGCATACGTGTTTAGATGTAAATGCTTTTGTTTGGTAGGTAGTAACGTGCTTTGTTACCACTTACCCAGCGCAAGCATTTAAGTCTTAACATATCTGCATTTCTGGAGAAGTCGGCATTCAGGGAGGAGATTCTCCAGATACACCTAAAATGGACATGCATGAAAGGTCCAATATTAGGTAGGACCTATTAAAAGCAACCAGTGCCTCTGCCAGCTCCTATGGTGACCCCCTCACCTCCCATTCATATTGTGGCCTCTCATCCCCCCTAAATATATTGTGGCCTCTCTCATCTCCTCCTCATATTGGGGCTGTTTTCATCTCCCCCTCATATTGGGGCCTCTCATCTCCCCCTCATATTGTGGACCCTCTCATTTACCCCTCATATTGTGCACCCTCATCTCCTCATTATATTGTGGACCCTTATCTTCCCCACATTTTATGGAGTCTCATTTCCTACTCATATTGAGGCCCCTTATCTACCCCTCATAGTGTGTCCCCTCTCATCTCCTCCTCATATTGTGGTCCCTCTCATCTCCTCATATTGAGGTCCCTCTCATCTAATCCTCGTATTGAGGCCCCTTTCACCTCCATCTCATATTGTGGCCCTCTTATCTCCCCTTCATTGTGGAAACTCTCATCTCTCCCTGATATTGTGGACCCTCTCATCTCCTCCTCATATTACAGCCTCTCATCTCCCCTAATATAGTGGCCCTTTATCTACCCCTCATATTATGACCTTTCATCTCCTCATATTGTCATCCCTCTCATCTCCTCCTCATATTACAGCCTCTCATCTCCTCCTCATATTGTGGCCCCTCTCAACTATCCCTTATATGTGGCCCCAATGCATTCCCCCCATATTGCAGACTCCCTCTCATAGCCCCCAATATTGTTGACCCCTTTTTATCACTATCATGTGGGCCCCCTCTTTTATCTTTAGTGGCCCCCCTCTCACATCCACCTCATATTGTAAGCTACCTCTTTTTTTATCCCACCCCATATTGAGGGCACCCTCTCATGCCCTCTAATATTGTGGGCCTCCTCTCCTACCCCCCTAATATTGTGGACCCCCTACCATACCCCCTCCCTCTCATATCCACCCAACTCACATATCTGTCCCTAATCCCAAGCAAATCTCCTCTTTTTATCTTCCTCTGTAGCTGTGATGCCAGCAGATCATGACATCATCAGTCTGTGTCTGCCGGAATTACAGCCTCAGAAGGGGAATAATGATGATGCAGAGAGCTAGTAGCTCCCTGAACCATCTAGTAATTCAGCTCTATCTGTGTCCTCCACAGACACAGATAGAAGTCCCGACATGGACATCAAGGGAGGATTCATCTTGGGCGGAGCAGCACCTTATGAGGGGCGGGGTTATAAGACATCTGGCCCACATGTGCTTTCACCGACACACCAGTGGGCCAATCCAACTCTGATTATGCACACCTCCCTCCCCTTGCCCTGGTCGAGAGCAGGTGAAGTCTCATTTAGACATCAGCTGACACAGCAACTTGCCAATGTCACTTGCACTCCCAGGGTAGTGGAAGGGAGGTGTGCATAATTATGTAAATCAGGAGTGCTCAGCATCTCAGAAGTGTTGGGGCCTCATTTAAATAATTTTATAACTTGGTTATTCTTTACATTTCTTCAATTTCCAATAAGCAGAAAATAACTGCCTTTATTAGCAAACCTACCAGTAATTGAGCTCAGCTCCAAAATACGTTTTACTATAGGTTGATTTCCTTTAAGACTATATTGGTGCCAATATTTAAAAAGGGCTCTAGATCTTTGCCAAGCAATTACAGGCTTGTAATCTTAACTTCCATTGTGGGGAAAATATTGGAAGGGTTAGTATAAGACTATATACTGGAGTAAGTGACATCAGATGGTATAATAAGTGATAGCCAGCATGGGTTTACTAAGAATAGAAGTTGTCAAACTAACCTTATCTGCTTCTATGAAGAGGTGAGCAGGTGCCTGGATGGAGGAGCGGCTGTGGATATTGTGTTCTTGGACTTTGCAAAGGCATTTGACACTGTCCCTCATAGACGCCTGATGGGTAAAATAAGGTCTATTGATTTGGTAAAAATCATTTTCAATTGGATTGAAAACTGGCTAAAGGATCGTATCCAGAGAGTTGTGGTCAATGATTCCTACTCGGAATGGTCACCAGTTATTAGTGGTATACCCCATGGTTCTGTGCTTGGCCCACTACTATTTGATATATTTATTAATAATATAGAGGTGGGAATTAATAGCACTGTGTCTATTTTTGCAGATGACACCAAGCTGTGTAGTATTATACAGTCTATGGAGGATGTTCATAGGCTGCAAGGTGACTTGGACAAACTCAGTATTTGTGTGGTCATCCACTTGGCTCATAAGGTTTAATGTGGATAACGTTAAGGTTCACAGGCTATAACAAGTTCACTGCAGGCCATGCCCCCTTCACACCCCTCTACACCCAATTGGCATAGAGGTGGCGTAAAGGTGGAAATAATTGAAAGCTTGGTGTACAAGTCCTGATGAATCTCCCACAGGTACACAACTCTCCAGCTGATACACTATAGGTTGACCCTGTTGGTAAAAAACATCACCTTATCATCCTAAAAGCACAAAAGGACACAGGCTTTCTTAATAGGCACAGGATTGCACCAATAATTTTGTATTCCCCCGTCCTCTGCGGCTCAACAAAAAGTCTGGGCCCGGTTGATGTTTTTAGCAGAGTAATCTACTCAGAAGCTGTAGTAGGTGGAGGGACTAAAGAGAAGTGGCCAGTCCAATGCTGACTGTTAAACTGACAGGGGGCAAGTTAAGGAAGACCTGTCAACAAAACTATACACCAGTAATACCGGCTGGTGAATGGTTAAAAGTCATCCCCATTTCACCTAAAATTATCTGCCACTAAGGCACTGTACCTTACTTACAGCCAGTTTTCTGATATGCAAATGACTATAGAAGAGTCAAATTCTGAAGGGAAGAGTCACGCTTCCACTAAGCTGCCAGTGAACCATGCCTCCTTCTTTTGATTGACAGGTCTATGTCCCTTCAGATGTAGGCCCATTGAGAGAGGAAGTGCTCTCCCTGTCCACTTCCTGTACTTACGAGAATGCTGTCCCACTCACTTCATGGAGTACTTAGCAGTGAGCACTATGTAGGAAACAGCAGATCTTGTTACCATTTCACGTACCATGGAAAGGGCAGAACTAAGGCAGAAATAGTTTGGGGAGCAATTAATGGTGGGAGGAGGCAGATTTGAGCTGGGATCTCTGCACTGCCTTTTTCAACAAAAGCATTGTAGGAGGTGAGTAAGGTTTAGTGTGCCTGTTCTTGATGACAGGTTCCCTTAAGGACTGGAAATAGTAAAACCCCCAATTTCAACTGAAACCTAATAAATAGCTTTTCTTCTCTGAGCTCTACATGAGGAAGATGGGCATTTGGTAGCTACTATATTTGGTATCATCAAATTTAATAGTTTAGCAAGGCACTTACAAATCAAAACATGTTGTTATCCTTGTCTTGATGTCCCAGAAACCATCATTAGTTTATCATTATAAGTCATATAAAATCATATAAAATTGTATCTAATTAAGTGTGATATAGAATATATTTATAAGCTAAAAAGTCTGTTTAAACTGCTCTGATTCACCAAGAATTGGACTTTACTACATCACCATTCTCACAGCTCTGTCATCACACCCCCACAACACTTCTCTGCACCAAGATAACATTATATAGATATTATTACTTGTTACTTTTAGTGCATGCCATGGAACATTACCGAAAACGCACATAACTCCCCTTTTTCTAATCCTAGATAAATAATGCACAAATACCAGACACAAGAAATCATATTTCATCAGACCAGGCTATAATTTTTTATTGTACTATAATTCAGTCCAAATGGTCAAGTGGCCATCGTAGGTGCACGGCCCAAAAAGAAAATGTATTTTTTTACACCTTTCTATCATAGCCAATTTTTCAGAGGTTTGTTATTCAGTAGCACAATTCGAATTAGAACTTGGAACAAGCTAGCCTTTGCACCCCGAGCACATTGTTGATCTTTGGGACAATATTTCATCAATTGTTCCTTCATGGATCAGTTTTGGCAAGTATTAAACATTGCATAAAGAGTGGACATTTTTGAAATGTGCTTGTTGTCTTGTCCACCTTTTGTCAGATGTAACACATTCATCAAACTATATCAAAACTATAGGTCAATATTGCTAATTAATGTAGATATGAAAATAGTCGGCAAACAAATGACCAAAATGACCTTATGTCTTAAGTTAAGTCAAGTAGGGATGGATCCTCCAATAGACATGCAATGTGTTACTTGATCTGGACAAGGCTTTCAAATAGAACTAAAATAGAACCACCTGTCCTTCATCGTTGGGAGTTTTGTCCTCACTTTCTGGCCTAACTTAGGGATAGGTGGAGGAGCCTTGCATCCCATACTCTCCCATTGTCTCAATGTTGTGGCTGAGACCTGCACATCACCACTGATCCCTTACCTACTCTTCCCTTTGTGTATTTTTTCTATAGTATAGACTGCAATGAAAGGTTGCATCACCAAATTTGCCCAAGGTATGACAGTTCAGGAACCCCAACTTTACAGTAGGACTTCTACATCGAACATTTTTATGGTGGTTACTCAAAGAGCTTTATAGGATTGGTAACTTCTGTTGGAGACTGGGAAATCTGCCCAATCCAACATTTTCATATCTGATGACAGAACAGTTTTTATTTACACAGATTTTTTTATTTTTTGTTTGACCTTAAGAAGATTGTGGACTCTATTGTCCATAAGGGTTTTTGGGGTCATTTTCTTAATAATCCGGAAGGAAAGGGTCATCCATGTGCATTAGGCCTCCAAATTAACTAAATTCCAATTTGACTTAGTATCTCAATCAAATAGCGTTTTCCTTTTTTGGCAGCACAAGGGTTTCCTATGTAATATTAGGGAAGTTGTTTTATGGTGATGGCTGGTGTTTGTATCCTACACTCAGGTATCTTACGTTGAGAAAAGATGTACTTGTACAAGGGTGATCCTGTAATTGCAGATGCAAATAACAGTAAAAATCAGCTATTGCACTAAATACAATACTTTGTAATGGATCAGCGCCCAAGGACATTATGTTAAACAGATCATGCCCGATCTGTTGTGAAATAGAGTACCGTATATACTCGAGTATAAGCCGACCCGAGTATAAGCCGAGACCCCTAATTTTACCACCAAAAACTGGGAAAAACTACTGACTCGAGTATAAGCCGAGGGTGGGAAATGCATTGGTCAAACCCCCCAGTAGTATACAGCCTGTCAGCCCCCAGTAGTATACAGCCTTCCAGCCCCCATGTAGTATTTAGCAGCCCCTAGTAGTATTTAGCAGCCCCTAGTAGTATTTAGCAGCCCCTAGTAGTATACAGCAAGCCCCTAGTAGTATACAGCAGCCCCCATGTAGTATACAGCCCGCCCCCATGTAGTATACAGCAAGCCCCTAGTAGTCTACAGCAAGCCCCTATTAGTATACAGCAGCCCCTAGTAGTATACAGCAGCCCCCAGTAGTATAAAGCAGCCCCCATGTAGTATACAGCAAGCCCCTAGTAGTATACAGCAGCCCCTAGTAGTATACAGCAGCCCCCATGTAGTATACAGCAGCCCCCATGTAGTATACAGCAAGCCCCCATGTAGTATACAGCAGTCCCCATGTAGTATACAGCAAGCCCCTAGTAGTATACAGCAAGCCCCTAGTAGTATACAGCAGCCCCTATTAGTATACAGCAGCCCCTAGTAGTATACAGCAGCCCCCAGTAGTATAAAGCAGCCCCCATGTAGTATACAGCAAGCCCCTAGTAGTATACAGCAGCCCCTAGTAGTATACAGCAGCCCCCATGTAGTATACAGCAGCCCCCATGTAGTATACAGCAAGCCCCCATGTAGTATACAGCAGCCCCCATGTAGTATACAGCAAGCCCCTAGTAGTATACAGCAAGCCCCTAGTAGTATACAGCAGCCCCCATGTAGTATACAGCAGCCCCATGTAGTATACAGCAAGCCCCCAGTAGTATACAGCAGCCCCCATGTAGTACACAGCAAGCCCCTAGTAGTATACAGCAGCCCCTAGTAGTATACAGCAGCCCCTAGTAGTATACAGCAGCCCCCATGTAGTATACAGCAGCCCCATGTAGTATACAGCAAGCCCCCAGTAGTATACAGCAGCCCCCATGTAGTATACAGCAAGCCCCTAGTAGTATACAGCAGCCCCCAGTAGTATACAGCAGCCCCCAGTAGTATACAGCAGCCCCCATGTAGTATACAGCAAACCCCTAGTAGTATACAGCAGCCCCTAGTAGTATACAGCAGCCCCTAGTAGTATACAGCCGGCCTGCCCCCACGGCCCTTAAAAAAATAAACTTAAATACTCACCCTCCGATGTCAGCGCGGCTCCCTGATGTCGGCGCGGTTTACTGATGTCCCCGATGTCAGCGCATCCGGTCTTCTTTCTTCTCCGCGACTCCTCTACTCTCTTCTTTCTTCCGGCATGGACGCGGCCATGTTTTCTTCTAGCATGTGCATACTATGACGCGGCCGCTGCTGACGTCATAGTATGCGCGGCCACGAAAAAAACATGGCCGTGTCCATGACAGAAGAAAGAAGAGGAGCCGCGGAGAAGAAAGAAGACGGGACGCGCTGACATCGGTAAGCCGCGCCGACATCGGGGAGCCACGCTGACATCGGAGGGTGAGTATTTAAGTTTATTTTTTTTAAGTGGGTAATTTTTTTTTGTAATAGACTCGTGTATAAGCCGAGGGGACGTTTTTCAGCACAATTTTTGTGCTGAAAAACTAGGCTTATACACGAGTATATACGGTAAGTCCTAGTCAGAACAGTTTTTGATAGATCACTCATAGACTAATGTTCAGGAGGATCTATGGAAAAGAGATGCAAAACTGAAGCAAATCGGTTGTGAAAAATAGAAGAAAACATCTCCTTTTCATTCCCATGGTTTGACACATTGGTCTACAGGTAGCCCTAGGGTATTGCTTTCCGAGAAGATGGTCAGTATACATGGTAGATCTGAAAATCTAACACAGGGGGGAGATTTATCAGAAGTGACCAGCAGATCTGGTCTGGTTCCCCATGGTAACCTATCAAAGCTCAGCATTCATATTCCCACAGCTGTTTATAAAATGAAAGCTGAGCTCTGATTGGCAACTAGAACAGTTTTACCTCAGATACCTCTGATAAATCCTTCCCAGCAAGGGTTACTAGCCTGATGGACAGTTCCCCCAGTGGCTGCTGGAGGTGTGTCCAGGAACTGCCTTATATACCTGCCTATTCCCATCATACCTGGCAGGTTATTTCAAGTCTTACCTGTGTATTTAGTTCTCCTGCTATCTTGTTTGGTATTCTGTGTTTTGTATCCGATTCTGTACCATTGCAGCCATCTTGGTTATGACCCTGTTTGTTTGTCTCCCCTTGTCTGTCTGTATCTGGACCTGATCTGTATATACCCGTTTGATCTTGACCTGACCTGAATATAATCCGCTTGATCTTGACCTGGTCTTTGTATATCCCGTCTGTCTTCCTGTATCTGTTGTTTGGTCCTCAGTATCGTTTACCTCCTAGTGTTATCCCACTTTCCCTGTCTCAGTCCTGTGTTAGTATTCTGTGAACCTGTGTGAACACTGGTCTATTCCTGTATTCCTGTAACCTGTCCGCTCCACCATCCAGCAGCTGCCAGACATAGTAAGTTTTCCCTGTCATGTTGTAGGGTCACTCAGGGACCGTCAGTTAGGTTCCTGATAGTGGGTTCGCCCTTATCAGGGCAGTTTATCTGCTTTAGGCAGGTCCTTAGCCAGCAGGGACGTCGCAGGGTGAGTTTGCCATCACTTACCTAGTCTGACAGCTAGCGCCAAGCCTGGTTGTGGTTGCGCAGTTTGCTGGACAGGTGCTGACAATATGGATGAATCACCAGTATGTATATTGTATTATATGTAAAATTTAGCCTTAGCTAATATAACAAATATAATTTTAAAGGCAGAGCAAGGCAACATTTTCAATTCTTAAAATCATTTCTTCCCTGCAAATAATCAAGTAATGATTTTTTAGACTTCAAAATTGAAATGTTATTTGGTGACTCAAGGTTTGATGCTATAAAATGTAATTATTAAGAGCTGTCATTTACGTGTAGGTAGTACTGACATATTCCACAGTGCTGTACAGAAAATGTACTCACATCCGTCACTGTCCCCGATGGGGCTCGCAATGTAATTTGCCTATCTTGAGCAGACACACGCTCCAAGGCTAATTTTATACCACCCACAACATTATTATGTTGTACCTGTTCGGATGCTAATAAGTATACTTAAGGAAAGAGAAAGATACTCAGTAAATAATGAGATGCAATATTCACAATTATGTTGCTAATTCTATGAAATCCTGTGTTGCCCATGATAAGCAAGACTGGATTAAAAGGATTTTGCATTGCAATGAGGTAGAAGCTCATCTAGCACTGCAGTTATTAGAGA
The DNA here is from genome assembly GCF_040894005.1 of Engystomops pustulosus. NCBI lineage: Eukaryota > Metazoa > Chordata > Amphibia > Anura > Leptodactylidae > Engystomops > Engystomops pustulosus. The sequence goes on along the minus strand of NC_092414.1, from coordinate 59,931,478 downwards.
TCCCTAAGAAAAGAAATGCTTACATTAAAAGTTCAGTTCAGCTGAAAGCATATGTCAGCACTATGGAATATTATAGGGATTTTCCAAGAACATAACAGTATTCTGATAGACCATTAATAGTGTGTCTGGCAGGGGTCCTGACTACTGCATGCAGGTAGGTTCATTTAACAGTAGAGAAGTCACAAAACTATCGTGCTCGCCTATCCTAACAAAACATAACAGAAAGCCCCTTTTATGGATGAATTGTGTAACAAACCTACTCTGACTCTTGCATAGTCATTTAACCATCTCTTGCCACTTGATTCTGTACTGCGCCGCCATCTTGGTTTGAGCTTGGTTTATCTGACCTTGCTTGTCTGTCTATTTTCTAAGCACCTACTCAACATAGGGATTGCCTCCTAGTTGCCATCTCTGGATAACACAATCTGAGCAGTCAGGACCTAGAATGTGGTTGAGTTCAGAACTTGCACCCCTTTCCCTCTCGTGACACCTACCTAAGTATTGGGCATTGAACAGTTCTCATGCAGTTTTGTGGATCTGCACTCTGTCCCTCTTTAGCTCCTTTTTGGCTTGAGCAAACATCAGCACTGTATACCGATGAATACAATCCTGTTATCAAATTATGAATGGACTCTTGAAAATGGTTACTCTTCGATCTTCCGTGCTCATATGCAACAAATTGCTCCCATTAATAGCTCAAAGTATTCAATGATGTTTGGCTCTAAACAAGTCTTTTAAAGTCAGTTAAAGGGGTATTTACATCCTGCAGATTTGTGGCAGATACACAAAATACAGGTCCCACGTCTAAGATTCTGCATTATTGGGGGCATCATGATCCGATTCAATAATTGTGTGTGGTTGCTGGGCTCTAGAAATTATTCAGGAACAGGCTACCCTGATACTGAGCCATCTAAAAGAGGTTCAAAAGATTATTCCATTTTAGTAGCGGTACCCTTTAGTGTAATGCCTCAAACACAAGGAATGCTGGGTTACCAACTTTATTTCCAAAAATTCAGAACAATAACTAACCATAAGTCTATTAGCAGGAATTCTATGCTACTTTAATGTACAGTAGGTAGGCAGCTAATTCTGTTTAGGTCATGAGAACTTTATAAAGTGTACTGTATCTCAGGACCCTTAATCACTTGAATTGAAAATATGGGACAAGGAGAGATAATAGTGTTAAAACCTGTGTGTTGTAAAGTCTCAGGTCTATGAGATTCAGCTAATGAGATTTTTGCAAAGCCTTAAGGTGCTTGAAGGTGTTGTCCCAACTTCAGAAGCTATCCCCAATCCACAGGGTAGGAGATAACTTCCTAATCCGTGAGGGTCCAACAGCTGGGACCACCACTATGAGTATGGTCTCCCCGGCAATTCATTAGAATGCATGGTTGACCTGTCACTCCACCCATTAGTGAGAATTGGAGAATCCTCATTCTCCTAATTGCTGGGGGCTCCGTTCTCAGGATTGGTTGGGGAACCTCATCAATTAGGAAGCTATTCCCTATCCTGTTAATAACTTAACTTAACTTATAAAATTGGTACAACCCCTTAAAGGGCACCTACCACCACAAATCTACCTATAAAGGTAGATTGGGTGGTAGGTGGATCAATGGGACGTGAGGAGAGCCCTTTTAAGGGCTAATCCTCACGTCCCTGCACTTTTTTAATAACTTTAATTTGGTATTTATTCAAATTTACTTATGCGGCTGCGCGCCCTCGTCCGGCGATCCTGCCGTCTGCGCATGCGCAGAAGAGCAGGCCCGCGCCTGCGCGGTCACAACTCCGAAACAGGCGCGGGCCTGCTCTTCTGCGCATGCGCAGACGGCAGGATCGCCGGACGAGGGCGCGCAGCTACACGGAGCTGCGCGCCGAAGATGGGTGAGTAGGAGGGGTAAAATGGCTACCGGGGCGTGGAGTAGCCGCCTCGTGTAATCTCAGATGCGGCTACTCCACGCCCCGGTAGCCGCATAAGTAAATTTGAATAAATACCAAATTAAAGTTATTAAAAAAGTGCAGGGACGTGAGGATTAGCCCTTAAAAGGGCTCTCCTCACGTCCCATTGATCCACCTACCACCCAATCTACCTTTATAGGTAGATTTGTGGTGGTAGGTTCCCTTTAAATTTAAATCGAGGATCTCAGAGCCCAGACTCTAAATTTTGGTTTACAGTTTGTCAGACTAACTATCGACATATCATGTCCCTGGTGAATATTCATGACCAGAATCACTCTGGTTAAGATCTCAGAGCATGATACTGTTGTATTGTTCAGTTTAAAAGGTGAGAGCTACAGTTTCTAAGTTTCTACCTTCTCGTATATATCACATATATGACGTAATGGAATACATTATCCTGGGATTCTTTTGCTATCTGTGAAACCCATATAAGAAACCAGAAATGAAAGCAGATAAGACCTCTCATTTAAGAGTCCTGCACCCGTTCTGATAGATTGTAGTAGAGATTTCCTATTATGCAGGCAGTAGTTTAATGAATAAGTTATTGCTCTACATCTTTTCGACAGTGAAAGTCTATAAGATTTCTAATGTTCATTTGTTAATGGTTGTGACAGTTTTTTGCTACTGGCCACAGATCCTGGTAAATTTATAATGTGTGAATGATGTTGCGCTCACATTTATTTCTCCGGCAAAGAAAATTTACCTCATGGTGTTCTGGAAGCAGATTCATGTTCTACAAAGCTGCAGACACCTTTATGTATGTTATTATCTGCATAATTAAAAGCCCCATAAGTCACTACTCAAAATGCAAATATCTCACTTTGTTTAATGTTTTTTTTCATCTTTAGTTTATCTGTATTTATACCAATGCCTGAGACCAGGACAAGGGGGCATCCTCTGCGCCTAGAGGAGCGGCGATTTTACCATCACCATAGACAAAGGTTCTTTACTGTAAGAGCAGTGAGACTGCGGAACTCTCTGCCGCAGGAGGTTGTTATGGCCGACTCTATGTACATGTTCAAGAGAGGCCTGGATGACTCGTTTCTGGAGAGAAAAAATAGCATAGCCCATAGGAACATAAAATGTTGCTAATATGATGTACAGCTTATCGAAGGAATTATAGACTGGAAGGATTTTTTCAGTTGGAATTGAGTGACTTTTTACATTGGACTTGATGGATTTGAACTTTTTGTCAAGCTCATCTAATATTATACAATGCATTTAATTACAGCCTTCCAGATTTCTTCCAGATTAGATATCACCTATATTTTCAAAGCTTGAACTGCCCTTGTCACCAATCCTGAATATACCCCATTAAAGGTCCATGTACACTTCTCTAACCCTCATGATCACCTCATAATCATATTTCATTAAGGTTGACAAAATCAAACCTAAAACTTCAGTAATTGCTCTGCCAGTGATGAATCCTCCTCCGAAATTATATTACTTTAGTGTCCCCACTCTATTTATGAAGACCCACTTCTGGAGCCCTCTTATATAAATCCTGTATCTCAATTATGTTATTCCTACCTACTATGAACATATTGGGGGTCATTTACTAAGGGCCGGAATCATGCTTTTACGGCAGGTTACCCAAATTTTTCCGGTTTGCAACGATTTTCCCTGTATTGCCCCGGGTTTTTGGCGCACGTGATAGAAATCGTGGGGCGTGGCCAAACGAAAACCCAACGGATTTGGAAAAACCGCCACATTTTTTTAAAAAACTGTCGCTGGACACGCGCTTACCTGCACCCAGCAACGGATCGTGAACTCCGGCGGACCTCGGCGGACTTAAGCAGAGCAGCGACACCTGGTGGACGTCGGGGAATTGCCTTAGTGAATCGCCGGAAGACCCAAATCCACCGCAGAGAACGCGCTGCTGGATCGAGAATGGACCGGGTAAGTAAATCTGCCCCATTGTGTTTTCTTAAACAATGACCCCTGTCCTCCCACTCCTAAAGTCTATTACCAACTCTATTCCCATTCCTATATACTTTGACCCCCATTTTCCCCCATCTCGATACTATGTGACCCTGTACACCCACTTATTTAGACTTTTAACCTTTTTTGCTTTTATGCTATAAACTACATGCTTCACTTTTATTTACTATGAATCTTTGTGCCCCCACTCCTATATTTCATGAAAAACAGACCTGCTCCTAACCATGTCCTTCCAAAAATAAAGATTCTATGCACAGAAACTTTAGTGCCTAATGAAAAATACAGCCCTGGCCATCTTGTATTTTAGAAAAGTCCCTTGGTCCTTTATATTCTCCTTACTATAAGTGTGATGTGGGGATAGTTGCTGGGTTACTAAATGCCATGTGAAGCATCAGTGAGTCACATGATTGCATCAGGGGAAATGAATTGGCTTTCCTTTAAAATTCTTGGTGTTACTTGTATTTTTTACTGATAATAGTGTAATCTATGTGTCTATTATGTCTCTGGGACCTAGTTCTCTATTATCAGGGTCAGTATCACGGAATAGGATATAGGGTCATATACTGTATCTAAAGGGCCGGCGCCAGCACTGGGCATACTCGGGCAAGTGCTGAGGCCCAGGACTGCTGGGGGGGCCCACATAAGGTTGTACATAAGGAATCAATATGGGGTAAGTGTGCTTTATATAAAATAGTAATGAGGAGTATGATAAACTAGGAAATATTTTAGGGAACAGGAGACAATTTTAGTTTCTGAATTTTTAATGCTGCCACGTGAGTTCACTGCAAAGGGGCCCACTGAGGCTCTGTCACCCAGGGGCCTACTGAAACCTGGAGCCAACCCTGTGTATCTACACAGTAGCGGGGGAGCCATTCTAATAACTTCAATGGAACAGATGATTAGCATGGTATATGTCTGGGAGCAATCCTATATACTTCAATGAAATTGTAAAGAGGGGACCAGGTTAGGGGAATATACATAAAATACAACATTAAAAAAACCCTGGCTAAATAGAGAAAAAAACACTGAAACACTACAAAGAGTAGGCCTTGTAACAGCAAATACTTCTATTTCTGGTCCTAAAATGATGACACTAAACCACTGATCCATAAGGACCTGTGGTTGGTTTATTGTCCCAAATCACCCTAACAGGTCCTTTTTGAGTAGTGAAAAAAGTATAGATTGAGGAAATTGTAATATTGTAATTGTAGAGACAGCAAATATGTGATTTATTATACCAGAAAAAAATGTTGGTAACTGATGTTATTTCGGATTGAGATACATACTGCAGATAATGAAGGAAAGTGTGCCGGCGACATTAGAACAAGAGTCTGGATGTGATAACAAGCAATATTTTCCATCTGCTGATCCGTTATTAGAATATGGAACATCACTTTACAAAAAGCAATGTCATGAAATTAGGTGAAAGTTTTTTGAGGTGGGAAAAGTACAGGCTGTACGTGCAAAGAAATGAGGTTTTTGCGTATATCAAGTATGTAAATTATTTCATTAACATATTATAAAGCACCAGAACTGAAAATTAGAGGTTATAATGAAGATAATACAACTCCATTACTCTGACACATCTATATTCACTGGGCAGATTTACTTTCTAAAAGGAAATCTACCATCAAAATCAAGCATGATAAACTAGGGACACTTATTCATAGATCCAGGCACTGTGGCTGTGGTATCTTCTTATATTTGTTATACATGACTTATACATGACAGAAGGGTTGTTGTTGCTGAAGCTTCAAAGGCCGTTACACTGTGCAGGAGCAGGTCTCACCCTCCGACTGTTCGCTGAGCACTAACCCATCCCTCTGCCTGCTGTAATCCTGTGGCAGCAGGAAGTTTTAGCACAAAGTGGTAGGGGGGAAGTCTTTATGCACAGTGTAACAGCCTTTGAAGCCCAGGTTATCACAGTGATATCACAGATAAATTAGGTGCATATTTAGGATGTTTGATGCATATACCTTCTGTAACATGGCTTAGTTTACACCTGAATTTAGTGCTACATTTGGCAAACTTTCTGTACATTGAAATTCATTAGTCCATAATAAGGTCTATGATTATAGACAATTTATTTAACAGAATCCAAGACAATAGTTAGACACAGTTGACAGCTAATTATGCACACCTCCCCCCCCCCTGCCTCGTAAGCTCTTCACAGACAGCTAGTCTGTCCGCAAATCATGCGCATGCGCAAGAACACCAATACTTGTTTTGCCAGCAGCTTACAGTGCAGCTGCACAAGGATTGGTGTTCTCGAGCATGTGAAGATTGGACGAGGGGCGTGCATAATTAGGTGTCGGCAAAGTAATATGGTGCTCAGGAGACGTCAGGCTCATAAAAGTTATTTCTTTGGAATTCGGACAACCTAAAACTACGGTAATAAAAACACTGCTGCATCCCCTAGAGGTAATGAGCATGTCAAATAGGACAGTTTACCATCACTAATCTGGTGGTAGATGTCCTTTAAAGAAAATCTACCATTTGATTTTATGCATTATGAAGCAAACATACTTTGAGAATGCTGTAGCTACACTGATGCAGAAACATATCGGGGCAAATTTACTTACCCGGTCCATTCGCGTTCCAGCGGCGGCTTCTCCGCTCTGGATTCGGGTCCGGCCGGGATTTAATAAGGTAGTTCTTCCGCCGTCCACCAGGTGGCGCTGCTGCGCTGAAAGTAAACTCATCGCGCCGGAATGCACCGAGCTGGACCAGGTGAAGGTAAGCGGTCCTTATGCGACACATTTTCGGTTTTTAAATGCGGCGGTTTTTCCGAATACGTCGGGTTTTCGTTCGGCCACGCCCCCCGATTTCCGTCGCGCGCATGCCAGCGCCGATGCGCCACAATCCGATCGCGTGCGCCAAAATCCCGGGGCAATTTAAGTACAAGCGGCGCAAAACGGAAATATTCGGGTAACACGTCGGGAAAACGCGAATCGGGCCCTTAATAAATGACCCCCATCTTGTTTAATCACTGAGCTGTGTGGTTTTACTGAAAAAACACTATAAAATTATGATAATGAGGCTCTGTTGCTCCTGTGGCTGCTCCCGCGCTTCTCCAAGAATAGGTCATCACTGTGTTGTCCCTAACAGACAGAAGTATTCAATTGCTGCACCATCCCCCAGCTGCTGTTTATGAGTCATCCAGCTCAGGTTGATTAGTCCTGTCTGGACAGTTCAGGAAGCTCCATGTAATTTGTTTATGTAGGCAGCCTGCATGCAACCCAGCTGTCCCAAGCTTCTGAATTTTATAATTGTTTTTTGAGCAAAACCACTCGGTTCAGGAATTAAACATGATATGTTTCTGCATCAATGTAGCTACAGCATTCTCAAGGTATGTTTGCTTCACAATACATAAAACAAAGTGGCAGATTTCCTTTAAGTATTGTCATTTATTTTTTTGTTTGAGCACTTTTTCACATGGAAAACCTTTTTTTAAAAAGAGGTTTATAATATTGTGACGCTATGAATTCTCTATGTAGCTTAGCAATAGAGGTACATATATTGATCTACATATAGAAAAATAGAGGCCTTTAACATTGTATAGCATATTTTAAAAACTGTAAACCTAATATAGAAAAATACAGCGTAGGGCAGAAAATCTGAATATGTCAAGTTTATAGAAATGGGCCTGGCCATTGCTGTACTTTCCACCAGGAAGGATAACAGGCACAGGTTATTGCAGATATGGAGCTGGTGTAGAATTCACCTGGGAACACTATCATCCTGTATACAATGAGGTCATAGCCTCTCAGTATATTGGGGGAAATGTGCAGTTCAATGGTGCAATATGCACCCATATTTCCCTCCTGATGTGTCTGATTTACCAACGAAAGTTTTTTTGATATCAAAGAATCCCTCACAGGGACAATGATGCCTAAATAATACTACAAAGCAGTCCGATAATAGTCTGCCTATTGGAACATGTAGAAAAAACATGCAGTTTCAATTATAAGAAAAGGAAAAATACAAAGAAAACCAAAAGGAAAAAAAATCAGGGTCAGTTCACCCACGCAGATATATATGAAACGCCAGCACAATTTGCCCCAGAGATTTCCAACACAGGGGCTTGTCTAGTATAAGTTCCTACCCAACCTGAAGGGGGATGGCACATACAACCGCAGAAAGGAAAACCTAAGACAACAAGGGGAAAGAGAAGGGAGTGGAAGGGCTAGTAGTAATCCAAGACAACCTATAAGTGTAGTGTAATCAGAGTTGTAAGGAGTAGAGGAGGAGTCCACGTCAGCACAAAGCTAACTGAGCTAAGAAGCTAGTAGGGTGGAGGGTATCGGCAGCTGGATGCAGTCTATTCAGGGCTGCCATGTCTTTTAAAATGCCTCCATATTGTTATCCAGTATTGCCAAGATCTTTTCATATGGTAACATCTGTGAGACCCTTGCCTTCCCCTGGTATACTGACAGCATCGACAACTTCCAGCAAACAGCAGGACTTCAGGACTAGGTGTCATTTTTATGACCATCAAAATCCTTTGCTTTATGTGGCTCCAAAATACAGTCACCCGCAGACATAACCACCAAATGTGAGACATCGTTTCCATCTTACCACATCCTGTAAAACACAAGGGTAAGGCTGAAGGGAAGAGTTTATGAATAGGTTCCATAACCAGAGAGGATCTATGTAGGATCTTTATAGATGTTTGACATTTAAGTCCGACTCTCATCGAGTCATGAAGGGCAATTTCTGATCCCTAGATGGTTGACTCAATAATAATAAGTAGAGGAAAAAACACTTCTAGACATTGTGTCATTTTTATAAATAATCTCAAAGTATGCCATGTCTAGGACAAAGGTCAATGTCAAGTCTCAGGACAAAGAGAGTAAAATGAAGCAACAGCCCCAGTTCAAACCTGTGATATTGGGGGAGGTCATGTTTCGTTACGAAGGCGGCCACTGTAGACATCTTGTCCCCGTCTAGAAACGATCAACTATCAACGATACACCGATAATTCATTATGCCACTTTTATGCTAACTGCAGGGGCATTAGGATCAATACTCATTTGTCATACAAATATGGGACATTAACAGGAAGATCAATACATTAGAAAAAATGAGAAATATAAAATTCTAAGATTTACATAAATCAAAGAAACTGAACTTAAATTTCTGAGTATACTTTTTTATTTTAATAAGCCGGCTTCTCCTTGCATTACTGATTATGATGCATTACTATATTGTAAACCACGCTTTCATCAAGCTGAAGCTGCAAGACTCACTGCAGCCAAGCAGCCACACTACTGCTAAACTAAGCCCCATTGACTTTAATCGAAGTAAGACGCAAAGGAATAAAGATCATAACACAGTTTTACAATTATGTGGGACAACTGTACGCCAGGCACCGCCCCCTCCACGGCCACCCGGCATAGAGGCTGGAGAAGTCGCAATTCTCGACTCCACACTAGGTGTTGTTACCGTATAACAGCTTTTTCTAGCCGTTAAAAAAAGAATTTTGGTCAAAGAAAAGCTTATATTTCTTTGAGCAAAAATAAACAAAACATATACACTCACCGGCCACTTTATTAGGTACACCATGCTAGTAATGGGTTGGACCCCCTTTTGCATTGAGAACTGCCTCAATTCTTCATGGCATAGATTCAACAAGGTGCTGGAAGCATTCCTCAGAGATTTTGGTCCATATTTACATGATGGCATCACACAGTTGCCGCAGATTTGTCGGCTGCACCTCCATGATGCGAATCTCCCGTTCAACCACATCCCAAAGATGCTCTATTGGATTGAGATCTGGTGACTGTGGAGGCCATTTGAGTACAGTGAACTCATTGTCATGTTCAAGAAACCAGTCTGAGATGATTCCAGCTTTATGACATGGCGCATTATCCTGCTGAAAGTAGCCATCAGATGTTGGGTATATTGTGGTCATAAAGGAATGGACATGGTCAGCAACAATACTCAGGTAGGCTGTGGCGTTGCAACGATGCTCAATTGGTACCAAGGGGCCCAAAGAGTGCCAAGAAAATATTCCCCACACCATGACACCACCACCACCAGCCTGAACCATTGATACAAGGCAGGATGGATCCATGCTTTCATGTTGTTGACGCCAAATTCTGACCCTACCATCCGAATGTCGCAGCAGAAATCGAGACTCATCAGACCAGGCAACGTTTTTCCAATCTTCTACTGTCCAATTTCGATGAGCTTGTGCAAATTGTAGCCTCAGTTTCCTGTTCTTAGCTGAAAGGAGTGGCACCCGGTGTGGTCTTCTGCTGCTGCAGCCCATCTGCCTCAAAGTTCGACGTACTGTGCGTTCAGAGATGCTCTTCTGCCTACCTTGGTTGTAACGGGTGGCGATTTGAGTCACTGTTGCCTTTCTATCAGCTCGAAGCAGTCTGCCCATTCTCCTCTGACCTCTGGCATCAACAAGGCATTTCCGTCCACAGAACTACCGCTCACTGGATGTTTTTTCTTTTTCGGACCATTCTCTGTAAACCCTAGAGATGGTTATGCGTGAAAACCCCAGTAGATCAGCAGTTTCTGAAATACTCAGAACAGCCCTTCTGGCACCAACAACCATGCCACGTTCAAAGGCACTCAAATCACCTTTCTTCCCCCATACTGATGCTCGGTTTGAGCTGCAGGAGATTGTCTGACCATGTCTACATGCCTAAATGCACTGAGTTGCCGCCATGTGATTGGCTGATTAGAAATTAAGTGTTAACGAGCAGTTGGACAGGTGTACCTAATAAAGTGAGTGTACGTGAACAAAATGCTGAAAATTTAGAGATCAGGTTGCAGCTATCTATGTACAAGCAGCTCCTCTATGTCGAGCTCAGACACTGTGAACTAGAGCCACTGTATGTACACTCCCTTGTCATTAAATACCCAAATATTTCCAGACTCCTAGAGTCATAAAGGGCATCTACCACCAGGATAAAGGACTGTATGCAAATAAGTCTGAGGGGCTCCAGGCTCCATAGGTGTTAATGGAGCCTGAAACCCCTCAGGCTCATTTGCATACAATATTTCATCCTGGTGGTAGATGCCCTTTAAAGGAATACACCTATGGGTTGCACATTTCAAAACAAATATTACATATTCAATACATTTTACACATAAATAATGTATTATACAGTCTGTCTCCCTTTTACCCCTTACCGACATGTGAAATGCTAGTACGTGACATGCCGGCTGCTGATGTATGGAGAGGGCTCACAGGCTGAGCCATCTCCATACAAGGTGGGTGTTTGCTCCATACTGCAGCAAACACCCACCGGTAACACCCGCAGTCGGTGCTGGCACCAATCGCAGGTGTCAACCCTTTAAATGCCACCGGCATATCTGCCAAAAGCATTTAAATCCTGGCGAGTGGGTGCCACAATCTTGGATAAGTTCACGGCCCCCTGTGACATCATTGGGGGGCAAAGATCAATTGCCATGACAGCCTTAGCTCTTACCTAAACAATAGGTAATTGGCCTTGCATACCCCTAGAATGCTGGGTAACCTATGTCATGGGTGCCCGAGTTGGCACTCAGAGCCATCTCTGTGGGTACCCAGAACATCATCCCAGCATAGAGTTTACCAGACAGGTTAGGTGACTCAAGGCCAGGACAATATTTATAACACCACCCCCCCCATTACAATAGACTTGCATGCATGAAAAGTTACCCTTTGTCATCCTACTGCTAAAACATCAAACTACAAAATTATTTTATATAATAGTGCAAACCTGACATAAGAAAACCTTTAATGCATGCAAATGTATCATAAATGATAGAAGGACTTACCATAAGCATTTACCATAAGTATTTGATTTCTGTTATTCTTCTCCAGAATGGAAGGGAATAACCGAAACAAAAAGTGGAGGCATGTACTTTGTCTACATTCTCTATAATCAGTGCTGTCCCTCCCCATCTCAGCAAACATTACACGTTACCTATGTCATGCACACTAGGAGGTTTGTCAGTAGCTAGAGCACCTATCAGACACATGTAGAAGTAGCATGAGGTAACTTACAGGTGACAATCTTCTTTTTAGGGAAAAGAACTTCAAATCTGTGTAGCACATCCCCCACACTGTGCCCTAATTAAGCATAATTGTGTTAATTATGGGAGGGTCATTTATTGGTGGGGCACAATGTCCATTATTAATAATGGAGGCCTTAATATAGAGAAATAATATAGAGAAAATTGTATTCTTAATATAATACATACAGGGCGCCTAGTTCTTCTATCTATAGTATAACGATCATTTACATTTACATTGCTTTTTACATGCTTGCAAAAAAAAAAATAATAAAACCACTTACCTTCCAGCAGCTGTCTGCTTCTGCCGTCCCCAGCAGGATGTTGTCATCACCCAAGTTACATGATGATGTCATCAAGTGACTTCTGTCGTAAGGCAGCAGCATTGCAGGAGTAAGACCCTGCTACGATATGTTCATTATCAGCTGCACTGATGTCTAAAAGATCGGTGCATATATTAATATATGATATTAAAACCTGTAATAGTTTAGTACTTGAGTTGCCTATTCTGGCCACATCGAGTACTGATGTGACAGTTCACAATGCAAAAGACAGTAGAGGAGAGCCCTATTCTTAGCCCTGTAACTGCTGCAGATGCATGCCCCTCCCACGTACGGGGCAGGTTGTGGACCCACCCCTTGCTACCTAGGAAGTTATGCCCCTGACTCAAGGCATTCTCCTGTGTGGTCCCGGGTAGCCCAGAATGTGCTGCGATCAGCGCTATTTTCATGCAACACATCATGGCCTACCAGCGACGGCAGGAGGAGCAAGGTGGCTTGGACAGGGCTAGATTATTATTGGAGTTCCTGCCTCGTAATTCTTCCTGTTAAGGGGGCCTTGAAGGGAAGCTAGAATGATAATCCAAATTTCCATTTTTGCTGTGTCGCCACTTTGTGATAAATAAGTGGGTTTTTGGCTGTAGTTTGGGCACTTGGCCTCTAAAAGGTTAACCATCTCTGCCCTAGGGGGTGAAGAACATCACAATAACTACAGAATATGATAGGTTTATTTAATTGTTGAAGATATATTGCAGCCAGGATTCATTGTATACATCTGGAGTATATGGGCTCTGGTTTACATGGATGAAACCATATGTGTACACAAGATGGTCAAGTCAGACTACAATTTTCCACTTTTGTTTTGTTCACTGTCACACATGTGCTTCTTCCTTGCCCCTTATTTCTCGTGTTTTTCAGCTGAATTGTCCCATTTCCATCCTAATTCCCAAGATGGCACGTGCATTTTCTTTCCTTTTCATCTCACTTGCTCTCATCTACTTATTATCTCTTTCCTTCAGTCCTTGGTGTATCATTTTAAAAGCAATTAGTGGATCTCCATCTTCTGCTTAGAATCAATTAACTAATTAAGAGGATGTCCTCTGGCAGAAATTGAACTAAAAACATAACCAAGTTTTTTTTAACTGGAACTTCCCCTGAAGCAGCTCACAGACCTTATCCAAATGGAAAATCCGTGGGTGGAATTCATTAAAGATGTACACCCTTTAACTAAATAGGATTATTGAACTCTCCGTCATGGCTCGTCTGTAAGAAGCAGGAATCCAGCAAAGCTGATTCTATGCCCAAATTTATGCATCCACTATCATATATCAAACATCACATGACTTGGCAATTCATCAAAATACATCAAAGGGGTTACAATTACATATTACTTTACTGTATATGTATTACTAATTCTTTTCTCCCACCTAATTATACATATATGCAAATGCTTGTCAGGTAGAAGAACGGTGCCTACGGTACAGTAATATTTCGGTATCGTATGATGCCTAGACAGTGCAGTGGTCATATTACACAATCTCCAGGCACTGTATGATTGCTTCAATAACTGTACTGCATTGTGTATGCTGTGTATCTCCACACTCAATGCAAAACCGGATAGAAGAAGGAAAACAAAACTATTACTATGGGGATATATTGTAGTCTGTACATGATTTATCACTGTTTATGATGCTGAATATCTGGCTTAGTTGCACAAACATTTTGCATAATTTCTTGAATTAGGACAAAGCCACGCCCCTTTTGAGACCATATTCCTTTTGTTGTACTGGTTAGCAAAGTGTCCAAAAATAAATGTGTAGCAAGGGACTTACGATTTTTTGGCGCACGTTTCGACAAAATCCTGTCTCAGTTCAATAGAACTTCTTGTCTGAGAGCACATTACAAAGTTGTCATAACTGTTGATATCTAATTGATAGGGGGGAAGTTGATCAGAAAAGCTTGACAGCTTTTCCAAATTTTGCTGTTTCTTTCAATATGAATCAGGTCCCAATAACAAAGTTTTACAATTGGCCCCATAGCCACCTTTTTGTCATTCATACAGGCTCCAAAATTGACAGTATTCATTGATTTCATGATTTCATTTCGGATGAATGTGTTGCATTGTGCTCCAAATCACTGCAGTTATGAAACATGCAGTTATATACCCCACCATAGAGTTACCTAGGCATCACATAAATTATAGTCCATATTTAGGAATTGTATCTGCCCTGAATTTAATACTTCATTAAATGTTTAGGCAACTCCTCTAGTGAAAATCACTAGTCAGAATGTATATACAGTATGGTCTATTAATACTAACATTCATAAAGGAAGGGTGTCTATCGGTACACTAAATTCAGCTTTCTACCACCAGTAACATTAACCCTGCATTCTAAAAGCTAGATCTATCTAATATTTCCATTTACAGAACTTTATGAAAGCTTGTTTTCTACAGAAAAAACAGTACTTCCTAGGGGCACTATATTATATTCTTTGCAAGGAACAGGAAAAAATGTGAAATGCAGTGAAACTGGCAAAACAAACACGGTATTGTCATTTTCTAACTGGCTTTGCTTTTATTGCTTTCTGTGTGTGGTACAAAAGATATGTCCCCTTTATTATTTGAATCAGTACAATCAGGGAGATACCAAATTTATATAGTATTTATATAGTATTATTTACATAGTAGTCTCAATACCATCAAAAAAACATTATTTTATGACAAAGTCGATACCATTTTGGGAACTATACAACATTTTATTTATTTGTTTCCTTAAATTTTTTTACTTATTTTTCCCAAATCAAAAACTTGCACAATCACTTGTGCCATACAAACTATATATACATGTGGAAGAATACAAAAGATGGAGGGGTAATACAAGTCTGACAAATTTACTTGTGAACTTGTGCTTACTGGTTGTTACAAACTTGTTATTTAACAAAAAAAAGAGGGAGGGTAATGTAAATGGTAGGGCAAATATGAAAAATTGGCATTTTGGATATTTTTTTTCTGTCATGGAATTCATAATATGGGATCATTGTTTTTCTTATTTGAAAGATCAGGCATTTCAGGAAAAGGGGATACCCAACATTTTTATGATTGTATTTGTTTTGAGGGTATTTGAATTATAACTTTTTATTTTTTTTCATATTTAAAATATATATAATGTATATGCTCCCTAAGGCTACATGCACACTGCCGTTACCCACCGCACCATAGCGCTGCTCACCCCCGCCCCTCTATAGGAACATATGGGCCACGGCACCGTAATACGGGAAAAGATAGGACATGTCCTATCTTTTCCCGGGCTATGGAGCGGTACGATGCCGTACGTGTGTTGCACCATACCGCTCCCGTACCATACCGTGAGCCCATAGAAGTGTATGGGGGACATATATCGGCCGTAGGCAGAGATCTGATCTGAACTATAATTCAATTTATAGTAAATATACTTTTCTATCACACTTATTACTCTTGCTTACTTTAAATATATACCGAGTGACAGAACATTGAACCTATTCTAATACAATACTATTATTACTATTTCTTTTACTTACTATTATTATAAGAAAAGGTGCTGAGTGACAAGACTCTCAGTCTCTTCAAGGCGTTCAGCTTTCATAGCAACTGATCAGTGGTGGCGCTGATATCACTATGAGGACACATAGTCGTCGATACTGTATAGGTGCTGTTGTCAATTTGACTGCAGCAACTAACAGGCCAGCACCAACTACAGCAGACACCTGCCCTTATGTAAAGGTACGGCAATGTGGGTTAAGGGGTTAAGCTAATGAACTTCATTAATTACAATTAAATAAAACATCACATCATATTAAAGAGTGCAGGGACACAACCATTTCATCACGTGAATTTTCTTACTCAGTGTTCAATTTACTTATACATTTCTAAGAGGAAAAAAGTAATGACACATCACAGAGTAAGAACTAATTTCACATCTGAGCTAGAGTCTCCATTAGGAGGCTCTGTGTTAGAATTTCTGCAAGAGCAGCTCTGCAGACATAGCACATACCCAGAGTAGTGAAGGTCGACCAGGTGTTGCCTGCGATTTAGAGAAGGGCCAGCAATTAGGCAGGGGCAAAGGTTGAGGGAAGCACAGGGCTTGCACTTCTTCCCTGCCTTGCATATCTTAAACAGATTCTGTGCAAAATGCCTGATAAAATAAATCCTGCAAGTAGGACTTTTACATCTGCTAAAATATTTGATTTTCCTTCTATATATTTGTCTATGAGAATAGATAAAAAGATATAATTAGATCAATGATAGATTCTTTCCAAGTTGTATATATTATTTTTACATAAAAAAGCAAATGTGCATCAGTAAAGCAGGAATATCACCTACTGCATACTGCAAATTATTTCATTCATTTGTGTGATCGTTTTCACCATCTGGAAACACAAAAGAACATGGTAGCAGGCATTCTGCCAACTCATTGAAAAGACAAAAGAGAAATTCTGAAACAATGCTGGCTGATTACTGGTGGGGAGTGAGAATGTAAGATCTGTACTTACAAAGCCAAAAAATGCCTTCCCTACCAAGGATGATGTAAATATGGTATATAAGGACAAAATTCCTCTGTATAATGAAATTAAAATTACTCTCTTAATTACTGCAATAGAGAAATGGCAGAATTAAGAAATGAACTGTTTGCTCATTGTGGGAGGCTTGATGGTGCCGAATTTTCACTACTTCAGTCTCTTAGCGTCATTTTTAATGTTTGTTCAACTAAAAGCAGAAATTCCATATTCTGAAGGTTCGAACAATAAAATACAATCAACATTGAATGGGTTTATTGAGGTTTAATGAACACATTCCCTACTTTATGTACTGTACATTTCTGAACTAAATTTAAAAGTATTTTGTGTAATAATATTCATAAATATTCATCACAGGGATCAAAGACTTATAGAAAATCTATCAGTAGAAATTTCCCCACCAAACTATAAATACTTTCAAAGAAAGGCTTCTCCTCCATAAGCATGAAGTTCTTTATGGGTACCAGCAGAGCCTCTTTGGGCTTCAGCTCCAGGGCATAATCAACACTCCCAAAGCACTTCATTACTGCCCACCGATCCATCCATACTGCATGTTGCTCCCATGCTTGCCTATTTCACCTAGCAGCTACAACAATCCAACACTTTCAATGTACTCTGCAGTGCTGATGGGGTCAACCTCATAGACGCAGGAGCTGCGAGAGTGACATTGGTATCAACATGCAGTCCTGATGATGTGGTGGCGGAAGTGCTCATTTCTTGTAACATGTACATGTATAACAGCATGTAAATAAGTTCTAGGAGTCATGTGTCCGATTACTCGCATCACCACTCCAATGACGGGAACCATGATGCCATAATATCTTGTACAATAAGTGCGCACCATTATTTCAGATTAAGAAGCTAAAATGGAAGGAATATACAATCAGAAAGTACAATGGGGAAACAAATTATGAGAAAACAATGCATTTTGATATCTGTATTCTCCATACAAGAGGCTATTGATATACTTAAAATCTAAACTGAAATATCATTTGCATCTGACTGTTATTGCTTACATGTGATGATTATCAATCACACAGAACCATCAGAAGACAATTAGCCATTAGGATCTATTTCACAAACTACCAATCCGATTTTAGGAATATTCCCTGCATGTGTACAGGTAATTTACAATACAATTCAGGATACAGATCCATGTATGTAGACATATTGGCCAAAAGTGCTCTTTAGGTATTTGATTGGTACATGTGGGTATATCACAAGACAGTTATGGAATAGTAGTACCATATTGTATACGCCAGTGGTTCTTAGCCGGGTTTTTTCAAACCCTGGGGGTTCGGAGAGTCGATCTCAGGGGTTCGGTGGAGCCTCCGCCACGAAAGGTCAAGACACACATGTATTTGAGTTATCACTAAAGAAGGGTTCGGTGAATGTGTATATGAAACTGGTGGGTTCGGTACCTCAAACAAGGTTAAGAACCACTGGTATGTGCTTATACCCTATGCCATGGGTGTCAAGGCCACATCATCCCAATGAAGTTAAATGACCCATTGTGCTTGTAAGACTGTATAAAAGTAATGATCTCTTCTCAACCATTCCTGAATTGTCTTTTTTCCAATGAATAATGCCCAACAGACCTGGCTTTGTTAAGACATCTAGTCAGTTTTATGTAATAGATACATTGGCTCATATTAATCAAAAACAGTGCAAACTGTACTATGTGCAGTTTCCTGTGTAATGTGCAGAGGGCGCCATATTCAGGAATTGTCTGGTGCCATATTCAGGAACACTGCTTCGAAAGAGTGTACCAACTTTTTTTTTCATTGAAACTTTGAAATAGGGCGTGCAACACAATTTTGCCAGACATTGCATGATAAATGTGGCACACGGTCCAACTGTGAACTGGAATGCCGTTAGAATTTTGTGTCGGGTATAGTGCACAAATGTGCTGCAGACACTTTATAAATACCCGTGCAAACAGTTTGCACTGAAAAGAACGTGCAAAGTCGGACAAAAAGCTGGTGCAGGAGCTTTTATAAATGGTGGCCATTGAGTGGTCTTGGGCAAGAGCTCACATCAAAATCAGATCAAAAATGTTGAATCAGAATTTAACATGCTGAAGACCTTAAGGCCTACATAAATTTGGCCTGCAAGCCTTTTGTGTGACATATGCACCTTGCCGAAAACCACTGTGTGGAATCCCTCATCAGCATCTACATATACATCTATGTATCCCATCCTGGTAATGTATTTGTATATTTCCCAGACTTACATCTCAGTACATATGTTAAATCATCTTACCTAAACTTCACGCAATTACATATTATCATCCAGCTCCTTATTCCTCCTCTGACACCTTACAGTCTGCAGCCCAAATCTTTTTACCCTATGTCTCTTTGTATTTGCAGAAGGTTTTAAACTTTTGAAAGGAACTGTCTGAAAGATACTTAGAAGTTTCATCTTAATCTTCAGAAATCATATCTCAGGGGTCTTAAAGAGGTCTTGAAAAGGTTAGAGCCAAAGACTTTCCTTTTCTCTGCTCAATCCTTCAGTAGTCCTGCCCATGAGAATAGAAAGCGCATTGTCAATCCAGCGTAGTCAATCTTAGACATTTGCATGAATTCCCAATAGCTCCTTAGGGTTAAGGGCAAGGAATGGAAAGGAAGCACAAGAGCTAAAAGAACTGAGCTCTTTTAAGTGACTTTGAAAAGCACAGAGAAAATGTATCTTGGGAGGAGGAGAATGCCTCTTAAGTAAGTCACAATTCATACTAGATACAACTAAAGGCAGCTGCTGGAGTACAAGACATATGCCGAATAGCTGAGAACACATTGATAAGAGTGGTTTTGCAAACTAAAGTATGGCAACTAGAGATGATCGAGTATACTCGTCCGAGCTTGATGCTCGTTCGAGTATTAAGGTACTCGAAATGGCTCGTTGCTCGGACGAGTATTTCCCCTGCTCGAGATCAAGCATTTAATTAAAAAAACACAGTGAAGAACAATGAAGAATAGAATAAAAACAGTGAACGCAGTGAACACAGGATCATTTAAGTGAAAAACACAGTGAAGAACACAGTGAAGAATAGATTACAGATGTTCGGCACAACTGCTTACTTGTCGGAAGATACGCGCAGAACGGTGCGAACAAAATACTATGTGAAGAACAATATATATATGTGAAGACCACATTGAAGAACGCGGTGAGCAGGACGGAGACACCGGGGAGCAGCACAGAGACATCGGGGAACAGCAGCACAGAAACATCGAGGGAACAGCAGCACGGAGACATTGGGGCAGCACGGAGACATTTGGGCAGCACAGAGACATTGGGCAGAAAGGAGACACCAGGGCAGAACGGAGACATCGGGGCAGCACGGAGACATTTGGGCAGCATGGAGACACTGGGGCAGAACGGAGACTATTGGGCAGAACTGAGACACCGGGGCAGAACGGAGACATCGGGGCAGCACGGAGACATTTGTGCAGCACGGAGACATTGGGCAGAATGGAGACACCGGGGCAGAACGGAGACATCGGGGCAGCACGGAGACATTTGGGCAGAACGGAGACATTGGGGCAGCACGGAGACATTGGGCATAACGGAGACATTGGGGCAGAACGGAGACATTGGGGCAGCACGGAGACATTTGGGCAGCACGGAGACATTGGGCAGGATGGAGACACCGGGGCAGAACGGAGACATTTGGGCAGCACGGAGACATTGGGCAGAACGGAGACACTGGGGCAGAACAGAGACATTTGGGCAGCACGGAGACATTGGGCAGCACGGAGACACTGGGGCAGAACGGAGACATTTGGGCAGCACGGAGACATTGGGCAACACGGAAATTGGGGCAAATTGGGGCAGCACGGAGACACCAGGGAGCAGCAGCACGGAGACACCGGGGAGCAGCAGCACGGATCCCGGGACAGCGTATCTCCCGACAAGTAAGCAGATGTGCCGAACATCTGCAATCTATTCTTCACTGTGTTTTTCACTGCGTTTTCACTTAAATGATCCTGTGTTCACTGTGTTCACTGTTTTTATTCTATTCTTCACTGTTCTTCACATCTGCTAACTTTTCGGGAGATAATATACGCGCGGAACAGTGAAGAATAGATTGCAGATGTTTGCATACATCTGCTAACTTATCAGAAGACATTCTTTTTCAATTAAATAACACATTTTATTCCCGAACCATGGTCCCTTTGAAAAATGCTCGAGTCTCCCATTGACTTCAATGGGGCTCGTTATTCGAGACGAGCACTCGAGCATCAGGAAAAGTTCGTCTTGAATAACGAGCACTCGAGCATTTTAGTGCTCGCTCATCTCTAATGGTAACATATGATCCATTAAAGATTCTTCTTGGAAGTTCTTATCAAGATTTTCAGGAAGGGACCAAGTCTAAACACAATGGGGCAAATTTACATACCTGGTCCTGTCGCGAGCCCCGATTTGGACGGTCTTAATCTGTCGGCCCACCCCCTGATTTATGTCGCGTGCAAGCCGGAGCCGATGCACAAAAATTCGATTGTGCGCCCAAAATCCCCTGTTAAAAGCGGCGCCAAACATAATTTGGCAGGGAAACCCGACGAAAATGCGCTCCATGGACCCTTAGTAAATGAGCCCCATTGTTGAAGTTTTAAACAGGCCACACAACAAAGATTGGTGAACCGGTTATTTCTGTAGCTGTGTGGAGGAGAGAGGTACATAAGGGACACTCAGCAAGGACCCAAAGGAAGAAGCAGTTTCACAACGCATAGATCATAAAGCAGGGACTATTTTACCAGCTAGTAATTCAGATGGACATAGATCAAAGCACATGACAGCTCTTTTTTACTTTACCAGTCACTCATGCAGAAGAAAAAAATTCATTTGATCCACCTCAAATTCCCTAATGATGGAGGAAATAATAAAGCCGATACATAAAGCAGAATCCCTATAGGAAACAGAGGACAAGTGATGTACAATTGGAAGGTGATACTAACGCTCTGGACCAAAGCAGCCCCTGGGCCATGCCATGAAGGGTGTTGCACATCTAACCACAGAAGGCTAAATATTCTTCATGGAATCATTTTCATAGCTCAGCGGCTCAGAGAATTGTTGTAACAGCGATCAGTCACTTCTTCTGAATGGTAAAGGTTGTCAAATTCTAAAAGAAAGTAAAGGTTGAAATTTTGGAATACATTAACCCTTTCCAATCACCAAATGATGTAAGGTAAAGGTTTTTAACAAAGGCAGAAAACATATGTGTAATGAGGACAATGAAAGATACCTAAAATTTATCAGCACCTTTTCACTTTTGCTTCACGATTTTTGTATCATCATTAGTTTTTACTATTTTGGGAAACACTTGCTCTTTTTACATGAGAGGATGTGCTGTCAACATCTGACAATTTTTATATCTGCACAGGAGAAACAAGTGTCTTTTCTAGAGATGAGCGTACTCAGTATTAGTTTGGGTTCGGTGTTTGGGCCACGCGACCTGGATGTATTGACGGATTGGTGGTCGGACAGCAACTCCGGCAAAATGATGCAGCGGCAGCCTGACAATACCTGAGTAGAAAAGCCCACAGTTTGGGGGCTTTTCTAGCGCAATAATACCAGTCGCTAGCTACCCAAGTACCAGTCCGTCTGTAAATGGTTGGCTACTGGATTGTACTAGGGTAAAGGTAAGAGGATTAGTGAAAGTCTTTTTTAATGACTAACATTAACCTCTGGTCTCAGTAATGGGTGCTTTCTATTAGTCAGCACTATTACTAAAGTGAAATTCAAGTTCAAAAAGAGCACACACTTTTTTTAAATATATTTTATTAAAACAACCTGGCAAGCCATTTTATTAAAATTCCTTGTTATCAATGTCCACCGCAGCCCTCTATATACATGGATCTGAAACACAAAAGGTAAAACAAAGGGTTTCAAAAAAATATTCAACTTGCCTCCTCCGGAGTGCAGAGCTCCTCTCTTCCAGTAACATACTGGGGGTTGTGGGCATGGCGTTAGCTCTATGGCTCCGATAGTGGGTGTAAGTACAATGAATGCCTAGGGCAGCATCAACACTAAATATGGCCCTGATGATCTAGAAAACCATAAGGAATAGATACTAATGGTATATACAATTGAAAAATTGTATAACATTCCATTACATAAAAAATATCAATTATTTGCTGAAAGTGGACAACCTCTTTAAGGTCTATGGAGAGTCTGGTGAGAGAGATGCAATCTGAGGCAATTAGAGGCTTCTACAAATAATGGTAAGTTTTGTATCTCAACTAAAGTCTTACTGGTCAGCACTGCTGTACACCATGATGCTTATACTGTACTTATAGGGGCCCATTTACTTACCCGTCTGCTGGAATTCACCGGAAGTGCTTTGTCTGACAATAATGCAGTGTGCCACGATTCACTAAGATCCTGTGCCCGATATCCTGCATGTGTCACTTCCCCGCTCAGGGGATTTCACCATCTTTTAGGTGGTGCATATAAGTGCTTGGGCTTGTGACACAATTTTAAAGTTAAATCCTGCGCTCAGTCCGAATCAGACGGCGTGCCCCCCAATTTGTGTTGCATGGAAGCCATCACAGCTGCCCCAAAAAATGATCATGTGCGCCAAAATCCCAATGCAGACACCTGTTAAATACCTGTCAAAGTCATGCAATCCCCAAAAAGGTGAACAGTCTGACAAAATTGAGTAGTGGAACCCTTAAAGTAAATGAGCCCCAAACTCACTTTCGAGGTTCCATTGCATAATCAGACTGATTATATATAAAAATAATAAATCATATTCCCCAAAATATTATTATTCCAATCATAAAGCCATATACAGAGCCCTAAATATACATTTATACATGTTTTTTGGATCGAAAGCAAATTTTCAGCCCCAAAATGCAATGCAGGATCATTTATTCCGGGAAAATAATGATGTGCCATACCAAAAATAGCCTGAAACCTGAATTACTGACCACAATATCATAATATCGTTCTCTCTCGCCTTCCCTCCTAAAAAATCTACAGATTTGTCATATGCATAATTACGTGAGCTGACTCAGTCACCGTGGAGAACATGTTCAGAATGATTTGCCTGAGGGGTAAAGAGTTGATGAAACCTTTATTATTCTGTGCAAGGCACTGTAATGAAATTCCGAAAGGAAAGTATGCCATTAGAAAGAGGTTGCAAAAGGGTACATAAACCTCGTGACCCCTGACCTCTTGTCCTATTCTATCGCAGGTAACAATATGGTGAGATATTTGCTTTATAATTTATTCAGCTTTTAATTAATTCTATTACCACCCAGCGATGGGTCATTATTTTGGCTTCTGCGGTTGGATGTCATTTTAATAAACTGGTAGTGGTATTTGACATACTAAAAAAAAATGTTATTTAGAGGGAGATGTATGAATGTAGACCAACAAATTCACTTGTGTTCTTTTCAGTTTTGCTCTAATTACATTGCTGCTACAAAGCCAGAACAGATCAATCATTGCAGTCCAAAGTGCTCGACATCCATGCCAACCCATCCATCATGAGCACAGCCCCATTTTGCTCATTAAGCTGAAATAAAATAGTAAAGATGGTCGTATACAAACAAAGTGACACCGCTGGCAGCAGATAAAAGATGTTATTTATACCACAAAGAAGAACTAAAGCCAGCAGTATATGTAGTAGGTTCATAGAACCAGGAGATAACCATTAGCATCTAACAAACAGATGATCAATGCATAGATTGATGGAAACCCTCCTGCACCTCTTGTTTGCGATGTGGGGGGCAGGGGGGGGCAGAGGCAATCGGTTTGGAATCAGTTAATCCAGGGTGGGGCATGGTGTGTGGGGAGAGTGGTGGCAGTTTTCATGGAAGATGGGTGAGTGGACAGGAGGAAGAAGATTGCCAGGACATGTCAGGTACCCCCCCCCCCAAACACTCCACCCCACCCCAACACAACACACGACCTTCAAAACTGACATTAACCCCTTTGGCACCATTACAAGACTCCGGAGAATGAGCAGTTCCCAAACAGTGTGTGGATTCGTCTCCAGACTTGTGCTGCACATCCCCCACAATACACAGCACACACATAATGAAATTAACCGTCCAAGCAGGCGGAAATCCCGGCCGTCCGCAACTTTGTACGCCCGCTTAGAGCAGGTGTATTTTAGGGGCATGTTTCAATAAACCCAGACAATAAATTTTTTAAAAAGCAAGAGACGCATAAAAAAAATGGATGTGATGAATTGTAGAAAAACAGCTCATGACAACAGCCCAGGAGAAAGTCACTAATAAATGTGCAAACCGTGCAAAAAAAAAAAGAAAGCCGCTAGGAAAAAAGGCAGCAACACAGCAAAAGAAAATATTGATAAATACCCCCTATGTGAATGACCATGGTCCAAGTTTGGGTTCAAGTGTTTGAGCCTTTCTTAAGCAAAAGCTTTGAAGTATAGTCCTAAGCAGCTATTTCCAAATGAGAACAAGATACTGATTGCGGGATTCTATATTTTCATTATTTCACGTCCGCTATTCATGGGGCAGAGGACGACATTTGGCTAAGTGGGGATTTGGTTAACTTGGAAGTCCATTTCAATATGTTGTATAGATGC
The DNA here is from genome assembly GCF_040894005.1 of Engystomops pustulosus. Classification (NCBI taxonomy): domain Eukaryota; kingdom Metazoa; phylum Chordata; class Amphibia; order Anura; family Leptodactylidae; genus Engystomops; species Engystomops pustulosus. The sequence continues at coordinate 59,906,176 of NC_092414.1, read as the reverse complement.
AGTCACAAGCAGTGATTCATGTGGGGTTTAGGTTCTTCAATGCCAGTATGTAGTTTACTTAAATACCTCTACATCTTCAATCCTCAATTTCACATGTTCAGACTTTATCACAATAATGTGAACCCCACGTTATTTGTAGTGCTTTGCATTTTAATATCTGGTGGCTTCTCTCTTTTTCATTATTGGGTTATATTTAGGAGAGACAGCGCCCCACAGCATGGGACCTACTTTCTTCTTTAAAAATATACATATTTGTATACTCACATGGCATATACACACCACATACACAGATACAGCATAAACTAACATACAGTACATACACTCCATATTTACATACAGCAAATACACATATATACAGTATATACACACACCACACAAACATCCAGCATATACACACCACACACACATATAAACACACACGCGCACACACACAAACATTCAGCATATATACACCCAATACTGAAAATGTAGGGAGCCCCTGACACCGTGGGCCCCATAGCAGTCGCTATGGCTACTAGCCCTGTGGTTATGCCCCTGGATGTACTTGATAAATTACTAATAAACAACATTCCTAATTGTATAGTCCTCTGTGAGTCATCTCAGTTTAGTAACGGGTGGCATAATTTTTCTATGGTATATCATCATCTTTTGGATCATTTATTCTTTATTATTATAGGCAAGGTTGTCTGGAGGTTGAAAAAAATAGCTTCTGTCTTCCAAAAACAAACTGTCTATGGATTGTGCCATACTGCAGCTCGGCTGTATAGAGTTGCTTAGGACTGATTTGGCAAGCTCTGTGTAGCTCTGCGGAATATGTCACAATATAAATAAAGGAATTATTACTATAGGTCAGTGATGGCGAACCTTTTAGAGACCGAGTGCCCAAGCTACAACCAAAATCCACTTATTTACCATGGAGTGTCAACATTGCATTTTATGCAGTAATGTATTGCTACCTGTTCTTCCACATCGTATCAGCCCCCTGAGGACACCAATACAATTGAAAGAAAGAGTGCTAATTCAGACTCTCATTGTAGCATCTCTCAAGGGTCTCACTGTAGAGGAAGAATGAAGGGTCCAGCAGGCGAACCTCAAAAAGATACTGCAGCCCTGTCCACACCTTCTCACTTTTCCCCCAGTTCCAAACAGCCAATGAAGTGTCTTTTAAAAATAGCGCTGAGAGCAGCATCTCTAAAGTTGCCTGGGACTGCAGAAAGATTTGGTGGATTTGTTCCTTTCTGGTGTCCTGGGTTGATAACCTGAGTGCCCACAGAAATGGCTCTGAGTGCCACCTCTGGCACCGGTGCCATAGGTTCGCCACCACTGCTCTAGGGCTTAGTTGCAATACTATGCATGGTCAGAAGAGGAGCTGCTTTTGCAAATAAGCAGCCATATTCTTCAAACTCCGGACAACACCTTTGATATATATGTATTCCATTTTTTCTAATGCAATAAAGTTGAATTTGTATGCAATTATGAAATATAATTCTAGTGTCGCCATATTCTTGTTCTGGATCAGGATAGATTTATGATTGTTGATTGAGCAGTTGGCAGCACATGGGTTGGCGCTGCCAGTGTTACTTTAGCAGGACATCTGTAAGATGGTTCTCCGTGGCTTCCTTCCACAGTCATGCTGGTAGGTTAATTGCCTTCTCCTGAATGTGTCTCTGGAGTATGAGCATGTGTTTATATGTGTTTATATGTGTGTCTATGATTGACAAATGTATCTGCAAGTTTCATTCCCTGTGCTAAGCATTACAGAACAGTGTAATATTGTCAAGTATAAATGACGGATAGTCATTGGTTTTGGATATTTCATTCTCAAAAGAGCCTCAGCTCTATTAGGTTTCCATTTGTTATTTTTATTAGTTTCCTACTGTTCTTTTATGGCCAGAATAGTAAAGCATGATGCTCCGCTCTACTGAGCAATAACATAGGCTTATCACCTTATTTATGTAAGTCTCTGTTCACACTTTTCTTGTGAACTAAAGCAGGCGCCCGTCTTGAGATGAAAATCTCCATGAGGCTCCAACCAAGGGCCCAGATCCATGCTACGCCAAGTCCTTTCTGGAGTAGGAATGCACTGCAATCTGTGCAGGGCTTGATAAAGCGCAGACAGCGTTGGCGGTAGCTTGTGTTCGGATTTACCTCCATGGCTATGGCTGATGATCCAATCAAGAAGATTTATTTGGTGTCTTCAATTCCTGCATATTTATGATTCTGAGCATCACAATTGTCTTCAAATATTTACTCAGAGTATCCTTGTAGTTTTACTCACAACTAGGATGAGATGGAACCTGTGGTGGTGCCAATCCGCATTTATCCAGGTACCTGGACCTGGTCTTTCTTTGATGTTTTATATTGGACTAAATGCAATACTTTTAAATGGATCAGTTCCCACGGCTGTTATTTCAACGGACCATGCGATCGATCTGTTAAAAGATAGAGCATGTCCTAGTCAGAACCATTTTTAATGGATCACTCAGACTATGATTTATGATGATCTGTAAAATACAGGTGCCAGACCGCTATAAATCAGCTATGAAAAAAGGACGTTAATGTTCATTTTTCACAGCAGATTTTTGCATCATTTGTGTAGCCTTATACCACACAACTGCAGGCTCAAACCATGTGTGAATAGAGTCTAACTCTGCATTATACAAGTTTAACACCACGATTTATGTGCTGATGGGCTTCAAATGAATGAACGTGTTAAATATATTGATACAAGAATTATGTTTCTATGATAGATTCACTTCAGTTTGAGCAATAATAGGCATAGTAAAGCACCGGTAATAAATCTAAGCTATTAAAATATAATTAACTAGTCCTTGTACCTCGCTTCTTAATTTCTTTAATAAGATGCCTTAAATGCGCCAGAATGAACTGAAGAATATAAATCATAATTTAATAATTCTCCTCTCTCTACCTGAGTAGATGGGCTTATACATTAATGATTCTGCATATTATTAAAGGCTTTCCGCATGGGATTAGCAATTTATAAAGGTGCATCTACCCCACAGGCCACAAACTGATCAGACTATTAAAGCCAAAGAACAGGTCGCATGGGAATCAAATGCTGTTTTCTGGTGGAACTACAATTGGCATCGACTGTTTTGTGCCAAGAGATACATGTACTTCGTTTAGCAAATGTGTTTTCACTGAACCTTTATTAAAATGTTGCATCCCCACATTGATATGGCCAGCATTTGTCCTAACCTTTCTATAACTGGATTTTTAGTTAATGTATCTGCAAAGCTCTTAGAAAATCTACCATCAAAATCTATCATGATAAACCAGGGACCCTCACTCATAGATCCAGACACTGTGACTGTGGTAATCTTCTTATATTTATTATCCATGGCCTCCTTCCTTCTAAAATCACCTTATGCTAATGAGTCTTATGCTAAAGGGATCTGGGGGTGTAACCAATCAACCAATAATTAAGGATCTTCGAGAGCCTCCCATGTACATAATCATTGGGTCAGAACTCCTTCTGGAACTAGATCTGCAGTTTGAGCTCTCCTGGCTGGGCACCACAACCAGATGTATTCTCTAAAGAGGGCTGCTTGATTGACAAATCAACATCTTCTCTCAGCTGGCATTGTGTGTGTGCATGGTCCTATGAAGTGCTGGAGCATCTTGGGATTCTAGGTACTCCACTGTACTTGGCTGTGACACAGACCTTTTGTCTGTACTTTGACTATTCTTCTGCATTACATTTACTACTACAGGCAGTAACCCGGGGAGGGTTACGTACAGGATAGGTTCTGTAGGTTTGTTCTTAAGTTGAATTTGTATGTAAGTCGGAACTGTATATTTTATAATTGTAACCCCAGACAAATTTTTTTTGGCCTCTGTGACAATTGGATTTTAAAAATGTTGGATTCTCATAAGAACCAGGAATAATAATAAATTTTCATTACAGACACCTGTGATAACTGTTGCAGCTGATTATTGTAGCCTAAGGCTAAAATACATTAAATTACCAATATCCAGAGGTCCGTTTGTAACTAGGGGTCGTATGTAAGTCGGGTGTTCTTAAGTAGGGGACCGCCTGTATCTAGGTTTTTGACTTGGATTGTCTGATTTCACGTTTCTGTCTGTCTTACTGTTCTGAGCACATGTCCAGGGTAGAAGCCATTGCCCAGTTGTGCCTGCTGTTTAGTGCAGGGGCAGCAAGTAGGCAATGACAGAGGATGTGAGAAGCGTAGGGCTCACACATCTACAATAGAAAGAAGGCAAAGAAATAAAGGAAATGTCCTGTGGGAACAGCCCTTTTGCACAAGATTTGTATAGAGATGAAAATATTTTTTCTAAAATGGCAGATAACAGAAATGTAACTTTTCAAACATATCCAATGTCTTTACAATAGGTTTTTGGGCAGATTTTTGGCAAATTTGGAAGCTGCTTGACTTGCTTTTAATGGATGGCCATACAAGTTGATTGGGCCATTGCCGTGTCTTACCATTATATGACATTAAGTTATAAAGTAGTATGTTAAACTCTGTGATATACTATTAGAAAATAAACTATATTGTAGTATATTATAAACTGTATATACGCTATATTGTGTATAACTATTTCATACATTCAGCATTTCCTATGCTGCTTTAAAAAAAAATAACTTTGTGACAAATCACTGATGTTGGAGATATTCAAGGTGGGGCAAATGAAGGTGAGGATATAAGTAAGAAAAACAGTCCCTGCCATGTGCATGAGGCACTGGAATAAATGCCTCTAGGGCTGCTAATTTATCTACTGTCAGCACTGACATTGTTCAGAAGAAGGGTAGAGTAATTACCTTAATATGCTAAAGTTACAGCAAAACCTTCTAGAGTGATATAATCCAAGACTTTTATTTTAAAATAGTAACTAAAACTCTAGGCCACTGCCAGAATAATAACTCACACACCTAAAAAAGGAATGGAAATAATTATGATCCATAGGACATCATCAGGATGCATCACTCTAGAGTCTTCTCACAGAGACCTCCAAGAAGCTGGAGTATCCCCCAGAGTTTAAAGGGATATTCTCATCTAGGCATTCACATTTGATTTAATTTAGCTATCATATATATAAACATTTCTTCTCGGAAAAAAGAAAAGAGTCCCATGCACTCACCATGACTGTAACTTCTTTAATTCAAGCCATGCCGCCATTCCAAGGAAGAGCAAGTAGCGTGAAACGGTCCGTCATTCATCTGTGTCTGGCATGATTTTTGCTCCCTGCATGGCTTGAATAAAAGAAGTTACAGTCATGGTGAGTGCATGGGACTCCTTTCTTTTTCTGAGATTTATACTTGACGTTATTTCCCTATTGCACCATCAGTGCATCTTTGATCCTAAGATACTTCGGTACACAGAGGTGTGAATATTTGTTTCAGGGTTTGCAAGGTGCCCATGTCTTTTAATGCCTCAACTTCTGTATCTGACAGTTGGTATGAAGTATTTGTGTTTTTGGTTTTCAATAGAGATGAGCGAGTATACTCGTCCGAGCTTGATGCTCGTTCGAATATTAGCGCACTTGAGATCGAGCATTTACTTAACGGAACACAGTGAAGAACAGTGAAGAATACAATAAAAACAGTGAACACAGGATCATTTAAGTGAAGAACACATTGCAGATGTTCCGTACATCTGCTTACTTATCCGAAGACACACGTGCCAAACAGTGTTCTTCACAATAGTATGTGAAGAACAATATGTGTGAAGAACACATTGCATATGTATGGAAACATCTGCAATGTGTTGTTCACACAAATTGTTCTTCACATACTATTGTGAAGAACACTGTTCGGCGCGCGTGTCTTCGGATAAGTTAGCAGATGTACGGAACATCTGCAATGTGTTCTTCACTGTGTTCTTTCAATGTGTTCTTTCAGTGAAAAATGCTCGAGTCTCCCATTGACTTCAATGGGGTTCGTTATTCGCTACGAGCGCTCGAGCATCGGGAAAAGTTCGACCCAAGTAACGAGCACTCGAGCATTTTAGTGCTCACTCATCTCTAGTTTTCAACAAATGTGGACTTGTGTGTTATGAACAACAATATCCACTTTGGTTGTATCTATCCAAAAGACATTGGAGGAGATATACAATGGCTTTTCTGCCAGTTTTCTGTCAGAGAAGACATGTATAAAGCCCCTTCTTCACCTGTTTTGAGGCTTTTATTGTCCCCACACCACTTTAGAAAAACAGTGGAGACTATCGCTGAAATCTCCAGCAAAAAATACTTGGTCTAAACAAGTCTGACCAGGAGTTTCATTCCGCTGCGCTGTCCAGATGTATTAAGTGGCCGGAGCCTCTTAGTATATCCAGCATGCCTTGCACCAGTGTGGAGGGATATTAAAGGGGTGTTCCCATTTCAGCAAATAAATGTTATTGTTGAATAATGAAAAGTTCTACAATTTTCCCATATACTTCCTGTATCAATTCATTGTGACTTTCTAGATCTCTGCTTGCTGTCCTTGTACAGAAAGCTTCTATATTTTTTCCATGGTCACACAGGTGCACAGCTCGTTATAACACACAGCTCTTATTACTCTGTATGATACTAGTAAGTTGTGCATCTGTGTGACCATGGTCAGGTTTCTGTCCACTGAAAGTTAGCATAGAAGATTTCTATAGAAGGACAGCAAGCAGAGATCTAGAAATCGTGAGGAATTCATAAAGAAAGTATATGGGAAAATAGTACAAGTTTTCATAATACAAACAATAACATTAACTTGCCAAAATTGGAATACCCCTTCAAGGCTGCGTTTTAAAACACCAGTAATATATATCCCCCATTATTCTAATTTATCAGTTTTACGCCTTGCTGTCATGTTCTTTTAACCTCTTCCTGACGTGTGCCATACTTTTAGGGCCCAGCATCGGATAGGGTGTGTGGAGAGGGCTCACAGACTGACCCTCCATACAGGGAGGGTGTTTGCTGTATATTGCAGAAAACACCCACTGTTAACATCCGTAATAGGTGATGTTAACCCTTTACATGCCATCAGCAGTTCATGGGCACCATTATCTTGGCTGTGATTGTCTCTCCCTGTCATATCATCAGGGAGCGAGAATCAGTCGCATGACAGCCTTGGGTCTTTGTATGACTCAAGGACTTGTCATTTCTAATGTTCTGCTACAACATACCAGTCACACATTGATCATGTAAAATGGCTACTCTGTGGGGGCACTATGACTATGTTGGGGTACCATTACTATATTGCTTACTGTGGGGGGAATGTTACTATGTTGGTTACTGTGGGGACATATAAGTGATCTCTAGGGGAACAAAAGAACAGTATTGAGTTTGTGATAAGATGATAGAGGAGATGATGGAGGGAACAACCTAAACTTTTTGTGTTGCTAAATCTGCAGAGTGGAGTTGTAGCTGGAAGAAGCTAACATGGCGGTCAAGTAGAAGAAGATGAAAGAAACTCCTCCCATCAGACATCATCAGATTTACATTATTGATGAGCTGAAAATTCTGCACTCAAAACTCAATATTTTTTTAGATCTATTGAGCTTTATTCTGGTAGTGTTTCTATATACTGGTGCTACATTTATTTACTGTACTGGGTTCAAGTATATTATTTATATACTGATCTCCCTTCTGTCACTATAGTTTTTCTTCTGTTCCGGTGCTGTTTTTATGTACTGAACTTGGTTCTTGTATTGTAAATATGCACAAACTTGATTTTGGTTCTGTATTTACTGTAAGTATTAAACTTGATTCTTTTGCTATATATGTATAGAACTTTGTTATGGGCCTGTATTTATGGTATGTTCTTGGTTTTTTAACTTGGTTCTGGTGATGTGCTGTCTGGATCTCCTCAGCTGCTGTATTGCATTTCAAAACACAATGGGGCAGATTTACTTACCCGGTCCATTCGCGATCCAGCGGCGTGTTCTCTGCGGTGGATTCCGGTCCGGCCGGGATTCACTAAGGTAGTTCCTCCGACGTCCACCAAGTGTCGCTGCTGCGTTGAAGTTCCCCGAGGGCCGCCGGAATGCCCTGAAGTTCACCGGCCTATTCATAGTGAAGGTAAGCGCAAGTCCCGCGGCCTTTTTTTTTAAAAAAAATGCTGCGTTTTTTCCGAATCCGTCGGGTTTTCGTTCGGCCACGCCCCCTGATTTCCGTCGCGTGCATACCAGCGCCGATGCACCACAATCTGATCGCGTGCGCCAAAATCCCAGGGCAATTCGGAAATATTCAGGTAACACGTCGGGAAAACGCGAATCGGGCCCTTAGTAAATGACCCCCATTGTGAACGCCATGACACAGCTTGAGACTGCATTCACAGTTGCATTGTGAAATACAATTTGATGGCATTGTTTATATCTAAATGCTCACGTTTTGTGTTTATTTCACAAAGGCTTAAATCTGTATCTAAATATGACAGAAACATCCTCACTACCCCAGATACCCCTCTATGAACAGATCCGGATTGTAGTACATTTTCCTGAGCCGGTTACACTTGATCGGCCTGCTTACTGTTTGGTTAATAGCCAATATCAGTTAAATTGTTATTGTGCTGAAATAACCACGTTCCAGCTAGATAAGTGAAGCATTTAGTATGTAATTGTGAAGCCTGGATAATTAGCATCACCTGATTGAGCATTATCGCTATGCGGGGAAAATTATACTAATAGAAGGATATACAGATTTTCAGAATTATATTAAGCTGTATTGTTATTTTTGTTTGCTTGTATTTTAGTTTGTTTAGTTTATTTGATTCATGAGCCATGGCTTTATAGTCAGCAATGAAACCTGTTCACTATGCATCTAATGATTAAACCCTTCAAACAATCAAATACGGGGGATTAAGACCTCTTATTGTCAAGTGTATTCCTATTTTTTGTATGTATGACATATCCATTGACCCTTTTCCCACAGCCTGGCCAAATGGAGCCACCCTCCATACATGTCTATAGGAGAGCTAAGTCTGTACGCTTGTCTATTTTCGGCGCTCCTATAGAAATAAATGGAGACGCCACCCATATCGGCAGGTGCAGGTTTACTTTTCCTGTGGATATATCATAAATATGGAAGATACCCCTTTAATAGATGCAGGTCCCACAACTGGACTCATATTTAGGTAACTAAATATGTCTGTTTTTTTTACATTGTACCCATAGACAGTTGTCATACAGGCCAATCTGGACCCCAAAACCGCAGGTCCGTCCATGCAAATGATCGGTAACATGCAATTGGTAACCAATACCAGGTGTCTTGCATTTGAACAATGCAAGACACCGGGTGCTGGTTACTGATCACATGCATTTCCATTCAACCGCATTTGCAAGCGGAACAAAGCCTGCTCCCAGGTGCTTGCGCTGCATTTATAAACGCAACACAAGTGCCATACCCTAAAACAGATTCACAAACCACAATAGTAGCAATGATGTAAAGAAGAATACAACAAAATTCGAATATGTGTGAGAGTGAAAAAGTCATACAAAAATGATTTAACGTTTCTTTTTTAGGTGGTTATACAACCATTGATTCAAGGGGGTACCTAATTTTTGTCCATATGTTTTTCTACTTTGGGTTCATTTAAATAAATAATGACATAGTGAAATCTATTGGGTGCTGTGGTTTACACACTGTACCCCGTCAGGCTCTCCTAAGGGCCCTGTATCCTGCCAGTAGCTCCTGGGAACCCTGTACTCTGCCAAGCACTCCTAGGAACCCTGTACCCTGCCAGGTGCTCCAAGGAACGCTGTACCCTGCCAAGCACTCCTAGGAACCCTGTACCCTGCCAGGAGCTCCTGGTAATCCTGTACCTTACCAGGCGCTCCTAGGGACCCTATACCCTGCCAGCAGATCCTGAAAACCCTGTAACCTGCCAGGGGCACCTGGTAATCCTGTACCTTACCAGGCGCTCCTAGGGACCCTATACCCTGCCAGCAGATCCTGAAAACCCTGTAACCTGACAGGGGCACCTGGTAATCCTGTACCTTACCAGGCACTCCTAGGGACCCTGTACACTGCCAGACAATCCTGGGAACTCTGTACCCTGCCAGGCTCTACTAGGAACTCTGTACCCTGCCAGACTCTCCTAGGAACCTCTCCTAGGAACCCTTTACCCTGCCAGGCTCTCCTAGGAACCCTGTCCCCTGCTAGGTGCTCATAGGAACCCCGTACCCTGCCAGGAGCTCCTAGGAACCCTTTACCCTGCCAGGCTCTTCTAGGAACCCTTTACCCTGCCAGGCTCTTCTAGGAACCCTTCACCCTGCCAGGCTCTCCTAGGAACCCTGTCCCCTGCTAGGTGCTCCTAGGAACCCCGTACCCTGCCAGGAGCTCCTAGGAACCCCGTACCCTGCCCGGAGCTCCTAGGAACCCCGTACCCTTCCAGAAGCTCCTAGGAACCCTGTACACTGCCAGGTGCTCCTGAAAACCCTGTACCTTGCCAGGAGTTCCTGGGAACTTTCTTTGACCTGTGGTTCTCCTGCTTGTTACCTGTACCTGACCCTGTGAACATTGATCTGATCCAGTAATGCTCTGACCTGTGGTTTCTCTGCATGTTTCCCACGCTTGACTCTGATACCCAGTAGGAACTGTCTATCTAACCCTGGATATCCTGAACCTCAACTCTGAACCCAGTTTCAGAGACTGTACCGTTTTTCTTCTTGTATCCCAATTCTGTGCCTGTTCCCTGAAACTCACATGTCTGCATACTTATTGCCTTGAATAAATAAGTATTTATCTGAAACCCTGACACATAACTTTGTGTGTCTAATAAGTAGCAGCAAGGCTGAGAATGAACTTTCAATCCAGGTTTGCAGCTCTGCAACTGTTTTGGATGGATATTCAAGCTCTTGAACTGCTCACAGCCCCTCCCCTCTGTTACGAGCGAGGGGCTGTAGAGCTCTTCAGTTAGTAGAGCCGAAAGCTCTTTAGGATGAAAGACCTGCACAGTGCACTTGCAGAGCTGCAGACATGGATGATAACTTTACTTTTCACAGCCCTGGTGCTACAATTAACACACACAAAAGTATGATTACACAGATATTAAGGGACAATACCCAACAATGTTTTTTATTTTGCACCCATTGACTTGCATGAACAGAAAGCATTATTCATAATGTTTCCAATATTTTTAACAAACAAAATATTTTTTTTGGTATACTTACTGAGGAGTGTGCTTTTCTAACATTGATTAGGCTCTTGCATTTATTACCCTGCTTTGCCAGACAACAAAAAAAAATAGCTCAGTGTACATGTAATGCTTTCAAAAAAATATTTAAAGAAAAATTATAACATTGGATAAATGTAAATTGGTTGAATTACTCTGATGCAAAGTTAAATATTAACGTAAGAATGAGCTTCAGGCCTTTGGAACAGAAGAGTTCTACACTATAAAAATAGAGACATCCATAGCAATGTAAAATACGTCACAATAAAAACAACTGGTGGCCATTTCCTAGGAATTAAGTCTATCATCTGCACTGCTTAAATGTCCTATTGCTGCCATTACCATGATATGAAATGTAATAGGTTTCTCATGAATAATATGAAAACCATTTAGTACAGTCGGAAGTCGGTTCTTTTCCCTTCCCTTGTCATTAGTAGAATTGTATGAATGTAACCTTGACTTGCCTAAACTGTGGCCTCCACCCCGTCACCGTGCATCCACCTCATTAACGCTGAAATTGCTTCATTACGATTCCATTATGTGCAGAGGCTCAGCATATTCTTAATGTGACAGACACACATTCTGGGTTCTGATATTTTCTCACTTGACCTACAGTATAGAGGATTTGTACAGACCCTGGAATACATCCTAGGTAAGTGTAGAAAGCCACAGGCAAAGGTGACACAGAGTGCTATCATTACTCATCCACGCACGGTAATAAAAGAGATGTGCACACATGGAAGCATTTTATTTTGGTTTTAATTCCGTCATTTCAAAAAATGTAAAATGAATAATAGAAATACATATTATATTACTGAGAATGAAAAATAAATCTAGAAGATGGAATTTAGTTTCACCATATTAAAAAGGTATAACATTTTAATTTACCATGTACAAAGCTGTATGAGGGCTTGTTTTTTGTGTAAGAATGGTACTTCCTAGTGATGGTATTTAATATACCATGCCGTGTACTGGGAAGCTGGAAAACAAATACCATATATACTTGAGTATAAGCTGAGTTTTTCAGCACAACAAGTGTGCTGAAAAACCCTAACTTGGCTTATACTCGAGTCAAGGAAAAAAACAAAAAGTGAACTCACCTTCCAACATTCCCCGGCATCCTTCGCGGCTCCGACATTGGGTCCCGATCCGTCACAGTCTTCGCGACATCAGTAGCACGCTGATGCTCTAATGTGTGTGTTGGCATCAGCACACACTATGATGTCAGCTTGCAGCTGAAGTTATGGTGCCTGCAATGGACCTGGAGCCGCTGCCGGAGCCGCGATGGATGCCGGGGAGCATCGGAAGGTGAGTTCACTTTTCTTTTTTTTCCTACAGGCAGGGTCTGGCAGGCTATATACTTGTGGGGCTGGCAGGCTATATACTTGTGGGGCAGGCAGGCTATATACTTGTGGGGGCAGGCAGGCAGGCTATATACTTGTGGGGGTAGGCAGGCTATATACTTGTGGGGGCAGGTAGGCTATATACTCGAGGGGGCAGGCAGGCTATATACTCGAGGGGGCTGGCAGGCTATATACTTGAGGGGTTGGCTATATACTACAGGGGATGGCTGGCTATATACTCCAGGGGGCTGGCATAGTATAAACTTCAGGCCTCTGGCAGGCTATATACTTGGGGGGGCTGTGACCAATACATTTCCCACCCTCAGCTTATACTCAAGTCAATAGGTTTTTCCAGTTTTCTGTGTCAAAATTAAGGGTCTCGGCTTATACTCGGATCAGCTTATACTCGAACATATACGGTAATTTAAATTGACGATATGAAAACCCATTTTCTTTTAGGATTCGTTTTATATATTATATTCTCCAAATGACACCTCTCCTTTATTCTTTGGGTCGGTACAATCACAGGTACCAAATTTATAAAGGTTTTATTATGTTTTAAGACACTAAAAAAAAAATATTTGCTTCCCCATTTTTAGACGCTAATTTTAGACGTTTTTCATAATCTGGTGAACGGACCTTGTGCTAGGTGTAATTTTTTTGTGGGATGAGCTGATGTTTTTATTGCCACCATTCTGGGGACTGTACAACTTCTTGATAATTTTTGTATTCAAATTTGTATGCTCTGCAAAATGGTGATTCAGTCATTTAGGTAATATTGTCAATCACAGACTGTTATAAAAAAAAAAAGAACCTTTTGTCGCATGCTGCACTACATGCGAAATTTCTGCACTGAAGAGGTTGTTCCGGTGCTCAGTTAACCATGCACCAGATTTAACATGCAAACTCTGACAGAAATGTGTCCATGCCCCATGATAAAGATGCACCAAATAAAAATGGTGCACTCTGTTGGAGCTGTGCAGAGGGTGCCAGATTCATGTAGAACGGACGCCAGAAATCCTGAATCTGGCGCCCCCTGCACAATACACAGGCAAACTGCTTATTGTACAGTTTGCACTATTCTTAGTAAATGTGCCCTAATGGGGATATACAGTCACCGGCCACTTTATTAGGTACACCTGTCCAACTGCTCGTTAACACTTAATTTCTAATCAACCAATCACATGGCGGTAACTCAGTGCATTTAGGCATGTAGACATGGTCAAGACAATCTCCTGCAGTTCAAACCGAGCATCAGTATGGGGAAGAAAGGTGATTTGAGTACCTTTGAACGTGGCATGGTTGTTGGTGCCAGAAGGGCTGGTCTGAGTATTTCAGAAACTGCTGATCTACTGGGATTTTCACGCACAACCATCTCTAGGGTTTACAGAGAATGGTCCGAAAAAGAAAAAACATCCAGTGAGCGGCAGTTCTGTGGGCAGAAATGCCTTGTTGATGCCAGAGGTCAGACTGGTTCGAGCTGATAGAAAGGCAACAGTGACTCAAATCGCCACCTGTTACAACCAAGGTAGGCAGAAGAGCATCTCTGAACGCACAGTACGTCGAACGTTGAGGCAGATGGGCTGCAGCAGCAGAAGACCACACCGGGTGTCACTCCTTTCAGCTAAGAACAGGAAACTGAGGCTACAATTTGCACAAGCGAAATTGGACAGTAGAAGATTGGAAAAACGTTGCCTGGTCTGATGAGTCTCGATTTGTGCTGCGACATTCGGATGGTAGGGTCAGAATTTGGCGTCAACAACATGAAAGCATGGATGCATCCTGCCTTGTATCAATGGTTCAGGCTGGTGGTGGTGGTGTCATGGTGTGGGGAATATTTTCTTGGCACTCTTTGGGCCCCTTGGTACCAATTGAGCATCGTTGCAACGCCACAGCCTACCTGAGTATTGTTGCTGACCATGTCCATCCCTTTATGACCACAATGTACCCAACATCTGATGGCTACTTTCAGCAGAATAATGCACCATGTCATAAAGCTGGAATCATCTCAGACTGGTTTCTTGAACATGACAATGAGTTCACTGTACTCAAATGGCCTCCACAGTCACCAGATCTCAATCCAATAGAGCATCGTTGGGATGTGGTGGAACAGGAGCAAGGGTGTGAACCCGCAGGTTTTCAGGTTTTGTAATATATACCTTCAGAAAAAGGAGATTACAATCGATGATGTTGAGTATTACGCGTGATGAGGTCTGTGAATCTAGGAAAGGTATGCAAACAAAAAATATAGTAAACAATATTGGAAAGGGAATTTCTACTAATCTGTTTTTATTTCTTGTTTTTACTTTCATTTCTGTCCATGATTATGGTGGCTGTCATTTTACCTCTGCTCCGTTAACAGCATTTAGAGCAGCCTAATGCCCATAGACAGTAAGGCTACTCGCACACTTTGTGGAATGTCTGCGGGATTTACATGAGGGGTTATCCAGCAGACATTCCCCAAGCGTCAGAGACAAGCTGAAATTAGGAAATTTCAGGATGTAACACTTTTTAACATATGGAAAAAAGCGAGAAAATTGGAGCAGCACTTGTGTAGGTCAATCACGGGTGCAAGTCTTCAAAAGTAGTGGCTGATCCAGATGCATCAAAAGTTTACCAGAAAAATATATCTTTATTCCACCATAATAAAAAAAAGTGATGTTTCGCCCCTTCTATGAAGGAATTATCAAGCCTTCCCTATTATTTCTACTATATTTTTCTGGTACACTTTTTAACATATGTATTTCTCCAACCCAAATTGTAATATGAACCCAAATGGGTATGTTTGCCCTGGACTATTTGTCATCACCTTCTCCTCAGCCTCTATTTGCAGGTATAGGAAAAGAAAAGTCACATTTCTGATGGATGTCCCGTAATATCAAGATAAAAGCTGCTGCTCACGAGTGTTTCTCTCTCTGAAAACTGATAGGGAAAAAAGATTGTTCTGATGTGCTGATCATGGACATGGCCTGACACTGGCCGCATTACCAAAATCATAGACCCTGCTCAAATATACAGGAATAAAATGATATTTGGTTATGTGTTTTCTGCTCGCCAACAATCCTGTCTTTATTCAGGTCTGAAGGTTGACAGCAGTAACACTGCGGGTGGCAACGTAATAACCTGTCACATATCACCTGCACTACGAGTCTTACTGTACTCATTAGAAAGTCGCTCAGCTATTTGCCTTGCTGCAGTGTGGGATGAGATTGGAATACCACTCAACGTATGGAAGACAATGTTTCAAATTTCAAGGCAAAGTATGAAAGGTAATCTCATTAAGGCAGAGATATGGCAAGATAACATGATAATAGAAAGGCGTCTTATTAACAGAAACTGTAATACATAAGACGTCAGCACATACTGTAAGGTGGCAGGCATCAGGTGACGTGAGTAACAGTAAAGATGAAACTGTCACTCAAATATGTTTCTTACCTTAACTCAGGCCCACTCACGATCCATAGATGAGCTAAACTCGAGAAACCAAATTAACTGTAATAGGAAAAAGTAAAAATCATCAATAAGACAAATGTGTGCTTGAAGACTATGTAATAAAGGACTCACGTGTTTACTACAGAGCAAAGCCTTTAAAAAAGTTATTTAACAGCAAAGTTTTATCTAAATACAGTCCCAATTTCACTTTGCCTCTTAATTTACCATATAACTTCTGTATATCAAAGATTGTAGGGGCATAACTAGGAGAGGCTGGGCCCCATAGACTTCTGCACGCTCCCCCCCCCCACCCCTCTTAAAAAGATATATACATATTTGTACACATGTTTATACAGTCACATACATTTATACATTCACACACACACATTTAGATACTCACACAAAGTTCTATACTCAGAGACACATATTTAAACACTTTTAGACACATGCATACATGAAAACAGTCATAAGCACTAAAACACAAAAAATATGCCCACATCCATACATTTATACACACATAATGGGGCTCATTTACCAAGGGTCCGTGGACCGCAATTCCGTCGGGTTTCCCGAATATATCCATTTCGGATACCGATATATCGGTAGATACGAATCCTCGTCGGACAGCGTACTGCGGGATCGCGACAGGACCCGGTAAGTAAATCTGCCCCAATGTGTAGCACATACACATTTTATAAATACATATAATATATATACATCATATACTTAGACATACAGTATATACACACCATACATCTTATACACACATATACATCATATATACACACATAAACAGCATATATGCACACACGTACAACAGATAGACACCATAAGCACACATATAGTATATACAC
The DNA here is from genome assembly GCF_040894005.1 of Engystomops pustulosus. Classification (NCBI taxonomy): domain Eukaryota; kingdom Metazoa; phylum Chordata; class Amphibia; order Anura; family Leptodactylidae; genus Engystomops; species Engystomops pustulosus. Next base: position 59,889,419 of record NC_092414.1, on the reverse strand, counting down.
ACACAAAAATTCCATACTCATACACACATGTATGTATTCATCAGCCAGTCTTCATATCCAAGGGGGAAGGGGTGTCAGAGGACACATACATGATTTCATGCAGCCCAGTGGCTGGAGATCAAAGGGGGCAAGTAGACGGCAGGAAGTAGATATGAGAGATCCCAACTACTGCCATTCTGCTGTACCCTCCTCCCTCCCCAAACATTGCTCAGCTGAGCTTCCAGCTCTGCTGTACAATCTGGAAGATGTTCAATATTATATACACTATGGGGCAGATTTACGTACCCGGTCCAGACGCGATCCAGCGGCGCGTTCTCCGACGCTGATTCAGGTTCTGCCGGGATTCACTAAGGTCGTGCGCCCGATGTCCACTAGGTGTCGCTGCTGCGCTGAAGTCCGCCGTAATTCACCTGCTACGTCTCGTGTATGTGAGTGCTATTTGTGCAACACAAATTGGAAAAATTCGGTAAACCTGGCGGAAAAACGCGATTTGGACCCTTAGTAAATGTGCCCCATTATGCTGTTCTGCATAATATGTATATAACAGTTCTAATCCTCTATTCTTTAGTGTAGCCGGGCCCCCTTAGCAGCTGCTGATTGAAAATGAAGCTCAAGCCACAAAGGGCAGAGTCACAGCTTAATGTTAAAGCTTCACATGCACATACACTTATACTTTGAGCTGAAGACAATTTAGTGGACCACATTTATCAAATACAGTGCAGTTTAGCTATCCGACTTTCAGTCCAGAATTTTGTGTTCCAGACAATTGGGCACATTTACTTATCTGACGAAGATGAGGTCCGGTGCGATTCACCAAGATCGTGCGCCCGATATCCTGCATGTGTCCGAGATCCTGCTGGGGTCCGCCGGAGTGCACCTTCTTCTTCCCGGTGTATGTAGGTGCATTAACTTGCGACACAATTTAAATGTTAAATCCCGTGCCCAGTCCGAATCCGTGGGATCGTCTGACGGCCCGCCCCCCGATTTGTGTCACGTGAAAGCTGGCTCCGATGCACCAAAATCCGTTCGCGTGCGCCACGATCCCTTTTTAAATGCGGCACAAAATGGTAATTTCTGTCATTTGTGCGATCCGCGCACCCGTAGTAAATGAGCCCCAATATATGAGCAAGCAGTTTGCACTGAAAAGAATGTGGGCCATTGTCTGAACTGATATATGTAGCAACAGGACACTTTTCATACTGTGTTTTATATACAAAAATAATTTGCCATTGTCTTGACAGGTGTTTTAAGCCTAATATTATCACCAAGAAGCACAGGATATATATATATATAGTAATGTGATATATATACAGAACACATGTTCCTGAATAAGCCCATTCCATAAATGAGACCATGCGTCTGAATTATTATCTGCATTAGCACAGCTGACCGTTTGTTCCTGCAGCATATTTCATTTAACTTTTATTCTTGACATTTCTGGATGGGAATAATCAGTGCAATCTGCCTTTTATCTGTAATGATTAAGGTTAATGAGAAAATAGAGCTCATTGAATGTCATCACAATTCAGAACATCTTCACAGCATTAAACAGGTTAAGCTTCAGTCAATGGGTATAAAGCAAATCATTACATTAAATGATCAGCTGGTGACCTGAGGACAGATACAAGGGTACAAGACACTGACGGTAACTGCATGTTGCATTGGGACTTTGCCCAAGGAAAGGTTAATGAATGGGCTTGATAGCCATCTATAATCTATGAGAAGACAATGTTGATCTTACACAATTATGACCGTATACCTTAGGTATATCATATAACAACTATACGTGTTTGTGATTAGGAATGTGCTGATTGTACACCCTAGGTTTGTTGGCCATATTAGAGCCATAGCATAGCACTCTTGAACTTAAAGGGAACTTGTCACCAGGTGTTCCCCACTAAACTACTAGCCCCCTCAGGTAGGATACAAAATGTCATTTCTAGAATCCCCTTTTTTATGCAAAATATCTCATGTTTACCAATAAAAAAATCCCCTCCAAGGTCAGGCATATATGTCTCTTCCCAATTTCACATGATAGAAGTTTAGTGGTTGCAGGGGTAGTGTCTTTAGTCGAAAAAGTAGGATCCAGCTCATGGAGGTCTTGTGAATTGGTATTCTTTATTTGTGCTTAGGTGACATCCAGGGATACAGAGATAAAAGTCTACGTGTTTCGAGTGGTTCCCCCACTCTTATTTATGACAAGAATGAGGAGTGAGGAGACTGTGGTTATAGAGGCTGGTGAGCTGGAACATTTTCTTTTTGTTACTTTCAGTGGTGTCTATAGTACCTACAAACATACTTTTTGTGTCATATTAAAGATAATACAGGCAGTCCCTGGGTTACGTACAAGATAGGGTCCATAGGTTTGTTCTTAAGTTGAATTTGTATGTAAGTCAAAACTGTATATTTTATCATTGTAGATCCAGACAAAATTGTATTTTGCCCCAATGACAATTGGAGTTTAAAAATTTTTTGCTGTAATTGAACCAAGAATTATCTATAAATGTTCATTACAGACACCTTACAGCTGATCATTGCAGCCTGAGACTATAGTAAAGCATCCAAAGAGCTTCCCCATAGATCACAGTGGGCAGAGGGGTCCGTCGTTAACTAAGGGTCGTCTTTAAGTTGGGTGTCCTTAAGTAGGGGACCGCCTGTAACCTCATCATTCAGATCAGGCTTGTGGTTTGTGATGTACACAACTAGACATAGAGGCAGTTAAATAAATAGGTGGAAACTGGATCTTTATCTGCAGGTTGCATTTCCAACTATTTCTTTAACTGAGTTTATCTCTGGTTCACAAGACCATAAGCCTGATATATGAACGATCTGAGATCCTTATCTTTAATATGACACAAAAAGTATGTTTCTAGGTACTACAGAAGAGAAGAGGAACAGAAGGCTTCTAAAGTGACACTGTTCCTGCAACCACTAAACTTGACTCTAATGTGAAAATGAGTTGAGTAGAGTCATACTTGCATGACATTGGGGGAGATTTTTTTTTATAGGTAAACATGTAAGATTTTACATAAAATAGGGAATTCTAGAAAGGACGTTTCATACCTTACCTGAGGGGTGTAAAACTTGTGAAATTGACAGCTGAGCCAATAGCCCCCACCATTGGTTCCACTATCATAGGCATAATGCATTTCACCTAGAGTTAGGACAAAGGGCAGGTAAGGATCAGCGCCTGCCTAGAACGCAACCTCAACCCCTCAATCTTAGGGTGCAATTTTGTGAAGTTTTTGTTACAATTTGCTTTTCCTACTGCTATGGCTCCCAACACTCGTAATTTGCACCAATGTCAGGTATCAGAGCAGTGCCAAGAGCATATGAGGTCACAGCAGCATCAGGAGCCAGAGAATGGATGAACATTGGGAGTCACGCATGGGTGTTTTCTTTCTTATTATTATTTATTCTGGGGTCTCCACAATTATTATGTGCTCTGGGGAAACCATTACTAATTTAACCCTTTGAAGTTGAGCAATGTGATAATAAAGACCAATATAGCTTATGCACCCCCATCTACAAGTTTGAGGATCTGCAATGATGTCTGCTGAAAGCTGTAAAGAGGTCCCCTTTAACCACCGCTCTTCCAATAACATTAGGAATTAATTTTATAGCAGGGGTGTTAGGGTAAGGGGATGCTTAGGACCAGATGCCTGAGGAATGTAATGTCAACAGTTGAACCAGGTGACTTCAGAGAGGTGAATACATGTGTTTTTTTTTCCATTTTCTACACATAATCTACCCAACAATTTTTGTGGGTTGGAAAATCCATTTGACTCTTCACAATTTGGAACATGTTCATAGGAACATGTCAGCACCTACAGAAATATAGATTTCAACCCTACAGTATCTGCCACCAGTTACATCAGCAGCTCCTTAACAGCGTTCTTATGCCATCACATTTTTCAGTATTGTAACTTGAGATGTTCTCACACATTACTATTACTTCTACATGTTATAGAATGACATGGATTTATATAAATGCAGAAAACCCATTTTATAATAGATTCTGTGGGGGCTGGAGCTTTAGATAACAATTTGACAATTAACTTTATTTTCCTTCCATCAACACATCATTTATTTATAGGATTTTACAGCATGCAGGTGGCTGCTTTTATACATTCCTTTAATTCTAAAGCCTAGGGGGGCTTCTCTCAGCAACCTGTAATTTTTTATGCCCCGCTTCCCTAGTACATGACTGGTATCTTGACAGGGGGATCTAATAATAGAATCCTTTCTTTTGTAAATTGACAAACGTATTGTCAAAAGAGGTTGTATAGCCATAAAACACTATTTAGATTTAAGAAGCTGTTTACACAATGGAAATATGGAACAGCGGTGCCTTTATACAATGGACACAGCATATATATGACAAGGCTCTTTTATGTCCTTAAAGGGAACCTGTTGGGTAGTGTTCACCTTCAAATAAGCATCCTGTTGCTGAAAACTCATGGTTCTTTAATGTTATATTGGCATAAGCACATTTAACATAAGGTAAGTCAGCTTAATATAATCCTGCGGTCATCTCTCTATAGACCCTGTTGACATGGCCCTCACTGTCTAATGGCAGCCTGATGCCCACCTGACCTGCCAGCAACATCTCATGTGATTTAATGCAATGACTGCATGAAGGCTTGGACTGACCCACAGATGAACTAGTCAATCCATGGGTAGACCCATCAGCTCAGTAGACCCACAGCCCCTGTCTGGGTGGTACATGACAATCCCAATTATCCTATGCATTTACACAGTAATATGGGTAGATTATATAACACACCCATAAAGCTGCTCCATACCCCCATGACTAGTACAGGTAAATTTGTATACGCTCATCTAAGATTTTAGAATATGACATTTCAGCTTACCGTATATTGCTGAAATGTCATATATTCCATACCTTTTAAATCTTAGCTGGACAAAGTCATTACTTGACACTACAAATACAGGTTCCCTTTACATGATTTATCTGTAGTATATATACAGTTGAAATCAGAAGATTACATAAACTATATAAAAAGACATATATGCATGTTTTTCTAACTATCCAAATTAAAATCAGAATAAACTTTTCCTGTTTTAGGGGAATGAGGATCACCAAAAAATTTTTTATTTACTAAATGCCTGAATAATGAGAGAGATAATTTTTTAAGATGATTTTATTACTTTCTGCAAAGTGAAAAGTTTACATACATTGCATTAGTATTTTGTACCATTGACCTCAAACATTTTGTATATACTTCCATATGCTTCTTTTAATATTTGGAAGGAATTTGGGCCCATTCTCTTGACAGAATTGGTGCAACTGTGCCATGTTTGTAGCTCTCTTACTCGTACCTACTTTTTCAGCTTTGCCATAAATTATAAATAGGATTGAGATCAGGTCTTTGTAACTCTAAAACATTGACTTTGTTATCCTTGAGCCCCTTTGTAACCAGTTTGGCAGTATGCTTCAGGTCATTGTCCATTTGAGACCCATTTGCGTCCAAACTTCAACTGCGCGACTGATGTCTTGAGATGTTACTTCAGTATTGACACACAGAGGCATATTTACCATATTTATCTGATGTGATGCAGAGGCCCTGAAATAATCGCAAATGCTAGCTTATTGCTAGCACTTGTGATTATTTGCCACAATCCGCCACCTTCATGCCAGTGGGGCGTGAAGTGGGGTGCTGTGGGGCACAGCTGGCCCAGCAGACGACACGGCCAGCCGGGAGAGGGCCTGTGCGAGGCGTTACTGTTTGTACAAATGAACAAGGCACCTTCAGGTTTCTGCAAATGACAACCAAGAATGAACCAGACTAATGCAAGTCTACAATTCGCATCCTGAAATTTGTAAAACAAAAATCGGACTCGGAGGCGCCACTTCCACATAGGCAGAATAATTTCTCCCTCTGTATCAGAACCAAATCAACTGGCAGCAGAGGTATGCAGTGTGCTGCAGGCAAAGTGGTGGAAGTGTTTGCCCCCTTTTTTCTCTTCCTTTACCATGATGCTACACAAAGAAGCAGTGTGTTTCAGGTATACCTTAAAATACATCCACATGTATGTCTCTAATTAACTATAAATCCAGAAGCTTCCAAAGACATGACATCATCATATAAGCTGTCCCGAAATGTCCAAAGTCATAGTAAACATAGGGGCACATATATCATAGTTTCAGCTAGGCAAATTGTCAAAATTTAGTGACTTTTTCAGTTTTTGCAACATTTTTGCGACTTTTAATGCCTTATGTATCATTGTTTTCCAGATGTTCCATGCGACATTAAATTTTTTTTCTGCACCTGGTCCAGGGCAGGTTCAAAGGAAGTTTTTTTTATAATGGGGGACAGGGGCTTCAGGCTATATACTGGGGGGCAGGGGCTAGGTATATACTGTGACCAATGCATTTCCCACCCTCGGCTTATACTCGAGTCAATAGGTTTTCCCAGTTTATTGTGTTAAATTTAGGTACCTTAGCTTATACTTGGGTCGGCTTATACTCAAGTATATACGGCAGTCACAATATACCTGTCTGATGATAAATGACCCCCAAATTCTTTGTACTGTGACAAAACAGAAAACTACAATATATGCATCCCAGCAGCACTGACTGGGGGTTTTTCTGTATCATTTATATGGGTTACTGGAAGCCCCAATCAAATGAACTGAACAGAAATTTCAAAATCAGACCTACAAATTCCATTAATATATGTTAGTACTTATAAATCAGTTACCCTCCTTACAAATAAGAAGATAACACTTAGACCTTGAGAGTGAAACATTTCAAGTGTCAGACACATCCTTGACACTGGGATATTCCAGTCTCCGGTTCTTCCTAAGCAGATCCTTGTGTTATCTTTTAAGATGGATACTTGAATCATTCTACTGGTTGGACACCATCCGGCGCGATTATACCAATCGTAGTGATGCACTGAGCCTTAGATTAAACCTTTAACCTTTAGAAGATTGCAGAGCTGTTGACCTATCTACAGCATTTATCTGCCAGAAATAGCCATTTAGCTGCACAGGGCAGGCACTTATATATGTATAAGGTGTCTAATAGAAATGTGTGTCTGCCAGCAATGATGAAACACAACTCATTAAGAAGACAAACATGAATTGTTGTTCCTCTGTCTAGAGTAGATGTTTATATAAGAAAATGAATTTACTATTGATGAAGAACATATTCCTCCTTATACATTTCCCTACATATCGTATATGCTTTCATCCTTAATGAATGTAGCTTCATAATATTTGGAAAATAGTATACTATTTATCAGTTCTTCTACACCAGCTGATGGTTAGCTGTTGGGGCATTTAAACACCCATTTCTTCTTTATTATATTTGACCAAATCCCGCGCTCAGCCCGAATCCGGCGGATCATCCGATGGCAAACCCCCTAAAATGTGTTGCATCGAAGCCAGCGCAGCTAAACCAAATAATGATTGTGTGTGCCATCCCTGTGAAGGCACTTGTTTAATACCTTTGCAAGCCATGTAATCCTGAAAAAGATGCACAGTCCGATGAAAGTGCGCTCGGCGACCCTTAGTAAATGAGTCCCATTGTGTGCTGACAATGTGCTTAGATTATCAAGGTCCAGGTTTATTTACACTTTTATTTAGCTTCTGAACATTCACTAGTATCTGACTCGTAGAAAAAGAGAGATGAGACAGATCAGAGATGAGAGATAAATGACACTCTCCAGCACAGCTAATTCAGCTATATCACACACACAGTCAGCTCTGCCACATGCCTCCTTCCTCTGATATGAAGATCTTATGTTGCCTGTAGCTTGTAGATTTACTCTCCTCAGACTGCTGTCTGCCAGCAGGAAAGGTGAGTGTCTGTGTGTGAGCTCATCTTGTAATGGAGGGGGAGGGGCAGAGATTTTCATGAGAAGATTTTCATGAGAAGAATCTGTCCTGCCTGACCCTAAAGTCAGAAGATATATGGTTGAATCCCGGGGCAACCAAAATTTTATACACCAGGACTGATAGAGACAGATTGGAATTATATCTGTGAAATGCTGTATTTTTGAATTAGAGAATGTGTTATTTTGTTATCCTGAGTATATTTAAGAATCTTGTCTTTGTGGGAATACACACTTTAAGGGCGACATGGTTTGATATAATTTCTCATATTGCACAACTTCAATTGTCTGCCATAAACCAGCACTAGTAAGCTGTGTCCAATTGTTTCTAATAAAATTGATGATATATGGTGCTTTGGGGGTAGTATTCCCTCATTAATCACAGCAGATTTGGGGTTTACCACATGGCATGACCATTTTATTTATATTTATTTTGATAGATCAAACCTTTTGATACATGAGGGTAACTAACATGTACAGTTCCTCAAGTTCCTGGGACTGCATGAGGAATGCGGAAGACTGGACAGGGCTGGATTATTATTGAAGCTCCTGCCCTGAGATCCTCCCTGTTTAAGGCGAACCTGGAGGAAATCTATAATGATAATCCAAATTACCCCTTTTTCTTTCATCAGAAATAGTGTCCTCAAGATGGCAATACAATTGAAAACTGTAGCAGATCAGGGAGATATAAGTTGATGGTTAATTTGCTGTGTTGGCATTTAGTGATAAATAAGTGGGTGCCTGGCTGTAATTTGAGCACTCAGCCCCTAAAAGGTTCACTATCACTGCCTTTGGTTCGCTCATGCAATATACTCCAATACAACTGTATTGCGCTATATTGTCATAATGGTGTATCTATACTAGACACTGCCTCCGAAAGAACGTTCTATGCTATGGGGGCCACGGATGTCATAGAAACATAGCTCCACCCCCCCACCCATTAAGTCATAAGTTTCATGTTATTCTGATTGCTGTCACTTATAAGCAATGGTACTCATGTTACTAAGTAAGATGGATACACAGCCCAGTTCTGCCTGTGCATGGGAGAAAATATCTATAATTCCATCACTGTTTGTCTAGACAAGTGCAGCGCCAAATAAATAGTCAAAGATTCGCCTCAAATCCCTTGACTAACATTTGGACTTTCAGATGTCGCTAGGGTTAATGGGAATCGTAGAACTGCTGCACTGTGCTCTTTAAATTTTCACACGCTACCAAAACATGGTAAATTGGGATCAGAATTTCCATTCCAATTACCCTGCCCCCATACACTTCCCTTAGAATACAGAGGATGGGGGTTGTTACTCTCCCACCCTAACCCCTAGTGTACAGCTCCTATAATGGGCTGTCAGAAGCCATCAGTTGCCTTCATCGGCACATGTGAAATGTATACAAAACCCGCTGTCCCTCCACGCTTGATGCTCATTGCAATGCATTAAGTGGCAGATCAGAAGGGATAAACATAAATCCATCTGTAGAACAATGAGGTTAAACAGAAGCGTGAAATAACATGTAGCTAGATCTACATAGTCCTCTGCTTCATGCAGGTTTTCCATCTCCTTGTTACATTAGAAGAGCTTGAGAACTACAGTATTCTCTTGTCTCTAATTTTGTGGCAAAAAAATCGATTTTCAGCTGCTTGAAGGGGAATGTCTATGAAGAATTTAAATGTTGAAAATCCCATTTTATTTACAATTTTTTTAAAGAAATGTGCTTTTCGTCAAGACAACACTATATTTAACAAAATATATCGTCATGGTTATCACTTGCCGTTTTACTTCATTTAACTGTTTTTTTTTAACTTTTACTTAAACTTACTTTCTATGAAAGTTAATATATTTTTTCAGACATTTGGCAAAGGAAATCTTTCAGTAATAAAAAAAAATTGTTCCTTCTCCCACAGAATTGAGAGGTGCACAGAAATACACCCAGGTTCTTGCCCACAAAGTGGGGCAACATTTTAAGAGGGTAAAACTAATCTTAGTACTGTCCGACTATCCATTTTTGTGTCCGACTAGCTAGAGCATTGCAACGTGCTGTAGGGTGGAGGAAATACATTTTTTATTGTGTTCTGGCGGAGCTGTCCATGATGAGGTAAATCACCTTTCTTAAAGTCACCTTTAATTTTCCCATCAGTTTTTCCTTATCAAAGAACTTTGAAGAACTAATCCTTTTGGGGGGGAAGGTAAAACAAAGCTCTCTATCAGAATGACAGCTTGACAGGGGTATATTGAGGACGATATATTCCCGTCACAACTGGGTGCTTATTATCTTGTCACATTTGGGAAGCTTCATTACATCTGCACTAGAGAAGAAAAGAAAATAAATGAAGTAGATTAACCTCTTAACCAAAAGAATACAATATCAGAACTTTGTCTGTCCATAAATTTAAGGCCTGGTATATAAAGTCATATTACGAGGTCATATTATTCTGCGTCTGTACTGTGAGCCCTTAAACTGTGCTTCTCCCTAGTTCAGCCTTCTGTCCTGTATGTTGGAAAAAATACAGGTCACTCAATGTTTCGGTGTATACGGGTGCACAAGTAGGTTACTACACCATATATATAGAGAAAAGATAACTTGGCACTCCTTATCGGTCAAAAATTGAGAATTTATTTAGTCCAGAATAAACAGTATAGCAATCCAACAAAAATATTATTTTGCAACGTTTCAGTCTTGTAAAATCAGACCTTCGTCAGACATGGATTGCAAGGTATAAGTAGAAATGGAGATGAGATGCGGTGCTATGACCGCAGGAGCGCAGGAGGAAAGGAGGAAAAGCGGGTGCTCCGGCTGGAGAAATATTTTGTGTATATATATTTTTACTAAAAAGATATAGAAATTAAAATTCTTATTTGTTTGAATAGCTTAAAGTATAACTGTATAGTTATAATATTTTTACCAAATTATTATATGTAACCAATATTGTGCTGATCGCCCCTTTCTTTCCTGAGGCATTTTTTGTTCTGAAAGCATTTGACAAAAATCTTTCTCACCAGAGGTGAAGTGGGCAGAGACTAATATTGGTCAGTCTATGCCCTCAAGCTGAGGCCAGTTAGCTTGCCCACAGATTCCATAATGCCGTGTTCTCTTTAAAAAATAATTTTGAATTAAAGCCATTTAGTTTCCTACAAGTAAATCAACTGAACACAGCACAGTGCACATACAGGATGTATATGTGACTAGCCTGGTATCTTCTATAACATGCAGGAGCAGGGAACATGTAACAAGTGGTAGAAATCATTCGTACACCGGTTACATGCAGTCTATGGCCTGTGCTGTGTGAGCACTAAGGTTTAATAGCTTATCTGGACAGAGCTTATGACAAGGTGGGGGAGGAGAGCAGTGAGAAGAGCAGAGACAGACAGAGAAACTTCTGGAGGGTTGGAGGGACTGATAGGGAACAGGGGAGACTTGTACCTCACTAGGCAGGAGACATCTGCATTCATTGTTCCGACACTTCCAGCTCTGCTACATTCACTATGACATGACCTCCTCCTCTGTGAGCAGGAAGCAGCAGCTCCTCCCTTCCCAAACAAAGTGTAAACAACATACTGATTCATAAGGCTTAGCAGCACATGGAGAGGAGGCAGCCATTACAGAAATGAGGTATTCTGAGGGGATAGCAAAATAAAACTGAATATAGGTAACAAAGATAATAGGCAAAGTTGTTTTACATCCCAAGAGCTATAGATTTTTAAAATATAAAAAACCTTTACAGTTACTCTTTAACTCCATCAAATATTTCTTCCATAAATTTCCCTCCACCTATTTCTGAAAAGCAACTTTATCAAAGTAACCAAAGACATATGGAGGAGATGGACAATAACAAACATACCAGAGAAGGTCAAAATTGCCTTTTCCTGTTCGGTAACATTGAGGAAAACCCTCTACCACCAATTTCAACTCTTGCATCTTTCTAATGGCTGTGATCACAGTTCATAGTGAATATGCTTAACTGGATCCAGGATACAAAGAATTGAGACTGGTAGACTGTAACACCATCAATTACAGTAAAGAGGGCATTCTGAAGTGAGGAAAGCTTGACTTCAGTGCTTAAACTCGCAAGCCTCCTTGACTTTACACCCAAATTACATGTCACTTTAAAGTTGATTTTCTGGACGATTCCACCGCACATAAAATACACATAATCTAGAAGGTGGTCAGTTGCTTGATGACATACAGGTAGTGGTTCAATATTGGAATTTCTGCTGACAGGTTCCCTTTAAGAACTACAGTCTGATTATAATGACAATAGGAGACGTCTTGTTAAGGTTTATGATTATTATGGTGAGTGAGGACCTGAATTCCCATGTTTTTATAGCCCATATACCATACCTCTATAAAAATACAGCATTTACTAATTTCAAACCATTGGTAAAGATATTTTAAACGCAAAAGATGTTGTTCTTAAACACAGCAAGACTGGCTCTATGGCTTGTTTGATTTTTAGAGGTACTAGACCTTCATGTTCCTTCATTCTGTCTGAATATAGGACAAGGTCATCAACTAATTGACAATTTCTTACAATCCCGTTGATCCATTCTGTCCTAGTTCGCAAAGAGCCTAAATGAATAACAAAATGGGGCAAATGTTGCCTTCTTCTTGGATACTACAGCTAAATATATGATTTGACCTGGCAATGCCACTTTAGATAATAACAGTCTCTTTGTGCCACCAACCATGAGATGTAGATTGGCAGCTCTAGCCTTCTGTGAGATATCTATAGTTAACCCTTTCTAAATCCTATAGGCACTGCACTAGAATAATGTGTCCTATGTGGAATAAAGTAAATAAAGGGTTAAATAAAGAGTTATGCTTTTTCATCGCTGGTCTTTGAAGTTCAATCTGATGATTGAAAAAATCCAGGCTGCCTTAGAGGAAATGTCTTATGTAGATGAGAGACTGGTTTTTAATTAGATAGACAATGTCGTTGATCAAATGGATTAATGGGAAAAGTTTATAGCACTGCAGGAAGATAGTACAGCCCAGACTCCTGTACTATAAAAAGAATAGTGATGGGGAACAACCATTATTTAGATATTCTTATAGTCCAGACAGCAAACAAACCAAACATAAGTCATCACATTGCTTCATACACCAACATATATGAATATTATAAAGAATTATTTGTGTTCATTAGTTACTGTACATAGAGTAAGATCTTCGTAGCACACCGTTTATCAAAGTGTGGAAGCCCATTTGCCAAAAACAGATGACTTACTTCTACAGGGTCTAGGTCTTCAAAATGTACTAAAGGAAGGTAGGATCAAGCTCTTATTAAAAGGCATTGACAAATGAGCAGGATCACAATGGGGTCAATAACTCAAGTCATAGCCCCATACAGGATTAAATGGACCAAACAAAACTGAACACAGTGTTAGGCAGCAACTTAATCTTATCTTCAGGGCTCCATTTCCCTTTACGCACCTAAGGGCCTGTGCCTAGGCCATCCACCTAAGGAGGGGCATCCTCAGTAGCATTATTTTCCCCATTTATTTATATTTTATACTTACTGGCCACATCACTGACACAGACTGTGGGGTATCATTAACTAAAGTATAGGCAACCCAAATTCTTTATGAATTGGGGCTAGTTTAAATTAAAATGTATAGGAGCATCTGAGTGTGGTAGTCAATAGAAGTGTGGACAGAGAGGTTAATGGTCTGTCGGAGGGCACGGAGGTGTCAGAATCCATGGGAGTGTTGGCATAGTGGGGTCATAATTCCACAAAAATGTATTTTGTCCTGTTTTTCTACATTGGTATCTCTCACTTAAATATATACATCTCATTTACAAAGGGAACTTTACCACTATTTTCATAAAAAATAATGACTTTTATTGAATGTATTGTATTATATTTTATTGTATGCTAGACAGCTAGACAGAGTATTAGTTTTAACACTAAACTCTGTCTTTGCATAACTTCTTTTCTCTGAATACCCCCATAGTATTATAATATGATATATTACAATACAATCTAAACAACCTAGCAGTATGGTTTGGAGTGTGGGAGGAAACCGGAGGACCCGAGGAAACCCACACAAAGGAGAGAACATACAAACTGGGTGGGAACTGGGTATTATACATAATGTCCTTTAACATCTTCTCGACCAAGGACGAACTATATCGTCCTCGTGCTGCTAAGAGTGTATGGAGAGAGCTCACAAGCTGAGCTCTCTCCATACACAACAGGTGACGGCTGTATAATACAGCTGACGCCCACCTGTTACTGCTGTGGTCGGTGCAGCCACCGATCATGGCAGTTAACCACAGTGGAACCCAACCGCAGCACCTAACTTACCGTTACATGTGAGCTGCCATCTTGGATGGTCGATCGCCGCCCACTGTGACTTTATCGGAGGGCAGCGATCGTTTGGCATGGCTTGCCATGTGCAATGATCTCTAATAGCCAGCAAAGGGCAGGCTATTAGAAATCATAGTAAAATAGCTATATACTGCAAAACAGTAGTATTGCAGTATAAAGTATAAGCAATGGGACCCTGCTGGGTTAAATTACCCTAGAGGATCTGAAATAATGGTAATAAAAAATGTTAACATTTTTAAAAAAAAACATGAAAAAATGAAAAAAGTAAAAGTTTAAATCACCCCCTTTCCCTAGATCAAATATAAAAGCAAATAAACAGTAAGAATCAGAAACATGTTTGGTCATCATCACGTCCCAAAATGTCCAATCTATCAAAATATATTAGCGATTTTTCCCAGCGTTTAACCCCGTAACGGAAAATTCCACTTTTTTACCATTTTGAAAAATATAAAAAAGTCTTTAAAAAGTGATCAAAAAGCCATACAGTCCTCTAAATGAAGGCATTAAAAAGGTAATCAAAAGTTGAAGAACATGGCAAAATGAAGAATTTTTTTTTGTACAGGTTTTAATTTTTTTAATATTTTTGAATACATTTTTGAAGGTGGGGAGTGATAAATGAAAATGCAAAAATGAAAAAGGCCCTAAGGGGTTAAATATGTATTTTAACAATGTGGAGGTAAGTACCTGTGCACTCTGCTTCAATATCCCTCCTACCCTGACGCACATTTCGCTTACTGATTCTTCAAGAGGCGTTAGAGTGGGGTCATAGTCTAGAAGACAGGGAACACAAGTGGCAATTTTACTGAAGTGGTTTTGGGGTTGTGAGTGGTTTTATATTAGATCCATCATCAACACTGACTAAATAACTTTATAATCATATAATTAATGAGACAAGCAAATCATGATAATTGTTGAGTATAAGCCGGCCCTTAATTGGAAGTGCCCAGATCCTGCATACCTTATGAAAAATAAATGTATATTCCAGTGGTCCTCATACTACTTTGCTCTTAGCTCTTTGCCTTGAGCTACTCCTTAGCCCCTGAATGACAACTAGTTGCCCACTACAGCATAGGAGAGAACATGCTGAGCAGTTTATCCAGTTTCTTACTGCTGTATGAATATATACTGTATATGTCATACAGCAGTCTGTATGGAAATGGCTCATGGACATAGCTCTCTTTATATGCAGCCAACACATACTGGTAAATGCATGGTCAATCTTGGCCCCTGGGCACCGTCATCTTGGATGACCGATCACTTGTGCCGTGACATCATCGGAGGGCGTCAATCAGCTGGAAGCCTTGTATACATACACTTACGTACAAATTCAACTTAAGAACAAACCTGCAGAACCTATCTTGTACATAACCTGGGGACTACCTGTATTGATTGAGAATATTTCATTCAAATCTAGGATGTGAAATGCGAGTATTATCTTCATTTTTTTAAGCAGTGTATCTTGTTTCTGTGGGACAACAGGACTGGAAATTATCTTCACACAGGGAATTTTTTTTAAATAATATCCAATTGAAGAAATGTATGCATGTGTATATATATATATATATATATATATATATATATATATATATATATACAGGGCAAGTTCTGGGGCCCAAAGCTCCTGTGAGGGCCCACATTAGGCTGTTGTTGGGGAAATCCAAGGGAGTGAGGGGGCTGTATCTAATGAATCCATAAGAGGTGAGGGGGGCTTTATATGAAATAGCCATGAGGGGGCTGTTTTGTATGATAAACTAACAAATATGTTAGGGAACAGGAAACCGTTTTAGTTTCTGAATTTTTAATGCTCACTTTTAAAGTTCACTGGAAAGGGGCCCACTGATGCTCTGTCGCCCAGAGGCCTGATTACTTGAACATAGAGCTAAGGACCTAATTACTTAGGAGATTGTACTATGCATATATTTCATTGTGCACTGTATATCCTAGAAACACATACCTGTGTGATAATATATAATTAGAGATGAGCGAACATGCTCGTCCGAGCTTGATGCTCGGTCGAGCATTAGGGTACTCGAAACTGCTCGTTGCTCGGACGAATACTTCGCCCGCTCGAGAAAATGGCAGCTCCCGCCGTTTTGCTTTTTGGCGGCCAGAAACAGAGCCAATCACAAGCCAGGAGACTCTGCACTCCACCCAGCATGACGTGGTACCCTTACACGTCGATAGCAGTGGTTGGCTGGCCAGATCAGGTGACCCTGGGATAGACTAGCCGCTGCCCGCGCTGCTCGGATCATTCTGTGTCTGGATGCCGCTAGGGAGAGAGCTGCTGCTGGTCAGGGAAAGCGTTAGGGTGTTCTATTAGCTTACTGTTAGGCAGGAGTGATTCTCAAAGAACCCAACAGCCCTTCTTAGGGCTACAATAACGTTCTACTTTTTTTATTTTAATTTGCATCTAGTACCATTTTGTGAGGAATTAGCAGGGGGACTTGCTACCGTTGTGGCACACATATCCATAGCAAAGACCGAAGTGGGAAAATTTAGTAGGGGTTGGATTTCAATTAGGCACTAACTCAGTGTCATCTCATCTGGCATAGTAGTGTGCTTTGATACTTGGCTAGAAAATAGCCATAGGAGAATACAAAGAGCTTACTTACGCATACAGTAGCGTTCTATATATTTGATTTCTGGTTGATCTGCTGGTGGCTGTACTTTCTGCAGTGCATGTACTAGCCAATTCTGAGCAATTTGTAGTGAGACTTGCGACCGCTGTGTTCTGCGCTTAGTGACGCACATATCCATAGCAAAGACCGAAGTGGGAAAATTTAGTAGGGGTTGGATTTCAATTAGGCACTAACTCAGTGTCATCTCATCTGGCATAGTAGTGTGGTTTGATACTTGGCTAGAAAATAGCCATAGGAGAATATAAAGAGCTTACTTACGCATACAGTAGCGTTCTATATATTTGATTTCTGGTTGATCTGCTGGTGGCTGTACTTTCTGCAGTGCATGTACTAGCCAATTCTGAGCAATTTGTAGTGAGACTTGCGACCGCTGTGTTCTGCGCTTAGTGACGCACATATCCATAGCAAAGACCGAAGTGGGAA
Source organism: Engystomops pustulosus (assembly GCF_040894005.1). Lineage (NCBI taxonomy): Eukaryota > Metazoa > Chordata > Amphibia > Anura > Leptodactylidae > Engystomops > Engystomops pustulosus. The sequence goes on along the minus strand of NC_092414.1, from coordinate 59,872,167 downwards.
AATTTAGTAGGGGTTGGATTTCAATTAGGCACTAACTCAGTGTCATCTCATCTGGCATAGTAGTGTGCTTTGATACTTGGCTAGAAAATAGCCATAGGAGAATACAAAGAGCTTACTTACGCATACAGTAGCGTTCTATATATTTGATTTCTGGTTGATCTGCTGGTGGCTGTACTTTCTGCAGTGCATGTACTAGCCAATTCTGAGCAATTTGTAGTGAGACTTGCGACCGCTGTGTTCTGCGCTTAGTGACGCACATATCCATAGCAAAGACCGAAGTGGGAAAATTTAGTAGGGGTTGGATTTCAATTAGGCACTAACTCAGTGTCATCTCATCTGGCATAGTAGTGTGCTTTGATACTTGGCTAGAAAATAGCCATAGCAATAGGATAGCATTGTTTGGTTTTAAAAACTCAAAAAAAAACAAAAAACACAAAAAAAAAAAAAAACACAAAAAAAAACAAAAAAAAGTTAAAAAAAAAATAAAGTTATAACTCTCATTTTAAAAATGTTTAACCCGAGGGCTAGGGGTAGAGGACGAGGGCGGGGACGTGGGCGTCCAACTACTGCAGGGGTCAGAGGCCGTGGTCCTGGGCGGGGTGAGACACCACCTGCTGATGAGGGAGCAGGGGAACGCCGCAGAGCTACACTCCCTAGGTTCATGTCTGAAGTTACTGGGACTCGTGGTAGAGCACTGTTGAGGCCAGAACAGTGCGAACAGGTGATGTCGTGGATTGCTGACAATGCTTCGAGCAATTTGTCCACCACCAGTCAGTCTTCCACGCAGTCCACCCATGTCACCGAAATCGCCACTCCTCCAGCTCCTGCACCTCAGCCTCCTCCCCCCCAGTCTGCCCCCTCCCAGGAAAATTTGGCATTTGAACCGGCATACTCTGAGGAACTGTTTTCTGGACCCTTCCCACAGTCACAAACCACTTGTCCGGTTGCTGCTGAGCAATTTTCCGATGCCCAGGTTTTCCACCAGTCACAGTCTGTGGGTGATGATGACCTTCTTGACGTAGTGGAAGTGTGTAAAGAGGTGTCCGACGATGAGGAGACACGGTTGTCAGACAGTGGGGAAGTTGTTGTCAGGGCAGGAAGTCCGAGGGGGGAGCAGACTGAGGGATCGGAGGATGATGAGGTGACAGACCCAAGCTGGGTTGAGAGGCCGGGTGAACACAGTGCTTCTGAGACGGAGGAGAGTCCTCGACCAGAACAGGTTGGAAGAGGCAGTGGTGGGGCCAGACGGAGAGGCAGGGCCAGAGCTGGTGCATCAGCGCCAAATGTGTCAACTAGTGAAGCTCCCGTGGCGAGGGCTCCTGCGGCGAGGGCTAGATTTTCAGAAGTCTGGAGGTTCTTTAAGGAAACACCGGATGACCGACGGACTGTGGTGTGCCACATTTGCCAAACCAGGATCAGCAGGGGTTCCACCACTAATAGCTTAACTACCACCAGTATGCGCAGGCATATGAATGCTAAACACCCGAATCAGTGGCACCAAGCCCGTTCACCTCCGGCCGTGCACACCACTGCTCCTTCCCCTGTGTCAGCTGCTAGTCAGCCCCCTGCCCAGGACCCTGCCACAAAAACCCCATCGTCGCCTCCACGATCCTCCACAGCATCCACCAGCGTTCAGCTCTCCATACCCCAGACGCTGGAGCGGAAACGCAAATATAGTGCAACCCACCCGCACGCCCAAGCCCTTAATGTGCACATCTCCAGATTGCTTAGCCTGGAGATGCTGCCCTATAGGCTAGTAGAGACCGAGGCCTTTCGCAACCTCATGGCGGCAACCGCCCCTCGGTATTCGGTCCCCAGCCGCCACTACTTTTCCCGATGTGCCGTCCCAGCCCTGCACCAGCACGTGTCAGACAACATCATCCGTGCCCTGACCAACGCCGTTTCTGACAAGGTCCACCTGACCACGGACACGTGGACGAGTGCTGCCGGGCAGGGCCACTATATATCGCTGACGGCACATTGGGTTAACTTGGTGGAGGCTGGGACCGAGTCTGACCCTGGGGCTGCTCATATACTGCCGACGCCGAGGATTGCGGGGCCTACCTCGGTCCAGGTGTTTCAGGCCTACTATGCCTCCTCCTCCTCCCACCCCTCCTCCACCTCCTCCTCCGAACTACCATCCGTGGGCACGGCGCCATCAGTCGGTAGCTCTAGGCACAGCAGCAGTGCCGTCGCTAAGCGACAGCAGGCGGTGCTCAAACTGCTGAGCCTAGGCGACAAAAGGCACACCGCCCAAGAGCTATTACAGGGCATCACGGCGCAGACTGATCTGTGGCTGGCACCGCTGAACCTCAAGCCGGGAATGGTTGTGTGTGACAACGGCCGTAACCTGGTGGCGGCTCTGCAACTCGGCAGACTGACACATGTGCCATGCCTGGCCCATGTGTTAAATCTGATAGTTCAGCGTTTCCTCAAGACATACCCCAATCTGTCTGATTTGCTCACGAAGGTGCGCCGCATCTGTGCGCATTTCAGGAAGTCCAGCCCAGATGCTGCCACTCTCAGGGCAGCGCAACGCCGCCTCCAACTGCCCGCTCACCGACTGTTGTGCGACGTGCCCACGAGGTGGAATTCAACACTGACCATGTTATCCAGAGTTTACCAGCAGCGCAGAGCGATTGTAGACTGCCAGATGTCAACTTCCACCAGAACTGGTAGTCAGGTCAGTCAGCTTCCTCAAGTCTACAATGAGGAGTGGACGTGGATGTCTGATATCTGTCAGGTGCTGAGTAACTTTGAGGAGTCAACACAGATGGTCAGTGGCGATGCCGCCATCATCAGCCTCACCATCCCGCTGCTTGGCCTGTTGAAAAACTCTCTGGTCAGCATGAAGTCGGAAGCTTTGCGCTCGTCACAAGAGACAGGGGAAGAATATTCCCTTGTTGATAGCCAAAGCACCCTCAGGTCTGTTTCTCAGCGCATATCGGAGGAGGTGGAGGTGGAGGAGGATGAGGAGGAAGAGGAGGAGAATGTTGGCGAGACACAAGAGGGGACCATTGTTGAGTCCTTTACTGTTCAGCGTGTATGGGCAGAAGAAGAGGAGTTGGAGGAGTTGGAGGAGGAGGAAATGGACAGTCAGGCCAGTGAGGGGAGTGAATTCTTACGCGTTGGTACTCTGGCGCATATGGCAGATTTCATGCTAGGCTGCCTATCCCGTGACCCTCGCGTTCAAAGAATTTATTCCAGCACCGATTACTGGGTGTTCACTCTCCTGGACCCACGGTACAAGCAAAATCTTTCCACTCTCATCCCTGCAGAGGAAAGGAGTGTGAGAATGCATGAATACCAGCAGGCCCTGGTGCACAAGCTGAAACAGTATTTCCCTTCTGACAGCGCTAGCGGCAGAGTGCGTAGTTCTGCGGGACAAGTAGCGAGGGAGAGTAGGCGAGCAGGCAGCTTGTCCAGCACTGGCAAGGGTACGCTTTACAAGGCTTTTGCCAGCTTTATGTCACCCCAGCAAGACACTGTCACCTGTCCCCAGTCTCGGCAGAGTAGGGCTGATCTTTACAGAAAGATGGTGAGGGAGTACGTAGCTGACCATACCATTGTCCTAAATGATCACACAGCTCCCTACAACTACTGGGTTTCAAAGCTGGACATGTGGCACGAACTGGCGCTGTACGCCTTGGAGGTTCTTGCCTGCCCTGCCGCTAGCGTCTTGTCCGAGCGGGTTTTCAGTGCAGCTGGTGGCATCATCACCGATAAGCGTACACGCCTGTCGACTGACAGCGCTGACAGGCTGACGCTTATTAAAATGAATAAAGGCTGGATTTCTCAGAATTTCCAATCTCCACCAGGTGAAGGAAGCTCAACCTGAATAATTGATCCACTCCTCCTCCTCCTCATTTTCCTCCTTCTCCTCCTCTTTGTACAGTAAAGCAGAGGAAAATGGCTATTTTTTGACAGGGCCCACTGGCTCTTGCTATAGTACTTCATGCATTTAATTTTTCTGGAGGGCCACCTACCCGGTCCTCTGTTTGAAACAATTTTTGTGAGTGCCACATACAGGCACTCAATCTATTCCATTTTACTGCAGGGCCACCTACCTGCTCCTCTGGTTTGAAACATTTTTGGGACTGCCACATACAGGCACTCAATCTATTCCATTTTACTGGAGGGCCACCTACCTGCTCCTCTGGTTTGAAAAATTTTTGGGACTGCCACATACAGGCACTCAATCTATTCCATTTTACTGCAGGGCCACCTACCTGCTCCTCTGGTTTGAAACATTTTTGGGACTGCCACATACAGGCACTCAATCTATTCCATTTTACTGGAGGGCCACCTACCTGCTCCTCTGGTTTGAAAAATTTTTGGGACTGCCACATACAGGCACTCAATCTATTCCATTTTACTGCAGGGCCACCTACCTGCTCCTCTGGTTTGAAACATTTTTGGGACTGCCACATACAGGCACTCAATCTATTCCATTTTACTGGAGGGCCACCTACCTGCTCCTCTGGTTTGAAAAATTTTTGGGACTGCCACATACAGGCACTCAATCTATTCCATTTTACTGCAGGGCCACCTACCTGCTCCTCTGGTTTGAAACATTTTTGGGACTGCCACATACAGGCACTCAATCTATTCCATTTTACTGGAGGGCCACCTACCTGCTCCTCTGGTTTGAAAAATGTTTGGGACTGCCACATACAGGCACTATCCAAATTAAATTGTCTCCATAGCAGCCTCCACACGTTGTCTCCATTGCTACCTCCAAAAGTCGTCCATATAGCTGCCTCCATACATCGTCCCTTTATCAAACGAGGTGTGTCAGGCAGAAATTTGGGTTGTTTTCATGGATTCCACATCAAAGTTGTTAACTTTGTCGCCACCCTGCTGTGTTATCCACAAAATACACTGGCAAACTTTTACCATTTAGGGATATTATTTCAGCGCTTCTTGCGCATCTGTTTACATTCCCCTCACCCGGCATATCCTAAACTTATAAGAACGCTACTACACTTGATCTTATACAAAAGGTTCTTAGAAGTGCTGTTTGGGGAGTAGCCTAGAGACAGGGGCTTGAATTGGCGAAAGCTCGCCTGGCAGCGGAGCGCCAGCTCCATGCGCATCATGCGCTTCTTGCGCATCTGTTTACATTCCCCTCACCCGGCATATCCTAAACTTATAAGAACGCTACTACACTTGATCTTATACAAAAGGTTCTTAGAAGTGCTGTTTGGGGAGTAGCCTAGAGACAGGGGCTTGAATCGGCGAAAGCTCGCCTGGCAGCGGAGCGCCAGCTCCATGCGCATCATGCGCTTCTTGCGCATCTGTTTACATTCCCCTCACCCGGCATATCCTAAACTTATAAGAACGCTACTACACTTGATCTTATACAAAAGGTTCTTAGAAGTGCTGTTTGGGGAGTAGCCTAGAGACAGGGGCTTGAATTGGCGAAAGCTCGCCTGGCAGCGGAGCGCCAGCTCCATGCGCATCATGCGCTTCTTGCGCATCTGTTTACATTCCCCTCACCCGGCATATCCTAAACTTATAAGAACGCTACTACACTTGATCTTATACAAAAGGTTCTTAGAAGTGCTGTTTGGGGAGTAGCCTAGAGACAGGGGCTTGAATTGGCGAAAGCTCGCCTGGCAGCGGAGCGCCAGCTCCATGCGCATCATGCGCTTCTTGCGCATCTGTTTACATTCCCCTCACCCGCCATATCCCAAACTTATAAGAACGCTACTACACTTAACTTGGTGCAGGCTGGGACCGAGTCTGACCCTGGGGCTGGTCATATACTGCCGACGCAGAGAATTGCGGGGCCTACCTCGGTCCAGGTCTCAAAGGCCTACTATACCTCCTCCCACCCCTCCTCCACCTCCTCCTCCTCCGAATTACCATCCGTGGGCATGGCGCCATCAGTCGGTAGCTCTAGGCACAGCAGCAGTGCCGTCGCTAAGCGACAGCAGGCGGTGCTGAAACTGCTGAGCCTAGGCGATAAAAGGCACACCGCCCAAGAGCTATTACAGGGCATTCCACATCAAAGTTGTTAACTTTGTCGCCACCCTGCTGTGTAATCCACAAAATATACTTGCAAACTTTTACCATTTAGGGATATTATTTCAGCGCTTCTTGCGCATCTGTTTACATTCCCCTCACCCGCCATATCCTAAACTTATAAGAACGCTACTACACTTGATCTTATACAAAAGGTTCTTAGAAGTGCTGTTTGGGGAGTAGCCTAGAGACAGGGGCTTGGATTGGCAAAAGCTCGCCTGGCTGCAGAGCGCCAGCTCCATCCCAAGATCCAACTAACATAGTTGCAGCACCTTTAATCTACTACTAGTTCACTGCCTCCATAATAATAATAATAATAATCTTTATTTATATAGCGTCATCATATTCTGTAGCGCTTTACAAATCATAGGAAACAAATACAAATGTAATGTAACAGAGCACAACATTTGTATGGAACAACAGGAGTGAGGTCCCTGCTCGCCAGAGCACGGTTTATGAAGATGATGGGGTAACACGAGGTAAAAGAATATTTAATGGTCAAGCCATTCTTCTTAGGGAATAGAAAAAAATATAATAAATGGAATTGCTGTCGCTTGAACCACTCAGCCGTCATCTTATATACCAGGTCCAGGGTGAATGGGACTGCAGAGAAGTCTGGTGCCTGTTGGTTGCTGGATAACAGATGGGAGGACGACACAGGACGGGTTAGTAGAAGAGTTAAAACTTCATGCAGTTAATGAGTGTTATAGGCTTGCCTAAAGAAATGGGTTTTAAGAGCACGTTTGAAACTTTGGAGGTTAGGTATTAGTCTGATAGTCCAGGGCAGAGCATTCCATAGAATTGGTGCAGCTCTAGAGAAGTCTTGGAGACGCGAGTGGGAGGTCCGCACTAGGGTAGAGGTTAATCTAAGATCACTGGTGGATCTAAGAGCACGGGTTGGCCGATAGACTGAGATAAGAGAGGAGAGGTAGGGGGGTGCAGCATTATACAGAGCTTTATGGATGAGGGTTATTATTATTTTAAACTGTATTCAAAAGGAGACTGGCAGCCAGTGCAGCGACTGGCATGAACTGTAAGCATACATGGTCCCCTTATCAAACGAGCTGTGTCAGGCAGAATTTTGGGTTGTTTTCATGGCTTCCATGTTAACTTTGTCGCCACCCTGCTGTGTAATCCACAAAATATACTGGCAAACTTTTATCATGTACCGATATTATTTGAGCGCTTCTTGCTCACCTCCTTTGGTTCCTCTCTGACACCCATTGGTTTGAAGCCTGAGTCCAATTAGGGTATGTCGCCATGCCACTCTCTAGCCTGCTGCCGCTGCCTCTGCCTCTGCATGCCGTCCCCTATAGTGTCAGGGTCAATTATTGGATGTTTTACATGCTATCTAGCTTCATTCTGTCACTCTGTCATGGCCATGCTGTTGCCCATAATTTTGGCATAATGGTGCGATTAAGCAGCCTCAGAGGCATCCATGCATGCTGCCCCTGCTGTTTCCTGTCCATTTCCGTGGTGTTTCCATCCTTTTCTGAGGTTCCCAGGTGTTTGGCCAAGCTTCCCTGTGCAGAGCCTTGGTCCCCTTAAAAAATGCTCGAGTCTCCCATTGACTTCAATGGGGCTCGTTACTCGAAACGAGCACTCGAGCATCGGGAAAAGTTCGTCTCGAGTAACGAGTACCCGAGCATTTTAGTGCTCGCTCATCTCTATATATAATTCATTTCCAAACAAACTAGAATTAGGATTAAATGGAGACTATTCCACCTGTATGATAAATTATGGATTACAGTCTAGACACTCCAAAAGACCTCCCCTTTGGAAAGACCTTCTGGGCAAGTTTTGCATTATACCCTATACTAACCAGTTTTTTTGAGAAGAGCACAGCATTAAAAGACCACTCTGAAAGAGGTTCCACAGTAGTTGGGATCATTGTGCAGTTTCTCAAAGGCTTACAGTGTCCCCTGCTGCTTCCTATGTTCCTCTGTGCAAAGTGTCATCAGTTGTTTGTGTGGTAGACTGAAAAAGTATTCTCTGTCATCCTGCAGCCAAGTGACACTTTGTCATGTTATAGATGACAGGACCACGCATGAAGAGGACGATGAGGTGTAGCAGGTGACACAGGACACCCACTATGAAGAAACAAAGAAGACAATGGGTTTGAACTAGGTTATATACTAGTTTATTACCAGTCATCTAGATACGTTTCATATTATATGATCTAAAGCTAATTGATGGTTGGTTGCTTTGGTTTGGTACTAATCTTTTTACTTGTTATTAAAAATATTCTTATTTATTTCATGAAACATTTCAGTCAGCTCTTGTGGTAGAAGTGTAAGAAAATTACAATTCACACAATTTCTTTTCACGCTCTTTTTAAATCGATTGGATCCAATCCTGATCATCAATAGAAGAAAATTCCAGGCACTCGCTTTTGAATGCAAAAGTGAAAGGTATGAGGAATCCGGGTGGTAGATGCCCTTTAAGTCATTGTTCTAGGTAGTCTTGGTAGCCAAATCCACACAAATGTGGAATTTGCCTATCTTGACTGGGCACAAGGTTTATACCACATTGTATATACCAAGAGGATCCAGACTGCTGTTATGTTGGCAACCCTAGTGAATTCTACTCCAGGTCCAGCCTTTTATACAATTCTTCTATCGCTTATGCCAGGAGCTATAGCAAATGCACAAGGCTAGGTGCCCCTGTCCTGTCCTGTTCCCTCCCCTTCCACACCCATTGTGTGTGGCGGTGGTGTCGGGAAATAAGAATACTCTTTCTCATGTATAAATCCCAATGCTGGAGTCCTTAAATAATAACTTAGAAGTCAACAAATGTAAAATTCTACCATAGCAGAACCTTTGAAACAGTCGGTTACCAACTGCTGCAAATTATTAAGACAAAAAATGTTGACTTTTGCTATAACATAAGTGCCCATGGATATTCATAAAGTCTTTATGTGTAATAAAATAAGGCAGTTCCATGTTTTTTAAGTCCGTTGTGAGGATATGTCAGGAGGAATCCTGATGTGTCCTAAGACATGTGACACTCTATGACCAGGCAGTGGGATACGTTGTCTTGTTCTTACATCTCCCCCCTGAAAGAAGGTGGAGGTCAAGATTGGCAGCAGGCATTGATTCACTGCTGCCGATGTACATTATACATGTATATATAAAACAAAATGTGAATGTAGCCTTAAAACATCTTTGGTCTCTGCAAAATTATATTCAACAGTTTCTGCTCTTTATCTGCTAAAACATAACACAAATTGAAGAAGGACATTAGTCATATGCTCTAGAAAACTGGATTACATGTTTCTGATTTCTTAATGGTTGTGAGTCTGGAGGTTATGAATCAATATTAGAAGCCATATGTGCTTTGTCTATGGTAATAAAAATCTTCTTTGATGTTAAATGACGTCTAAGTCAATTATCATTACCAAATCCGTTTAACAATTCATTGTAACCTCTGACTTTTACCAGATAACCTCTAGTGTCCAGATCACTTTTATTGTTAAAATACCTTTCACTTTCATCTCACTTCATCCTATTACACATGCATTTACGCTGTTTATACATATTTCATACTAACGTCAGGTCAAAAAAAAAAACATGTTTTGGAAAAGTAAATGTATTTTTGGTCAAATGTATTACAATTGTCAAAGGCTAAGCAAAATGCACAATATTCCTATATAATAATAATAAATTATTATTATTATTAACCCCTTGATTAAGCCTGGCCCTCATTATTATAAGATGCTATAACTGTGTAACACTTTAACATATTTGAGACAGATGGCCATCTGAATGAGGCATATTAGGGCATGTGCCCCGGATCTTTTACCACCCTAGAAACGCCCCTGATTTATATTATATGCACTATTCATTTTCGCTATCAAAAATCTAGCTTGAAAGGTTCCTAACTCCCAGCTATCCCTGTACAGACAGGTTACATACAAGGTTACATACAAGATATGGTCTGTAGGTTTGTTCTTAAGTTGAATTTGTATGTAAGTCAGAACTGCATATTTTATAATTGTAACCCTAACCAGAATTTTGGTCTATGTGACAATTGGATTTTAAAATGTTGGGTTGTCATAAGAACCAGGATTTACAATAAAGCTTCATTACAGGCAACTGTTACAGCTGATTATCTAATATCCAGTGATCCGTATGTAACGAGGGGTCGTCTGTAAGTCGGGTGTTCTTAAGTAGGGGACCGCCTTTATACAGTTTGTATAGTAACTTACAGCTTATCCTTATACTAGTCTAGTACTTGTTTCTGTGTCTTGCAACTCTTTATTGTTTTCTCCCTCCTTATCTTCCATTCTGTTCTTCTTGGTTAGTTCTTGTTTGTTTGGGTTCATTGTCACTGGTTCCTAGTGCCATTGTTTTTGTTGATAGGATTTCATTGCAGATCAGTAGATACCATTAGCAGGAGTATAACAATGAAAGGTTAGATGTATCTGCCAAAGTGCCATCTGCCAGTCAGGCTTTTTTTCAACTTGTTTTTCAGTTTTACAAATAACCAACAAAGAAACAGTAACTACAAGTTCTAATCAGGGGCCCCGCATGGCCCGGGTAAGAAAGGCAATATAGGAGACAGATGGAGGTTGAGCAGAATGCTTACCAATGTAAGACAAAAGAAGAAACATGCCATAAGAAAAACATCATTATCCCTTAATGATTAAGGATATTTTTCTACACGCATAAACAGAAGATTGCAGGACCTAGCGTCCTGCTTGTTTTTTCGTTTTTTCTTAAAGACTTTATTATTCCTCAGGGAAGTACGAATACAAACATAGTAGATAGTTAGTCAGCACACACATATCAACATAGGATAATCACATCAGCCATTGATACAAGGGCACTCCTTCCTAAGGTGGAGAACACTCATTCACCCAACCATTCACACACCACACAGACAGAGCTTTTCCTCCCTCACACCCTAAGCAGTTTGGCTGTCGCCCACACACCCCAGATCGAAGAGAAACGATCCTCTAGTACCTCTATAAAGTGAGTTTATAAACTAGAAGTTGCGCAGTAATCAGTGAGATCCATTTGGCTAGCGTATGGCACTTAGGAGGCTTCCAATTCAGCAAAATAACCTTTCTAACATAGAAAATTAAGAATCTAAACAGAGCCCTCTTAAATTTAGCCTGAAGTATGTCCCTTGAAGACACCTCAAGTTGAGCAGACACACGGGAGACCTAGATGCTTGTTGATGTAAGAATAAATGTCCATTCCCAAACCATGTGGAGGAAGGTACCCATACTCTCTCCACACCTAGAACACAAATCCAAGGGAGTCTACGCATCCACTTGACCTGTATTAACTAGCATCCTACTTGTGCTGGCGACGGCCGGTGTTTTCACTGCCAACCCCAGCACTGAGATGTGGGATCAGAAAAGCTCTGATCCCGTTTGTTTAAGCAGGTGCAGGGGGAGGGTGCTCCCTTTACTGGCCATCAGCACCACACAGAGGAGATGGTGTCGTACGGCAGCCTGGGGTCCTTGACTGTGCTATCAATTAGGCCAGGCCTCAGGCTACGTAGAGAGGCAGTAAGATGTCCCACAGAGAAGATGTCTCTTATTCAGGCATATAAATCCAAAAGGGAAAGAGGTGCTTCTAGAAATGCCTTATCCAGAGAAAGAGCTTGCACTGTGTTTACCAAGGCAATTAGGCGGCAATAAGACCCAATAGGAATGCTACCGTGTTTAGATTTATTGTAGTAGCTAGCTGTGTTACCAGTAAGGACTTCACTGAATGCCAAAAGTGAACTATATGTGTATAGTCCCAAAAAAATGATATCCCAAATCCAACACAAATCAGGGATCAGGGGATTAGGACTATGAAGTAGTTCAGGTGTATGTCATCAAGAGAAGAAACTTTTAGGGGTCTTAGACCAGATAATTCTGCCGACAGCATCAGGAATCACTCTACCTAACCAATTTTCACAGTGAGTCATATAGTTATGTTTCTGGGAGATTAAGTGGCCATAGGCCAGTACAAGACCATATATGTCTGTAATAAGGACTTTGGAGTCAGATCCAAAAAGGCAGATTTGTTCACATTTACAATCAGGTGAGGTCCTGCTTCTCAGGTTTAATGGGGTCGCCTGGATATTAAACTTAGTTTGAACTTAGTGTCCACAAAATTTGCCAGTCAGGGGCCTGGAAATTCCTAGTGGTGGCCAAGCATCTAATCAGTTTACTAACTAAGAAGTCTACAGAGAGAACAGATTTATTATCCAACATCAGCCACATTTAAATCGGAGACATTATTGAGAATTCTGCCCCAGTCTATAACATTGTTATTCGGGAAAAGGTGTCTGATGATCTAGCAACGCTTGGGGGAGGGATTATTTGCCCATGTTGAAATATAGAGGCTAAATATCTAGTATATTGAGGCTTATTTACTAAGGGTTTGCGGATCACACTTTTGTTGGATTTTCGAAATTTTCGGGATTTGCGCCCCTGTGACAGGTATTTAACTGGGGAATGTGTCGCACACGGATGGATTGTGGCGCGGCTGCATCGGCTTTCATGCAACAGAAATCGGGGGACGGGCTGTCGGACGATCCCACTGATTCAGACTGAGTGTGGAATTTAACATTAGAATTGTGTCGCAAGACAATGCATTTACATGCACCAGGAAGAAGAAGGTGAACTCTGGCAGACCTCAGTGGGGAACACATGCAGGATTTCGTACGGACGATCTTGGGGAATTGCACCAGAATGCGTTTCGATCAGACAATGCACTTTCTTGGAACGCGACAGGACGGGTAACTATTTGTATTCCATTGTGTTTTTGTCCACGCTATGTGGTAATTTATTGGATAATTAAAAATGCCCTTTGCAGAAAAACTAGACTTCACATTACAGCTATAAAAAATGATTTGATTTAATTTTCCTTCCCTGTAAAGTCCTGAACCTTTCGTGTGTTATGTGACACAATAAAACATTCACACAATCAATAACATTTTATTTTAAAATCAATTCTGTTAAAAATGAGCAATAAATCAATGTTGTACACATTAGTATAATGTTTCGTATAGAACTGAGGTATACATTGTTCGCTTACTATGTAGTGATCACTGAGTATGAATCAATTAATAGTGGACTTTAGTAACAACACAAATGTAGAATACAAAGAAATGTACTAAATTTGGTAAAATAAATCTTTTGGCTTTTCTCTTTTGTGACACTTGTAGAATTCAGATTCAATCACTTCATATCTTCTGTATTGTGCCTGTCATAGTACAGTCACAGCATTATACACACATTATCATACTGTTTTTGTTATATATTTAATATATTACCGGTATATAGTATGATGAGGATTTTGCATGTGTAGAATTGTGTCCATGTAACTCCTTTAAAGAGTCTGATATAAATAAAAAGTCTTAAAGGAAATCTACTACATTGATACAGTATTGTACACCATGCACCCTTACACACTGATGCGTGTACACTGAAACAGGATCCATTCTTCATTTATCTTCTAATGGCTACATTTCTGCAAATTAAAACAGCTCCTCTCCAGACCATGGGAAGTGTGTGTTATTGCCACTTATAAGCCGTCATTTCTATACAGCGAAGCTGCAATATGGAAACCTATGATAAGTGTGGTGCTGTTTTTGGAATAAAGCATCCATGTTTTCTATTGCTCTTCTTCTTTAGAAGAGAATAACTGAAATTATAAATGGAAGGTGAACAGAAGCACTTCCATTCCTAAGGTGAATGGAAGAACAAAGAACAATCTCACCAGCCTCTTTTAGAATGGAAATGGAAGATTTCTTAGTGTTCTTTTTGTTGCTTCTCCTCCTCCTATGTGAGACTCCACCGCAAAATTGCTATGAATTAAAAAGAGGACTACCAATCACTTTGAACTTTCAACATACTGGAGTGCTGCTCTTTTTCTTTAAACATACTAATTGGAGGATCTGAGGCCAGGTCCTCCTGAGCATGCACCTGCTACAAAGTACCTCTGTGTGCTGCTGGGATTTCCTTTTGTGTAATATATATATATATATATATATATATATATATACACACTCACCGGCCACTTTATTAGGTACACCATGCTAGTAACGGGTTGGACCCCCTTTTGCCTTCAGAATTGCCTCAATTCTTTGTGACATAGATTCAACAAGGTGCTGGAAGCATTCCTCAGAGATTTTGGTCCATATTGACATGATGGCATCACACAGTTGCCGCAGATTTGTCGGCTGCACATCCATGATGGGAATCTCCCGTTCCACCACATCCCAAAGATGCTCTATTGGATTGAGATCTGGTGACTGTGGAGGCAATTTGAGTACAGTGACCTCATTGTCATGTTCAAGAAACCAGTCTGAGATGATTCCAGCTTTATGACATGGCGCATTATCCTGCTGAAAGTAGCCATCAGATGTTGGGTACATTGTGGTCATAAAGGGATGGACATGGTCAGCAACAATACTCAGGTAGGCTGTGGCGTTGCAACGATGCTCAATTGGTACCAAGGGGCCCAAAGAGTGCCAAGAAAATATTCCCCACACCATGACACCACCACCACCAGCCTGAACCGTTGATACAAGGCAGGATGGATCCATGCTTTCATGTTGTTGACGCCAAATTCTGACCCTACCATCGGAATGTCGCAGCAGAAATCGAGACTCATCAGACCAGGCAACATTTTTCCAATCTTCTACTGTCCAATTTCGATGAGCTTGTGCAAATTGTAGCCTCAGTTTCCTGTTCTTAGCTGAAAGGAGTGGCACCCGGTGTGGCCTTCTGCTGCTGTAGCCCATCTGCCTCAAAGTTCGACGTACTGTGCGTTCAGAGATGCTCTTCTACCTACCTTGGTTGTAACGGGTGGCGATTTGAGTCACTGTTGCCTTTCTATCAGCTCGAACCAGTCTGCCCATTCTCCTCTGACCTCTGGCATCAACAAGGCATTTCCGCCCACAGAACTGCCGCTCACTGGATGTTTTTTCTTTTTCGGACCATTCTCTGTAAACCCTAGAGATGGTTGTGCGTGAAAATCCCAGTAGATCAGCAGTTTCTGAAATACTCAGACCAGCCCTTCTGGCACCAACAACCATGCCACGTTCAAAGGCACTCAAATCACCTTTCTTCCCCATACTGATGCTCGGTTTGAACTGCAGGAGATTGTCTTGAGACAATAATCTTGTATTTATTATACACTGCATGGTTCTCCCTTTCACAAGATGGCGTCACGTGACTGCCAGCTCTGTTTATATGAGTCACATGATTGTGTCAGAGGCGGTGCTCCATGGGGGCACGCCACTATTCCACATCCTGCCAGCTACTGATCCTTAGGTAGGCGCTAAATCTTCCTTTTATTATGCACATGACTGCACTAGGTCTCTAACTTAATGTTTATATGTAATTGTAAAGTCCTTTTTGTATTCAAATATGTGATTTAAACTTGGTATTGTTGTGATCACATGACCTGTAAGATGATGTCACTTCCTGTGTATTTTGTATAAATTTTTCACTGTGTTACATGCACCTTTGCTTGAGAAAGGCTCCAGATGCAAGGAGCCGAAACGTAGCCTTGACACATGTGTGAATAAATGAGTACGTTTTTCTGATTTCCACAAATCTCGGAGTGCTGCCTTTTTTTGCTGTTATACATATATATATATATATATATATATATATATATATATATATACATATATATATATATATATATATATATAGCAATTGGGAAGGTAATAGATGGTGGGTTATGTTACTCCCTTACTTGTGGTAAAGGGTTAATGCACTAACCAAAGCCTCCACTTCCCTAATAACTAAGTGCAGCTAGAAAGAGCATCCTGGGCTGAGAACTGTGTGAGGGACTTTGCTCTGGAAGGCTAGCCAGCCATGTGGCACACTCCGTTGTGAGTATGCTACTTTCATAGTGAGGGTATCACTACAGTACAGGTAGCGCTCAGACGAGCAGGATTTTGTTCCATGTTTATCTTTATTTAATCTGCCAGTAAACCTGCATTATTTTTGGCTGCCAATGGAAGCCAGAAAGAACCAGCATTTCTACTGTGAAGCCTGTCTGTGTCTCTGGACATTACAATTTTACTTTATAGTAATCATTTATTTTAATACTATGGGACATATTTATTAGGACCTCTGCGCACTCGGTGTTGCCGGCGACTTTTCATATTTCATACACCGGCTGTGGGTTTTTTTCGCCTCTTGATGCCTCTTCCGCCTCTTGATGTATGCCGCTGTGAATATGCAGTGGCGGGTTTATCATACACTGGCGCTCATAATAAATACGCCCCTATCTCTAAAACACATCTGCCATATATATAATAACATTTTGTCTATAGTAACATGTTATCTTCTTTTTGTCCTTCTTGTAATTCATTTCTGTCGATCTCTCTACACCTATACGTATACATATAATTCCAGTCCTTGTGTGTTAGCAGTATTTTGACTTATTCAGAACAAATAATCATATCTGTTCTTTACAATGTTTTTTTCTTCTCAAATCTAAACCTGTTTTTATAAACCTGTGACTTGGTGTCTTTATTTATTATATACATAGTATATACATAGACAACGCTACTGAGACAGAATCCACGCATACTGCCATATTCTACCACATTATAAAGATCCTGCATTTATTTATATATTTGTTTAGACCCATTTTATCACCTATACTAAACATGGTGATACATTTCTAAAACTTATTTTTTGTCAAAAATGGTCTATTGTCTGTTGTTGCTTATCTGGTGACTAGGTCTTTTTATCAACATGTATACAATTCTGTGCTGTTGCTCTTTATCTTATTGAGTTTAGTCTAGAGCTAGATTATGGGAAGACCAACCAATCGCTGCAGAGCCTCCAACGCTAGCATCTCCCACTTACCATGGCCCTCCAATACTTTCTAAAAACTTCAAGAAATTGAACATGGGAAAAAATGGATAAATATATATACTTTAGCTACTCTGGTCTACCTTACCCAACCTTTCTAACCAATGTATTGCTGGAGTAATGTGCAATCCCATAAGAAAAACAAAAATTCATATCCAGAGCCTCGGGGAGTTGAGTTAGTTTGCACTGGAATGAGTGAGTAGTTGTTGCTACTATGAGGCTCCAATGTGTGCATAGCGGAGCCCACCACATTCTATTGTTGATCCAACTATGTTCTATCATATTGGATCAATAGAGTTTTATATATTAAAAAAGGTTTGTCTCCTGGAAGAGATACTGATATAATGTTCCTCTTTATGACAAGAAACCATCTGTAAAAACATATCTTTTTTTGTTCTATTGTTCCAAAATGTGAAGAATGGAAGTGACAGACATAGAATATCAGGCTGCTGAAACACCACAAAGGATTTCCATCAGAGAATATCAAATAAAGGCATTTGAAATGTGCATGTCTAGTCTAGTTGTGTTCTGTGTGTAAGAAATACTCAGCAGGGGGGTAAGTAACCTGTTGTGCTGCAACTCTATCTAAACTACACGGTACAAGATGCTCACTTGTCAGCAGGGAACCTCAATCTACCTAGAGCTTGTAATAACGCCTCCATTTATTCTATTCCCACCGAACGCTACAGGCTTAGACAGAATGGAACAATTTTCAGAAATGTTCAGTCTTGTATCTATTGAGAATTGAATGAGAATTGCCAGGAATATTTTATAAAAAAGCAATACCATAATATAGTTTGTTCTTCATTATAGGCAGAAGAATAGATTTAGGGGTAAATACATTTAATAAGGGAACCTATCCTACTGTCTCGTATAGGGCAACATAGAAGTTGCAATTGCAACCAGTCCCACTTGCCTCATGGGGTCCACCTTATAGTCATGAGGATTTCCAAAGTGAGTCTCCAAAAAAGTAAAATACTTAGTATATCCTAATTGCCACAGGCCCCTCAAGTACAGCACACATGTATTTCCATAATGGCCAGAACATAGCTAGTTATAGGATCAAGATGCTACCTGCAGAGAGAACACCGCGTACAATCTACCAGCAGAGAGAACACCGCGTACAATCTACCAGCAGAGAGAACACCGCGTACAATCTACCAGCAGAGAGAACACCGCGTACAATCTACCTGCAGAGAGAACACGCGTACAATCTACCTGCAGAGAGAACACCGCGTACAATCCACCAGCAGAGAGAACACCGCGTACAATCCACCAGCAGAGAGAACACCGCGTACAATCCACCAGCAGAGAGAACACCGCGTACAATCCACCAGCAGAGAGAACACCGTGTACAATCCCCCTGCAGAGAGAACACCGTGTACAATCCACCAGCAGAGAGAACACCGCGTACAATGCACCAGCAGAGAGAACACCGTGTACAATCCAACAGCAGAGAGAACACCGTGTACAATCCACCTGCAGAGAGAACACCGCGTACAATCCACCAGCAGAGAGAACACCGTGTACAATCCACCAGCAGAGAGAACACCGTGTACAATCCACCAGCAGAGAGAACACCGCGTACAATCCACCAGCAGAGAGAACACCGTGTACAATCCACCAGCAGAGAGAACACCGTGTACAATCCACCTGCAGAGAGAACACCGCGTACAATCCACCAGCAGAGAGAACACCGCGTACAATCCACCAGCAGAGAGAACACCGTGTACAATCCACCAGCAGAGAGAACACCGTGTACAATCTACCAGCAGAGAGAACACCGTGTACAATCCACCAGCAGAGAGAACACCGTGTACAATCTACCTGCAGAGAGAACACCGTGTACAATCTACCTGCAGAGAGAACACTATGGATTTTGTTGTCATGGACCCTGTAAATGGGATTATTTCACATGCATTAAATGTTTAAAATTGCTGGGCATTGAAAGTTTGGAGTGTTTTTTTTTTTTATTCATAAATTTTTGCATTCACAATTTATTTACCTCTAAAGTTGTTAACAAATGCGTTTTTAAACGCATCACAACATTTGAGAAATGCTGATTTGCCTAATTACTTTGCTGTCAACATGATGTATGCATGCATGAACACAATGTTAACACACGGATATTAACATATTGTTAACAAATTTGTAAACACCATGTTGACAGCAGTGTAATTAGGCAGATCTCTTCTCAGCTGTTGTGATGCATTTGAATATGCATGTGTTAACACCACTGGTTAACAGCCTCTTAAGTCGTCATCTCCCTGGGGTGTGACTAGAGTGGTTAAAAATGCAGGCCAGAGCTCAAATCCAAAATTTACAGTACTGTCCACTCCTGTATAAAACCCCCTGACATGGTTTGTGTCCATGTGGATTTGAGACATTTGCTACAAAAAGTCCAAAAAAAAGATAAAAGTTGCACCTGCCAGGAAAGGAAAAACTAAACATGTATCACAAGAAAAAAAGACAGGATCATACATAGGGGCAGATTTATCAAGAGTCTGAAAGTCAGAATATTTCTAGTTGCTCATGGCAACCAATCATAGCTCCCCATTAAAATATTCATGAGCATTGGTAAAATGAAAGCCAAGCTGTGATTGGTTGCCATGGGCAACTGGAAATATTCTGACTTTCAGACTCTTGATAAATCTGCCCCATAATGCGCAAAGACGACCTGCCAGAAGTCTCACATACACTCACCGGCCACTTTATTAGGTACACCTGTCCAACTGCTCGTTAACACTTAATTTCTAATCAGCCAATCACATGGAGGCAACTCAGTGCATTAAGGCATGTAGACATGGTCAAGACAATCTCCTGCAGTTCAAACCGAGCATCAGTATGGGGAAGAAAGGTTATTTGAGTGCCTTTGAACGTGGCATGGTTGTTGGTGCCAGAAGGGCTGGTCTGAGTATTTCAGAAACTGCTGATCTACTGGGATTTTCATGCACAACCATCTCTAGGGTTTACAGAGAATGTTCCGAAAAAGAAAAAACATCCAGTGAGCGGCAGTTCTGTGGGCGGAAATGCCTTGTTGATGCCAGAGGTCAAAGGAGAATGGGCAGACTGGTTCGAGCTGATAGAAAGGCAACAGTGACTCAAATTGCCACCCATTACAACCAAGGTAGACAGAAGAGCATCTCTGAACGCACAGTACGTCCAACTTTGAACCAGATGGGCAACAGCAGCAAAAGACCGCACCGGGTGCCACTCCTTTCAGCTAAGAACAGGAAACTGAGGCTACAATTTGCACAAGCTCATTAAAATTGGACAGTAGAAGATTGGAAAAACGTTGCCTGGTCTGATAAGTCTCGATTTCTGCTGCGACATTCGGATGGTAGGGTCAGAATTTGGCGTCAACAACATGAAAGCATGGATCCATCCTGCCTTGTATCAACGGTTCAGGCTGGTGATGGTGGTGTCATGGTGTGGGGAATATTTTCTTGGCACTCTTTGGGCCCCTTGGTACCAATTGAGCATCGTTGCAACGCCACAGCCTACCTGAGTATTGTTGCTGCCCATGTCCATCCCTTTATGACCACAATGTACCCAACATCTGATGGCTACTTTCAGCAGGATAATTCGCCATGTCAAAGCTGGAATCATCTCAGACTGGTTTCTTGAACATGACAATGAGTTCACTGTACTCAAATGGCCTCCACAGTCACCAGATCTGAATCCAATAGAGCATCGGGAGATTCGCATCATGGATGTGCAGCCGACAAATCTGCGGCAACTGTGTGATGCCATCATGTCAATATGGACCAAAATCTCTGAGGAGCTTCCAGCACCTTGTTGAATCTATGCCACGAAGAATTGAGGCAGTTCTGAAGGCAAAAGGGGGTCCAACCCGTTACTAGCATGGTGCACCTAATAAAGTGGCCGGTAAGTGTACACCAAAGGAAAAAAAAAAAAATGCATGTCCCTACAGATCGGACACTGTACAATCTGCTCATCTATTCCTGCTGTATAATAACTTACCTGCAGAGAGAACACTATGTACAATGTGTTGAGCTCCTGCTGCTCTGTAACATTCTGACTGCAGATAAGACACTGGGGCTCATTTACGTTGATTTGGAGCTTGCCGGGATTCACTACGGTTGTGCGCCCGATATCCACTAGGTTTCACACCTGCGCAGAGGTCTGGCGAGGTCTGCAGGAGTTCATCATCCTCTTCCTGGTGCATGTAAGTGCGTGTCAAGCGACATATTTTTTATTTTAAATACTGCGGTTTTTCCAAATCCGTCAGGTTTTCCGACGGCCACGCCCCCAGATTTCCGTCACGTGAAATCGGGGGCCGATGCGACACAATCCGATCGCGTGCGTCAAAAACCCGGGACAAAACAGCGCAAACCAGTAATTTTCGGGAAACCCAACGAAAATGAGCGATTCTGGCTCATTAGTAAATTAGCCCCACTATGTACAATCTGCTCAGCTCCCCCTGCTCTGTGAGACCCAGACATTACATAGGACACTGTGTACAATCTACTCAGCTCATCCTATTCCATCACATCACATTCTGCCTGCATATAAGATACCTTGTACAATCTCTTTAGCATCTCTTGCTCTATAACAGGCTGCTTCTCAGAATTCCTCTGGTCCAGTGGGATTGGTACATATGTAAACTGATGATATGAACTGACAGGAGGGTGGAACATTGAGCTTACTCAAATGTCTTATGTCCTGTACCCAATTCATTAGAATTGGGTACCTTATTTTCTGGCACAGGCCTCATTACTATTCCCACCATCTTGTAACCAAGCTAAAAAGAAATAAAACAAAAAAATAATCCCCACCAGAAACGAAAGCTTTAAGCGACGCTGTGCTCTGCCTGTCTCCTACTGTTAATTATTTTGCTGGAATGAATCGTGCTGTTTGTGCAGTCCCTGCTGTACTGCTGCCTGTTCCCAGCGATTTCCTTCTTGTTAATGGCTGCATTAGCCTCGACCTGACTGTGCTTTTCTGTTCACACACGCGTGTAAGTGTGTATGTGTATATAAGCACAACCTGTCATTACCTTACCAGCGGTGCCTTTCTAAGAGGCAGACGGCTCTTTACAACACATGAAAGCACGGCTGCTGCCTCAAAGTGAGAGATTTTGGAGGATAATTGAGGCCTGGCGGCATTTGGGCCTTTGACTTTCCCACGCAAACTCAGCAGGACTATTATTTTCCATAGAAAAGAAAATTACCTTTTGCTGTGCTGTGTAAACGACAAAGCTGGGGAACAGATTGACAGGTGCCCTCACCATAAGGTAGGCCAGAAAGCATTGGCATCCCTGCCATTAACCCCTTGGGATATAGAGGGCTGTTTAACTGTACAGTATAAGCTATTACTAAATTTACTTTCAGGTCCAATTCAGGTTAACAAAAATGTAGCTGATATATGACCCAGAAAAAGAGCACTTCTAGGAAATTGTTCTAATTTTACATTGATGAAAAAGTTTCCGTCCTTATTCCAGGTCTTCCTCAGACACAGATTATAGTGGGCACAAGAAGTCAGTACTGTGATGTGGACTTCACTAAAACTCTAAATATTCAATACAGTGGGGCACATTTACATACCCGTCCCGTCGCGATCCCCAAGGTGCGTTGTCCGACAAGGATGCAGAGTTGCCGCGATTCACTAAAATTGTGCGTCCAATTTCCTGCATGTGTTGCTTCCTCATTGAGGTCCACCGGAGGTCACCTTCTTCTTCTTGGTGCATGCAAGTGCTTGGGCTTTCGACACAAAATTATTGAATGTCAAATCCGCGCTTAGTCAGAATCAGTTGGGTTGCTCGACGGCCACGCCCCCGATTTGTGTTGGATGAAAGTTGCAATTGCGCCAAAAACCCATCACGTGCACCAAAAACCCCAGTTAAATGCGGCGCAAAAACAGAAAAAGTCAGGAAACTCGCAGAAAATGCGATCTGCGGACCCTTAGTAAATGTGTCCCAATGTGCAAAACTACAGAAACTTCTGTCTCCCAGGATTGAAGATTGTGTTGTTTAAAACTGGGCCTGTTGAATCTTATTGAAGTTGATTTCTTGTATCCTCTGAGATATCTTGCATTCTACCCATTGAATAGATATAAATGCTTGACTGAAGTAAGTGTGCATGTGTATTGGGGGATCCAGAGGAATAATTGTAAGCTGAATAAGGCTTTGTTTCACAGCGATTGTAGTTGCTATAGTTCTAACTATAAAAGCACCCCCTACCCTGACAGTCGCATCAGAGATACAGTACCGTGCAAAAGTTTTAGGCAGCTGTTAATTCCTTCAATAATGACCTTTAAACATACAGCCAATGTCATTACAAACTGTTCCCTGTTTATGATCCATCTCTTTCCGAGGTCGACCCTTTTTATACCTGTGCATCGCTACCATTGTATTGCATTCTATACTATATAATGTAAACATTTTATTGCATTGTCAGTAATAAAGAGTGTCATTTTTTATGGCAACAGTAGTTATAGTCTGTTTTTTGGGGGGTGAGAACCTAGAGATACAATTGGTTATTAACTCAGTTCTACTTAATACCTAATGCCCACTTTCTTTATGCCCCCATCTCTCATTGCTACTCCCCCTCACAATGCCCCCTTTCATGATTCCCCCTCTCATTATGCCCCTATTTATAATTCCCCATCTCTCATTACTACCCTCATTCATAATGCCCCCTCTCATTATTTCCTCCTTCATAGCACCCCCTCTCATTATGCCCCCATTCATAAGGCCCCCTCTCTTTATGCCCCCATTCATAAAGCCCCCTCTCTTTATGCCCCATTTCTCATTACTTCCCCCCGTTCATAATACCCTCTCTCATTATTCCCCCATTCATAAGGCCCCATCATATTATATCCCAATTCATAATGCCCCCTCTCATTACGCTCCCATTCATAACGCACCTTCTCATATTCTCCCATTGATAATGCCCCCTCTTATTATACCCCCATTAATAATGCCCCCTCTCATTACACCCCATTTATTACACCTGCTCTCATTATGCCCCCTTGCATAATGTCCCCTTTTAATATAATGCCCCCTCTATTTATGCCACCTTTCATAAGGAGGCATAGTACTCACCTTTCTTTTGATTTCTCCATTCCTCAGTCCTGCAGTAAGGCCAGTGGTGCAGTGATGTTATTGCACTTCTGGCATAGGGAGTGCAAACATTTTAGACAGACATAGGGAGTGCACAGTGGCAGAGAAGGGAGTGTATTACTCCCTGCTTTGCCACCACACGAGCAGTCATCTGCAGCAGCACACATGTCAGGGACACGACTCCTGGTCCTGCATCTGGCTCCTATGTGGCCACAAGTCCTGCTCTGCCGTTGTGCCGGCTAAGTATCTTTGCCCGGCCGAACACGGCCCGCATAATGCTTGGCTCTGCTGTAGGTGGTCCCACCAAATTGATGTACGTTTTTGTTTTGTCACTCATTTTGTGCTCATGTTGATCCATTTTTTCTACACCTGTCTTAAACATTTGCACAGTACCGTCTACCCATATTGATGACATACAGACGTTATGCTAAGGAAATTTGTATATGGATATCATCTGCATGTATCAATATGGAATCCTGAAATCTTGTCTATATAGACAGCATGATCTTCACTAAATGGCAACAGTTATTGGCTCATAATTGATTGATAAAGACAAATATTCTGCACATGTCCGGAGAATAAAGAGAATCAATGAGGTCTGAATTGTCAATGGAAGCGAGTAAGATGCTCTGTAAGTAGTAGACTGGCAATATATTCACAGCCATCCTAGACAAAATCTCCATGAACCTTTCAATTTCAGCAGAGATTTAAAGGATTCCATGGTCTATTTCGTTTGTCAATACCATTATCTTGCAGGTTATGGAGAACACATATTTAGTTGGCCATGCTCTCTACATGTGACCTTCAAAAAAATCTCTTTGTCTCGCAGTTCTTGCAATTATCATTAGTCTTTGTGTTGATCTCATTAAACCATGAATGGACGAACCTATTAAGCTATATTACATTTTGGTAAAGCTTTGCAAAGTGGAAAAATTGGAATTCATGGATGAATTCTCTTATTCTGCTGCAGCTGAAATGTAGAATAGTTACTAAGTGCTACTCATATCTGGGAAAAACAAGCTTTCATGGCGGTGACAGCTCTCGGCTATTGGTCTGAAGAATAAAACAATCAGGATGTTGCAATCAGACGATATTATAGAGCGAGAGAGAGGTGCGGAAAACTCAATTGCAGATGAACATTGTTAAAATCTTTCCACCTTTAATGCTTTAGTTTAAGGTGTCATTGTTTAAATGATAGTAATTCTGTGTATCCAAGCACATTTCCCCTGTTTTGATGTTAATGTATTTTTCTGCCAAAGCAATCTCCTGCCACTTAGGGCCCTCACAGATACACAGAGTTTCTCGGTCATTCAGAAAATGACCTAAATGGGCTGAATGTACTTTACCGCAGCAACAGGAAGGAGCAGACTGTAGAAAGCAGCTGATCATTGAGATGAAACTGGAAAAAAAAGCTCCTGCAGCACACAAAGGTGCCTAAGGTTAGTGAAAAGTATACTGCTGAGTGTGCCAGGAGAAGAGCAGTCAGTGGCTGTAAGCAAACAGAGTGTTTAACCCAACACCTGCCGCTTGCTTGTATGTCCGCAGCAGAGTTTTACCTGTCACCAGAAGGTCTGAACAGCACATCCATCTATCCTTAATTAGACAGCTGGCACCACGCCAGCATCATCCACACTCCACCGTGCAGAATGGATATCTCTGTCTCCAAAGAGAAGAAAGCCAGGTTTCTGTACACCTGCCAAATCTCCCCCTCTCTGCCAACTTCCAGTTCATATGCCTAAGCCAGAAGCTGAAATAGCCTTCATGTGAATGAACCTAACAAGGCAGCAATGTCCCATCATTTAAGAGACCATATGGGAAAGGATCATATAGATAGTCATAGATTGTAGGCTCATTAGAGCAGGGTACTCATTCCTATTGTTTCCTGTTACCATATTATTACTACGTTTTGTTTGTATATGTATACAATGGCCCACATTTACTAAAAAGAGTGCAAACTGCACTATGTGTGGTGTGCAGGGTGCGGCAGATTCCTGATTTGTGACGCACGTTCTTCATGAATTCCACAATTTTTTTGGTGCACCTTTAACATGGGGCGCAACACACTTCTGGCGGACTTTGCATGATAAATGTGGTGCACGGTCCGACTGAGCTCTGGAACGCCCATTTCAGTGCAGAAATTTGTCGCATGAAGAATAGTGCAGCCATGCCACAAAAGGGTCTCGTGTGACACAAATGTCCTGCAGGCACTTACTAAATACCTGTGGAAGCAGTTTGCACCTAAAAGAACATGCAAAGTCCACCAGAAAACTGGCCCATGTCCCTAAGTAAATGTGGGCCAGGGATTTTTAAAGCGCTGCCTGTCTCTCTGTCTCTCACTCACTCTCCCTGTCTCTCTTTCACTCACTCTTCCTGTCTGTCTCTCAGTTACTCTCCTGTATGTCTCTCACAATCACTGGCTGTCTCTCTGTCATTCACTCACTCTCCCTGCCTGTCTCTCTGTTACTCACTCTTCCTGTGTGTCTCTCTGTCACTCACTCTCCCTGTCTGTCTCTCACTCACTCTCCCTGTCTCTCTGTCACTCACACTCTTCCTGCCTGTCTCTCTGACACTAACTCTCCCTGCGTGTCATTCTGTCTTTATCTTAGCTCAAACATGAGCTGTCTTTTACTCATTGCCCATAGTAACCAATCAAAGCTCAGAGCTCATATTAATGACATGTGGCAAAACAACAACCAATCACGGTTCAGCTTCTAACTGCCACATCAGCAGCTTCTGTATATGGTGGTTAAAAAGTGGATTTTGGAAAGCACGAGTGAAAAATTTGGCTAAAAACCTGGTCTAAGACGTTCCCTGAGTAACCGAGAGCGACTGTGCAAAATTTGGCGATTGTAAACGTGACAGTGCAGATTGCTTTAGATGCCCTTCCCTAAAGGGGTTTAATTTTATATATAAATACATAGTAAAGCAAATAAATAATCTTAGACACCAGTGCAATAGAGACAAAGAAGATTTCCCTTATTACATCAAACTGTAAAAATTTCTTGATAACCTGTCCATATTCTTATCCATCCATTCTACCCATTCTATCCCTTTACCCTGGTCGCACTCCTTTGCATCCGCTCTGGATCGACTATATCCTTTTTACACACTGGTGTCCAAAATTGTACTCTGTGCACCATTTGTCTGACCAGTGATATGTGTTAAATGGAACTTGTCAAATTTTAGCCCATACTATTTAACTACATGGTATGACATCCTTTTTAGAATTCCCTCTTTTATGGGAAATCTGTACTGTTTACCCAAACAAAATCTTCTCTAAAGTCATGTAAAAAGGAGCAGAAAATAGTAACATTTTGCCTGAGATTAGTGAAGGGGGTGTCACTTCTATATTTGGTTTTATAGTACCTAGAAGCATGCTATAGAGATAAGTATCTCATCTTTCAGATCGCATCAGGCTTGTGAAGTGACACTCCCTGTGCAGCCTCTACACTTTACTCATCTCAGATAACATACCATACCCTACCTGATGGGGCTGGTATTTTAATTGGGGGTAAAATCTAGTGACAGATTCCCTTTAAAGCAAACCTATGTCCTTTCCATGAGCATCTCTTGAGACATCCCATGTCGTCATTTGTTTACTTTGGTCACTAAAACAAATATCACTGTCCACCAACATCCCGCCACCAACTGATCATTTACAGATCTAGCTATGAGAGGCATGGGACCCCAGTAAGAGTCCCAGCTATCAGAGCAACCGGTTTCCACCCTACAGTGATGACATAGAGGGGGGGGGGGGGCAACCAGAACCAAGATCAGTGCCAGCATAATGCAGTGAGCATCATCATTAACAGACATGTGAGGTATAGGTATATCACAAGCTATTAAGGTGTTTGTATACATGCCAGCTTCATGACCCCTATATCTGAACTGGAGGTCACAATGTGGTAAAATGACCTGTCTGTGTATACATCATTATTTTTAAGATCCTTTGATCACTTCCATGTCTGCTGAATAGAAATCATATTCTCCAAAGTTTGCCATCAAATGTACAGTACTTAAAAAGGTATCGCCAGATTCAGCTATGGCTTCTACTCTATGGCCAACACGTTTATACTAATTTTTTTCTCATCTCATCCCGCCATGCCATTTCCAATTCTGTCCACTCCACAATTTTAGAGGAAGGCCACCACCCCAGCCATCTGCTTTTAAAGGGGTTAAAGCTTCACTTTACATATCAAGAAAGCGGAGCAGAACATTTAAAAGATGTAAAAACCTAATATCCTGCCCCCACACTATATAATACAAGAGGTAAAGTGGCCAACCACTGTAAATACCAATATAATATTTTCTCCTTTGACTCCTGGCCAGAAACCGCAGGACACTGGCCGAACTTTTAGTCATCTCAGTATTTTACAGAAATCTATTATAGTCCTGTCTATACAAGTCATATAATGACACTAATACACTGCTTGACTCCTCCAGTTCAACCTCATTAACTGCAGTGCGATTCCATTGTACATCAGTTTATAAATGAAATTACACAATTTACCTTCAAATCATTTGCTAAATCAGCTGGAATGAAGAAAAAACATTTGTAGTCAGGACTGAAAATACTAAATATTAACCACAATGAGCATTTTAATAAGGTTAACTTGGTGGTAGTCTGAAATGAAAGCAATTATTGCCATTCACAATGAAATCCATAAGCAGTTTATTGTGACATGTAAGTGCATGGCGTACTTAATACAACTGGATTCATTTCCGCCTTAAAAGGCATCATCTCTGCAGCTCGTAGAAGTGATTCCCTCTTGTATTCATCGACTACAAAGTACATTTATCACTTGCCAAAAAAGCTTTTAGAGTCAGAAGTGAGGTTTGATTTCTAAGTATTGTGAATGATGATGTAGCACCACCTAGTGGCTGTAACTGTGCTATAACACAAAATTGCAGGAATTGGGGGGGATTCTTAAAAGAAATGCAACTTTCTTAAAATACTTTGGGGCACATGTACTTACATGTCGCTGGAGTTCATGAAAGTGTATTGTCCGATGATAATGCAATGTGCCCCGATTCACCAAGATACTGCGCCCGAAATCTTGCATGTGTCGCTTCCCCGCTCACGTCTGACAGAGTTCTCCATCTTTTTCGTGGTGCATATAAGTGGTTGGGCTTGTGACACAATTTGAATGTTAAATCCCGTGCTCAGTCAGAATCAATTGGATCATCCGACTGCGCACCCTCAACTTGTGTTGCTTGGAAGTCGGCGCAGCTTTGCCAAAAAGCAGGTCGTGTTCGCCAAAATCCCAGAGCAGCCACTTGTTAAATACCATTGCAAGCCATGTAATCCCCGAAAAAGGTGCACAGTCCTACAAAAGTGAGCTGCGTAACGCTTAGTAAATGAGCCCCTTTGTGTAAATATGCATTTGTCACACTAGAAGAGTGTTACACTTTACTAAAAATTTGCGGTGTTTTTTGACAGTACATTGTGTGATCCCCTGCATTACTAGGGCTCTGCTATGACATTCTTCCAGGGATTGAATATATCGTACATACAATGACATTTAAGCGCTCCTGAGTTGCTGTGAGTAGCATACGTTTTTTTGTGCCATTATTTGCGCCAGAGACCCCCCTTAGTACCTGATAATAGTCAGCTAGGGACTATAGAAGGGCATGGACTTAGCACTGTGACAATTGGCAGCGCCTTTCTTCTGTCTGAGGTAAAGATTTTAAAAAAGTATGTGCGCGTATGTCACCATTATCGCTCCATTATAAAAAACAATGGGTTGGCAAATCATTTCATTGGCCTACTCAACCCCAAAATGCCTGGATATTACACGTGTATACAGCATCATACGGTGCAGAACAGTATACAACACATAATTTATTAGCAGACATGAATACTGTGTCTGCCTGTACCACTAACTATAACACCAGCTCCTCACATAGGCACAGCACTGTCTGTAAATGGATCAATGCTGGGAGGAAGATTGAATCTCCTGTCTGGGTTAATACTTCATACTGGAAAGAGTGGATATGCATTGATTGGCGATACTGTTAGACTTAGATGCTGAGAATATTGTAATGCAGGTGCAGAGAGATTGCATTTCACATGATAACATTTTCCAATTCGATATGGCTCTAAGCAGCTATTGAGTGAATATCATTGGCTGTCTACTTAGCATGTCTGGCTCAATAATGTCTTGAGTACATGCTGCTCTCTCCTTTTAACATGAATAACATGATCGAATGATGACGGAATCCGATTACCCCGACTTTCCCTTATGTTTTACAAGCACACATATAAATGAACAGAAGTGATATGTTGTAGTAGTATATTTGAAGGGAAACGGTCAGCAGTTTTGACCATAGAACGCTAAAGACGGGGTTAGGTGGCAGCCCTGGAGATTTGTGCAGTGCTACAAATACCTTTGTGTGTGGTCACTAGCAGTAACGACCCCTGCCCTCTGCTGTGACCTACTGTTGTAGAAGTACTCTGTTTCATTACTTCATCAGCCAATGGCAGATCTTAAAATGGGTGCCCAAATATCCATAGTAAAAAGCTGTCTGACTTCCGTTTGGGGTCAGCACCCGCACCCAGCATCCTTGGGAAAGAGCAGGGGACCACTCAGCAGCAACAAAAACAGGGAGCACCTGCCGCTTTGGAGACGGAAGGACCTTCCAGAAACAAAGAAAAAGATTAGCACTCAATGCAGCCTCCCACTCAAATGCTATTCCTGAAACTGAAACAGTTAATGACATCTGCACCTTTAAGATGCAGAAGCTATTAAAGAGAGTACTTCCACTGACTTCCACTGCACGCATCACGCTCTGACCCAAGAAGGAAGAGCAGCGGTGCCATGATGTAATTGCTTCCCTACAATGTTATAGCCCCTACAAGTCTGCAATTCACTTCCTACATATGGTACTAGAATCAAGCTTCCTGGGGAATGGAGGATCTGCCCCTTCTACCTGCTTTCATTCTGTGGTTTCACGACCTTTGGATGACCTTCAAAAGTCCTTTAATGGCTCTTTTGTGGACAGGTGTAATGTGAGCAGAAACAGATTTGTGAGGATTTTATGGCTAAAGATCCTTCTCAGTGGCCTTTGGCCCCCTAAAAGGCTAGGGCCCCGGGCTATTGCCCAAACCACCTATTTTTTAATCCACTACTGACTGCTCCACACAAATGATATACACACAGTGCTAACGGTACCCCTCTGCAATTCCGATATCAATCATCTAGAGCATTTCATTGACCAGATTGTTGTGAATTAGTGAGCCAAAAGTCAGATTAATGAAGTGCTACTTTACAAAAAGTCACAGATTTAAGCACAGATCTACTACATGAGTACTTCTGTGGGGAAGGGGGTTGGTACAGTTGCAATTCCTGATGCACTGCCCTTCCCCCTTATGCCACCTCCACATTTTCCAGGCTGTCTAAATCTCTATATTAAAGCTGACCATGATCTAAAAGATCAGAGTCCCATAGTTTTAGTGATTTGTGTTTCCTCCTGTATATGTTTCTGTGACCAACTTGGTGGACACTCATTAAGGTGGACACTCATAATATAAGTGCGGAGGTGCAAAGGAGGTTACGAATATGTTACTACTAAATAGGGGTTTACGCACACAGGTGAGTCCATAGCATATTTGTTTTGTTTTCCATACTTTTTCTACATATCTTTCTTCACATCTGCCAAAAAAAACTCACGAAGTACATGAAAATTCACCTGACTTACAGACGGACCCCTCTGACCTCTGGTGACCTCTCTGGATGTTACTACAGTCCCAGACTGCACTGATCAGCTGTAAGGTGTCAGTAATGAAGCTTTAGTGATAATCCTTGGTCCCATTACAGCACAAAATTTTGAAATTTGTCACTTGGACAAAAAAAATTGTATGGAGATACAATTATAAACTATACCATACCAGTTCTGACTTCCATACAAATTCAACTTAAGTACAAACCAAAATAACTTAGGCCCCTTTCATATGAACATATGATTTCTGCAGTCCTGTATTGCTGTGCCTTATGAATCTGTATGACGTTTTTCATCCATATGAAATATGGTAGGATGGCAAGTGATAGCGGACTATTGGCCTACATAATTCACTGGTTCTGGTCTCCCTGGATACCGGCCATATATGTGGCAGTATATAGTGCACGACTGTATGCAACACATTTTTTAAACATTCCCAAAGACTTCTATAAGGCAAACGGAACAGAAATACTGGTGAATATAGGACATCTATCTATATATTCTTATACTGCTTGCTTATGGTACGATGCACAATACGGCCATGTAAATGAATGCCCGTATTGCCTATTGAAATGAATGTGGCCCTATGCAACCCATGTGAACACGCTTTCAGATTTCTGTATGAAAGAGGCCTTATCTTGTACATAACCCAGGGACTGCCTGTATGCTGTTCCTGAAAATAAAAGATAATATAAGGAGTTGAAAGGGGAAGGATGAATGAATAAGGACTCCCCTGGCAATAAGTCACACCACTCATTTTCTATACTCCCATACAATGAAAATCAAAGCTGATGTCATAGGAAATATCTTATCTAATTCCAAGCACATACAAGGGGACAAACACGTAGGAAAATTCACATAAGCAAAATTACAAATAATGAAAACATTGAAAGCTTTGTCAAAAGATTCTTGTATAAGAACTCTCCCCTCCATTTGATACTGTGTCATTTTACTACTACATCATTTCCAGATATCCTTAAATTGTATTAACAAATCTGTTATTTATAACACGCAATAAAGACAAATATTTTTTCTTTTTGAAAAAAATTTATATTTCTCACACATTTTGAATACAAAAGATAGGTACAATCATATGGATTGTGGAGCAGCAAAGTACTCCAGGGACTGTATCCTTGAACATCTTGTGGACTTGTGTAAATGTACTTCGCTTTAATAACATGAATGATCCAGAAAAAAAAAAAACTTGTAGGAGGCGGCATAAAGTCACAGCTTCTGGGATTTCAAAGAATTTTTTTCTAGGAAAATATGCAAATAAGTTTTCATGTAGGAGATAAGCAAAACTGCATCTCTTTTACCTACCTTGTAAGGCAGATCCTTTACCATCAAGCATGACTTTCAGGAAGCCTAATGACATGATTAGAGCCAAACCAGTATATCTATACCAGAAGGAACAGATTCTCAGCTGTAGACAGCACTCTATCAATGTGGTTGCATATCTTCAGTACGGCGTAGGGAGTGTATGTTTAGTGTTGTGTTTGGCTGAAAGGAGGCCTTCCTATGTGTACTCATAAGCCTGAAGGTTGAGATTACATTATGTATATTAACTGATTTTGTATATTCCTACCTTGCATGCACTGCTCTAATTAACCCTCTGCTGTCTCGTGTTTGGAGTCAATGCTCTTTTGGCGTCTTTTACGCCATAAAGCGGTTGTGCGCAACTATGAACTCCAAGAGTTAAGAGCTCTCTTATTAGTGATCAGTCTTTTTCTAATCATGTTCTAACTAAAACTTTTCTTTTTGGTTTTAAACCATTTTTGACAGTGCTGACAGCCTATGAATTTTTTTCCAGTATTGGGGTGGAACCATTAACATCCAAAAAAAAAAAAAAAAAAAAAAGGAAGAACAACAGAATCATATACTCCTGTGGCCTGTGATTTGGAGAATTTCTGGCAGTGGGGGATACAAGAATACAGGCATTATTTGTTTTCACTTAGTTTCACACTATCCGTAATTAGCCTGTGCCATGGGCTGACCACACTGGTGAGCATCATATCTGCACTGCTCATAAAAAAATAAAGGGAACAATCGAGTGACACATTCTAGATCTAAATGAATGAAATATTCTCATTTGAATAGTTTGTTCTGTACAAAGTTGAATGTGCAGCCAAACACACCAGTATGTGGTCTCACAAGGGGTCTGGAGATCTCATCTCAGGCTACCACAAGGAGGGCTGTGCAGTCCCCAAAATAATTTCACCCCACACCAATTGCCCTCCACTGCCTCTCCAGACACTCAAATGTGTTCAGTGTGAACCTGCTTTCAGTGTGAGCAGAAATTGCCAATCCTGGACACTACGCTGCCCAAACATGAAACCATCTGGCCACAGCTCACATCAATGTACCATCATGGTTGAGCTTCACTGATCAAAACATCAGTCAGAAAGCATTGGTACTGAGAAGTGGTATGTGGTCCCCACCTGCAGAACCTCCTTTATTGGGGAGTGTGTCTTGCTACATAACTGTGAAATTAATTGTCAGAGTTGCTTACTAAGTTGACAGTTTGATTTGACAGACATTTGATTTACTCGGAGTTACATTGTGTTGTTTAAAGAGGACCTGTCACCCAATTTACTAAAGTAAGCAGCTCCTAGTGCTCGATCAAACGCCCCAGTGTTAGAGTGATAGCGTTACCAGAAACCTCCGGTAACGCTATCAAACACAGCGGCGGGGTAGGATGTAATTGTCGGACAGCTCGCAAAGCCTAGCGTGTGGCGGTCACTGCCGGCCTATGGAGCGAGCGGGGCAGTCCGGGGAAGAGGCAGCGCCTCGGACCGCCCCCCTCATGAATACAGCTTTGCAAGCTGTCCGAAGATTACACTGTACCCCGCCGCAGTGTTAGATAGCGCTACCGCTATCCCACGCCCAATGTCCACTTGATGTGAAGGTGGCATAAAAAAAAAAAAAAAAACTTCAATGCACAAGTCATTGCTATTATTTTAGGGCTTGAAAACTGGTGCACACGCCCTGATAAATAACACCAAGTGTGTGAAATTTAGTGAAATAAAAAAAGTACATACTGAATTAAGCTTACAAAAGGCTGTAAAGTTGAGCTGCAATATTCTGTACTTGTTTCATTCAAACACCATTCATGTCCCAAAGTTACCATCTAAACAGGTCATAAAAAAACAAAGATAAAAAGAAAAAGTTTAATAAAATTTTAACTCTAACCCACCCCCCCCATTCCCCGGCCCAAAAAAAGGGTTGATCAGCAATGCACTGGCATTTGACTTCCAGAGTCATCACATATAAACCATCCAGTATAGGCTCCTGTATTGTAATCCTGACACCAGTTATGTTGTGAATTTGTGTTCTGATCCCAGTCTTGCTCAGCTTCAGCTTTGTAAGCAGTGGTGTTACATCTAGGTGTACAAACAGCAGTCATTTCTAGATGCAGCATTGTTCAAGAGTCATTTGGAAGACCAAATAATTTCACAGTGCCAGCTTCACGACTACTGTCATATTTGCCATCCTTGTCATCACAAGCAAACGCCAAAAGGTATCTCTTAGGATGCCAAGCTACAGTGAAGGTGGGCGACTCACACTGAACTTCACACAACTTCTCACCTATTCACAAAAACACAAAAGAGCAATGAATGAGCAAAAGAGCAATTAAGGATGTTTTTGCAGATATATATGGGGTCAACCACCAATTGTGCAAGTTCTCCAACTTAAAGATAAGAGAGGCCTGTTATTGACCTTCTAGGTAGAACCTCAACTATGAGAGACAAAATGAGAAAACAAACCCAGAAAATTACATTGTCTGATGTTTAAAGAATTTGCAAATTATGGTGGAAAATAAGAATTTGGTCAATAACAAAAGTTCATCTCAATACATTGTTATATATCCTTTCTTGGCAATGACAGATCAAACATTTTCTGTAAGTCTTCACAAGGCGGGCACACACTGTAGCTGGTATGTTGACCCATTTCTCCATGCACATCTCCTCTAGAGCACTGATGTTTTGGGGCTGTCACTGAGCAACACCCTCCAAATATTTTCTATGTGGTTGAGATCTGGAGAATAGCTAGACCACTCCAGGACCTTGAAATGCTTCTTGCGAAGCCGCTCCCTTCTTTGCCTTGGTGGTGTGCTAGAGATCATTGTCGTGCTGAAAGACCCAGCCATGTTTCATCATCAATGCCCTTGCTGATGGAAGGAGGCTTGCACTCAAAATTTCACGATACAAATTCTTTCAGGTACACAGTACAGTCGTCTTGGTCGCTTTGCAAAAAAACAGCCCCTCATCATGATGTTGCCCCCTCCATGCTTCACCGTAGGTATGGTGTTCTTTGGATGCAACTCACCATTCTCTCAATGCAACAAGTTGCGTTTCTATCAAACAGTTCTACTTTGGTTTCACCTGACCATTTGACATTCTCCCAATACTGTTCTGTAACATCCAAATTCTCTCTAGCAAACTTGAGACTGGACCCGGATATGTACTGGCTTAAGCTGGGGGTCATGTCTGGCACTGCAGGATCTGAGTCCTTAGCATTGTAGTGTGTTATGGACTGTAGCCTTTGTTATGTTGGTCCCAGCTTCCTGCAGGTCATTCACCAGGTCCCCGCCCCGTGTGGTTCTGGGATTTTTGCTCATTTTGACCCAACAGGGTAAGATCTTATGTGGGGCCCCTGATTGAGGGATATTCCATTTGCTCCCACAGTTGATTTCTTCACACCAAGCTGCTTGCCTATTGCAGATTCAGTCTCCCTAGCCTGGTGCAAGTCTACAAATTTGTTTTTGGTGTCCTTCAAAAGCTCTTTGGTCTTCACCCAGGGTTGGCTCCAGGTTTCAGTAGGCCCTTGGGCAACAGAGCCTGAGTTGGCCCCTTCGCATTGAACTCACGTGGTGGCACAAAAAATTCAGAAACTAAAACCATCTCCTGTTCCCTAAAATATTTCCTAGATTATTATACCAAACAAGCTTCTCATGGTTAAAGCCCCCCTTATAGCAATGGATTCATTATGTACAGCCTTATGTGCCCCCCCCCAGCAGCCCTGGGCCTTGGCACTTGCCAGTCTTCACCATAGCGGAGTTTGGAGTGTGGCGGTTTGAGATTGTGGACAGGTGACTTATATACTGATAAGTTCAAACAGGAGCTATTACTACAGGCAATGAGTGGAGGACAAAAGGAGCCTCTTGAAGTTACAAGTCTGTGAGAGCCAAATCTTGTTTGTAGGTGTCCAAATACTTATTTTCCACCATAATGTACCGATGAAGTACTTAAATCAGACAATGGGCCAAATTTTGATGGTAGATTTCCTATAATGTGAAAGGTTTCCCTTAAACATCCTTATGTGCAATGCAATACCTGTTTCCACATGTGCAATGTCAATGAAATGGTCCTCAGATGCGGATGCCAGCATCTTGCCATCATAGCTGAAGCTCAGTGTCCTCACTGGCCAGTCTAACCTGAAAAAGAAAAAAAAAAAAAAGTTATGAAATAGTCGAGGTAGTGAATGCAGGGGGTGGCATCAAGAAAAAAAAAACGCATCAAAAATAGGTATGCACTAAGAAGAAGAAGGATGATGCATACAGAATAAATATAAATTTTATTGAGCAATAAAATCTTTGTTTTAAAAAAGATCTGGGTAACGAAAGACGCATTATGTATGGACAGGCAAAAGATCAATTCATGATCGAGATGAAACATTAATAAATAAATGCAACATTGTGGCAAAATATACATATTAAATAAATAAAGCTGCTCAATACACAGATACAAGAGTGATACAGATACAATGTGATTATATATAAACCCAGCACATTGGTAGTGACAACTGGGTGGGTTGCCACAAGGAAACAGGTAAAATCCCTAATACATGGAAAAGTATTACCAAAAACCATCCAACAAAACACCCCACGTGTATCGCCTAGTACGTAGGCTTCATCAGTGGTCGCGGTACTTATAAGGCAATACACATTCTCCTTAGTGTTCCTGCACCCTGCAACCCAACTATTCCTGCATTTATGTTGTCAACACAAGAGTGGACGAGCACAGTTGTACTGCTAGGTACAGAAAGCAGCCATCGCAGTCCCGTAGGAGTAGCCGCTCAGTAACTGTCTAGCCTCTCTGCCTAGGACTCATTGGATTTAGAGTTGACCAGTACACAACATCCTGAGAATTTGTGAGAAGAGATAGGATTCCTAAAAAAAATTAAGCAGATCCGGCGAGTCCCGTTTTTTTCTTTAGGAAAGATACATTTTCAGTAGATGGGAATCCTATGCCAAAACCATCAAATATTACATTGAAGGGAAAAAAAAGGCATCCAAAAAAGGTAAATTCTATCCAAAACATCCCGCCAGCTGCTTACCTGGAGAAACAGCGCACACAGGCCAGCTCTTCTATGTCCCACAGGCTGACAAGTGCATCTGCACTGCCCGTGGCAAAATACTTTCCAGTAGGGTCAAATTTGATGCATATGCAATTGGAAGGATGAGCATTAATGGACTGGATAGGCTTGAGCTCAGGATAACTGGAATACAGGAGGGAAATGCATTGAAAGTGCTGAAAGGTCACTAAAGTGTAGATCTGCATATAACTATACACAACCAAAACTAGAAGAGGGAGCAGACAGTGACATGACATTCCATCTTCATCACATATTATTTATTATCTATTAAAAATAATGTCCGAGGTAGGGCAGTGCCAGTGAGCACAATCTGCA
This sequence comes from Engystomops pustulosus, assembly GCF_040894005.1. Lineage (NCBI taxonomy): Eukaryota > Metazoa > Chordata > Amphibia > Anura > Leptodactylidae > Engystomops > Engystomops pustulosus. The sequence goes on along the minus strand of NC_092414.1, from coordinate 59,833,801 downwards.
TGTACACCCAGTAAGTTGGAAACTATAAACATCAGGGGAGCCTTCTGTACGTACCGGCCTGGGAACACTTACCCTAGACCCTAGCTCCAGTGGTCAGACCCCCAGCAATTGTGTTTGCATAGTGGGAACCTCTTTTAGTATGGCTTCGTATATACGTGGCTCTGATAATACATTAATCTCCGTTGCAGATTTCATCACGTGCAAGCAGAAAATAAGAGCCCCTAGAAGGACATCTACCACATGATGTGCTGTTCTTTAAGCTTCCTAAGCCCTTGTTTAAGAAAAAAAAATAGCCTTTAAAAATTATGCATATGAGCCCCTCAGGCTCATTTAAATAATTTTAAAAGGTTTTTTTTTTTTATAAAAACCAGGGAATAAGAAGATAAAAAAGTAGTAGATGCTGTAGTAGGGGGCAGACTCTTGCATGCTAGAGTGCTTGGTTTACAATCCTTCATCTTGGTGGTATATGTCCTTTAACCCCTTATCACCGACACTAGTTTTCAGCTCAATGACCAGACTCGATTTTTCAAGTTATAACTTTGGAACGCTTTAACATATCCGGGTGATTTTGAGAATGTTTTCTCGTGACACATTGTACTTCACGTTAGTTATAAAATGTAAGTGATAAGTTTTGCGTTTTGTTCTGAAAAAAAGTGAAAATTTGGCAAAAGTTTGTAAAAATTCTTCATTTTCCAAGTTTGAAATGTTCTGGTTTCCAGACAGGAAGTAAAACTACCCAAAAAGTTTGATAATTAACATTTACAGAATATCTGCTTTATGTTGGGATGATATTTTATGCATCCTCTCACTTTTCTAGGATGTTATGAGGCGCAGAACTTTAGGTGCGATTTTTCTCAATTTCATAAAAATTGCCAAAACTCACATTTTGAGGGAAAACTCAGCTTTCAAGTGACTTTGAGAGGCCTAAATAATAGTAAAACCCCATAAATTACCCCACTATGGAAAGTTCACCCCTCAACATATGTAAAACAACTTCTATTAAGTCTATTAACCTTTTAAGTGTTTCACATGGGTTAAAAAATATGGACCTGCGATTTAGAAACTATAGAATTTTTTTTGGAAAATACATTCATTTAGGCCAAAACTGATATTTTCAGAATAAATTAAATGGTGAAACGCACTGCAACGCTTGATGCCCAATTCCTCCCGAGTGTACTGATACCCCATATGTGGTGCTAAACTGCAGTATGGGCGCACGGCCGAGTATAGAATGAATGGAGGCGCCATTCACTGCAGATTTGTATTGTCACATTGTACGACCTATACATTTTTATTTTTTTTGGTAATGCAAACATATGAGGGCTTATTTTTTATGGGATGAGATGCAATGTATAGATAATTCATTTTGGGAGTCTAAAGCTTATTCATGAGATTTTATTAACTATTTCAAGGGGGGCACAAACAAAATCATCAATTTTTATTTTGGATTGTTAGCATTTTTCCCCCCGCTCACCGTAACGTAAAAATAATATTTTATCTTTATTCTCTGGTTCACTACGATTGCGGTGATACCTCATTTATATAGTTTTTCTTATTTTTGCTCAATTTTCCTGAGCAAAACCAATATTGGAGAATATCGCATTGTTTTTACTATTGACAACTTTTCAGGGCTATAACTTCTGTATTTTTATGTTGTCAGATCTGGTTGAGGGCTTATTTTTTGCAAAAAGAGTTCTTTTCAGTCGTATCATATTAGGGAACGTAACTTTTTTTGATCACTTTTTAGAACATTTTTTGTGATGGTGTTTGATGAAAAATTGTATATTATGGGAAGTTTTTCGAGTTTTTTTTTTTATGTAGTTCACCGAGCGGGTTCAATATTCATTTAGATTTATTGTACAGATTAATACGGACGCGGTGATACCAAATATGTACGTGTTTTGTGTTTTATTTACTTTATTTGCATTTTATGTGTTACTGGGGAGATTATGGGACTTTTATTTTATTTATTTAATTATATTATAAAAAGATTAAATTTTTTTTTTTTAACTTTTAACTTTAATTTTTTACACTTTCTACTTCTTGGCTTGAATAAGCGATCGCTTATTCAAGCCTTTACACTGCAATACACTTGTATTGCAGTGTATAGTGTAAGTAGCTGAGCATGCTCAGTTACACACAGCCGGGTCCTGCCAGGAGGCGGATCCCGGCACAGAGAGGAGCCGACAGCCCCGGGTCACTCGTCGGAACCCGGGGCTGAGGGATCGGATCCCCCGGTAAGCACACCGGGGGGGGGGGGGGGGGGGTCCGATCCACGGGGGACACACTTGCACGCCGCGGTCATGCTTGACCGCGGCGTGTAAGGGGTTAAACACCCGGGATCGGAGTTTTTCCGATCCCGGGTGTTAGTGCCGGGTCTGGGCTGTGATATCACAGCCCGACACCGGCACCAGTGAGACCCGGTGTCCCGAAAACTTCTTCTGACGTGCCGCCGTAGAAAGGCGTACGCGTCAGAAGAAGTACCCTTAATGACCGCCATAAAAAGCCGATAGGGCGGTCATTAAGGGGTTAAGGGCTAAAGTAGCCATCTGTGAATAGCAGGCCTGCAGTGTCTCCCATCCTCTACACTTTGGTCGCTCCAGCCCCTCCTTGCTCATGACATCTGTTTTTGCACTTAAAGGGAACCCGTCTGGGCGATTTAGGACATTAAACCACCCACAGGCCCTTATGTGGCATATTGGACTGACATCCAGGTAAGTTTATTTATTTATTTATTTTTTTTTACATATTGACTTCCAAAAGGAAGTCCATAAGGACCTGTAGTTAATTTAGGGTCACAAAATCAACCTGACAGGTAGTCATTAAGCTGCATTTTTTTTCCCAAAAATTCAAAAAGATGGGCACTGTGGTGGACCTCAAGAGACCCCATTATCAGTACACTAGGGAGCTGTTAGGCGGATACTTGCTGTTATGTCTCGCATACACTGCACACAGGAAAGATCACAGAATCTGCTCCATAACCCTCACTAAAGCCCATCATAGATACTACATTACCAACATGACAGACCTCATACCTTAGAATGTTAATGCAGCCGTTCCCATTGGTGAGAAAGAACATATTGTTATCATTGTTCCAGGAAATTTCATTGACCTCAAACTTGAACGTTTCCTCTGCTTTGGGTCGATGGGTTTTAACATCTATAAAGGTGACAACATCGTCCTTGTTTCCAACTGCAATGGTCTGTCCGTCTGGACTCCAGCAGATATTTATATTTTCACCTAAAGGGGAGATAAGTTATTAAAGATACTACTAGATACACAGTATAATAGGAGCTTGCTGCTGTAAACAGCTTGTTATATTCTTTATCAGCTGCTCATAAAAGTCGACCAGTTTTTCCCCACCAATCTGATATAGAGGACCATTCTGTAGGTTACCGGTTTCATGTTACCATCTATGCATTAGTCCCTATAGACAAAGAAGGTAATGTAGATTTTCACCTTTTGTAGTCACAGTTGTGAGGCACCTCTCAGATCTAACATCCCAAATACGAATAGTCTTGTCACCCGATGCTGTGACAAAGAGATCTGGGTTGGTGGGATGCCAGCAGAGTTGATCCACGCTATCGCCATGACCACGGTAATTATTCTCCTTTATCTGCAATTGTAAAAATATTTATCATACTTTATAAAATTCATAAACCATCATCCTGAATGTTCTACAGATCTAGTCACCATTGGATCAGGAGCCTAGGTTTTGCATCTGCTGTCACTTGAATTTCTCCACTGTATACTGGTGCCAACTCCTCCCCATTCCAGTGGTGATAAAAATATGACACGGGTGCCAGAGCCCTCTCTATGGCCAACCAGGCCATCACCCCAGCACAGAGTACACCAGAGGCGCAGGCAGCCCACGACTTTCCATGTTCTGCACCATTTTAAAGTAACTAAACCTTCCGCTTGATCTAGTAGGTGTGGACATAGGTATTTAACGTTCTCTGGGCCCTGTGATTCAATCTAGGTGACGCCGGAGCTACAACTATAATCCAAATTTCTTCTCCTACTCTACAAGAGGCCAATACAACTGAAACCTGCGAAGAAGCAGGGAGCAATAAGTTTAAACTGCTTTATTGGCACTTTGAGAAAAATATGTGGATTTTAGTTGTAGTTTAAATACACGGCCTCTTAAAGGTTCACCATCACTGCCCTAACCATTAATGGGGTATTCCTACGAAGACAGGATTCTTAGATATACTTAGGATAACAAAATAATATATTCTCTAATTCACTGTTATTAACAAAAATACAGCATTTTACTGATATAATTCAATCCCTTCTTGTTAAGGAGGTCGCACTGGTTTCGGACGCCATCTTGACTACTGTCCGCCATCTTAGATACAGCGGCCATGTTCCCTGACCATTGTCAAGTTAATGTCATCATTCAAACTTCATTTTATGTAACCTGGTTGCTTGCCTGTCAGCCAATACCCTTTGACATTTAATGAGAAGCCAGTCTGTCCTCGAAGCTGCATAATAATATGATTCTGGAGCCACTTATCTCCTTCTCAGCAAACTAGTATAAACAATATCTGTGTACAAGGTCTCTGAGAACTGAGCACAATTAATTCACTTTTTTCCCAGAAAGTGCTGATGTCCAATATCTTTGCAGTATACTATTCACGCCCCTTTGATGACTTTTCTGTCTGTTATATATTATGCTTTTTGATGATTAAAGAGTAGAAGATCTTGACTAAGAGATTGACGTATGTCTTTGTCTCTATGTTCAATCATGGGTTAATTAGGACTCACCTTACAAAAGTCAAGAGGGCTGTTGGGGCCCTGCATAAAAATCCCTAACACTTCTCTTTCAGTCCTGGTGTACACAATTTCAGTTGCCCCTAGTTCAGACTGAGTCTTATGACTTTAGGGTCGGGAAAGACATATTGTTCTCTTGATGCTGCACTGAGCTGCTCTCCACACCATAGCTCCCACAGAGAGACTTTTTGCGGGCAGCGTGAGGAGAGTAAATCTACAGACAGAAGGTCTTTATCCATGGGAGGGGAGAACATCAGATATGAAAGTGCACATTATAGGTAAAATGTAGCAGAACTGCAAATGCTATATGCATCTCATCTCTCTTTTTCTGTTTATCAGATACTAGTACAATGTTCAGAAGCTAAATGAAAGTGTATATAAACCCGTAACTGAATAATCTAAGCACATTGTCAGCATACAGCATCTCACATCACTAGAGAGATCATAATGTGTCTGCCTAGAGAGGCCCAGCCCACACTCTGGGATTTTACACTGACCATCAGTGAGTTATAGAAGCTAAAACTGCAATAAAACTGAGTAAAATTGTAAAGTAAGGGGTTAAAAATTATCTTTATTGTGTAAACATCACTAGGAGATTGAGATTTGAGAATTTTCTGTCATGGGCAAACCCCTTTGAATAACTGATGATACCAGACTGACTTCTCTATTGCGCTCATATGTCATCTTGTGGGCGCCTCTGTTGCTGGACAGGGATCAGCAGTAGCTTAAAATGGACCATGTGTTTTTAAAACCATAACCAGAACACATGTTTATGTGTTACAGTAACTATTCTGTGGAATGAATCAATTGATATAACATAAACTAGACGATACCAAGATGCCCCAGATCTATAACCCAGGACAAGAGCAGAGCCATTGAATGACCCCATTGTTGGGAATGAGCAATCATAGGAATGATCATTCCTGGATTACTGTAGTATTAGGATTAGTGAAGCCATCCCATCATACATGTAGAAGCTCACAGCTCTGTACACTATGATTCTACACTATTATCTCTCCACTTATCTCCTGCTTTCAATGCAGGAAGACGCCACTTCCCCCGTGCACTCCACTGCCGGTAGGACCGCTACACACAATGCATGCACACCCACCAGCCGGTCCTTCTCCAGTAAGAACACGCTGGCCGTCTTATCGAAGGAGCCGGATGCGAGGCGCCGTCCATCACAGCTCCAGGCCACCGAGTGCACCTTAGCGCCGTGCGCCGGGAACTCCCGCGTCTTACTGTTCGTCCTGAAGTGTTCATAAAGCGCTAAGGCCGACATGGTGACTGGAGGACGCCGGCCGATGACGTCACTAACCAGCGCCGCGGCACCAAGGCAACAGCAGCTACTACTTCCGGGTTATAGCTTCTCCAAAATGGGGCGGAGCAAGGCCAATACTAATATTGGTCTTCACTATATGATATTTATATCATTTTACAGTTTATAATAATGTTAACCAGCTCTGCCTTCCACAAGCCACTAGCTCTGCTAAGAGGGAGTGTGTAATAATAAAAAGGTTATTTGCTTCATCTAATAAATGTGTCCTTATATGTTTACATATAATTTTGGGGGGTTTAGCGCCACTTTGGTTTCTTCGCCTACTTTGTGAGCCTTTTTTGAAGAAACAAAAGTCTCCACTGAGACTAAAAAGACTCATTTGAGATGAAAAAGTCTCAACAAGTAGTAGAATAAAACCAAAATGGTGATAAACCAAGATCTCTGCTTGAAGTCACTGAACGGAGAACTTCAATGGATGAATTTATCTTGACTGGCTGCATCATGCACCAGTCAGCAAACTTCTCTCTCCAGTACAAGAACCGACTAATATACCAAGAGGCTACCACAGCCCACGCACTTGGCGTGAGAGTGACATAGAGGGGAAAAAGTCACAGTATACAGTAAATATCCAATACGTATGAAGAGAGATCAGCCTGTGACCCCTGGGTGTTTGATGTATTATGCAGGAAACACCCATCACTAGAACCTGTGACCGCTGCTGGATAATTGGAGGCGGAGAATACTATCAAGTATATCAGAAACCGAGAAAACTGTAAAAAAAAGTTAAAGGAAATCATCCACTGGAAAAAAAAGACTAGAAATACTCCACTCCTCTTCCATCTTGATCCCGTCGCTGTCCGGCACTGGATCACCTAGTAAATAAACTTATAATTAGCAGCACGCCGCACATAAATAAGGAAATAAAAGAGATGTGGCAGCACTCATTGCATGCTGCCTCATCTCTTTTATTTCCTTTGGCAATCGTTTGCTTACCTTAAGTCCAGTCAGCGGAGGCTTGCACCCACACTGGTACCCTAGTCCCCTCCTTCACAGTGCTGCTCTACCTTCACAGTTGTACTGAGCGCGTAAATAAGATGTCCAGCGCTCCAGGCTGCTAATTATGCACGACCCCACACATCCCTCTCCCGGGGTGAGTATTTGTAGCTTTTTTTTTTAGTGGTTGATTTCCTTTAAATAAAGAATAAAAGTTCAAATCACCCCCTTTCCCCAGAACAGAAATATAAATAAAACATGTTAGGCATTGCAAGTGCTTTTCTTTCACTATATATAAGCCTGTACTTTTGGCGCTGAACACCGTAACGGCAAATGTCTGAATCGCCACAATTTTGACATGATAAATGGTAACAATGAAAACATCAGTTCATCCTGCAACAAATTAAACCTTACACAGGTCCACACACTGCAATATGAACAAGTTATTGGGATCAAAATATGGCGAAAATATTTTTTTTTTTTGTACAAAAGATTTAATTTTTTAACTTGTTTATTGGAAGAGCGAAAGACATTGATCACTGGAAGTAGTACTTTTGTATATTTTCCTTGTTTATAAGTGTTACATGTCAAGGAGTATAATACAAAAACAAACAAAAAAAAAACATTACAAAAACCAACAGTATACATTGCATAAGCATTCCATAGGCATAGCACTTAATATGCATAATAAGCATTAAAGTAGAGTGTAGTTATAATGTAAGACCAGAGTAACAACACAAAATGGCAGTGAGTCCAGAGACATTAAACATACAATATATTAAGAGAAATAACCAAGCAAAGAGGGTCGATGTTGAGTAAAGGGGAAGGGCACCAACTTTGCTAAATTTTAGAAAATTTCTTGTGGTTGTTTCTATTTTTAAATACAATATTTTCAATTGAACTATTAACTATTGTTTTTCTAGTTAGGCTTATCCATCAAATGGCTATGGCCTTACGTGCCATGAACAGTGTGTCACAGATGAAGATCCTCGCATAATAGGGACACAGATTTTCATCTAGCAGACAAAAAGGCAAATTGCAGAGGTTAAGTCTATAGGGACCTCCACAATATGAGATTATGTGGATATAACTTCAGACCAAAATGTTTGCATTAGTGGACAATCCCACATCATATGCCAAAATGTCACAGGGGTGGTAGCTGGAATATTGCCCAATTTACACAGGTGCAGGGGAGTGTGATAACCTTGGTGGATGATGTACAATTGTATGAGTTCACTGTTAATGGCTGGTGACACGTATCCAGTAAATCAGAAAAATCCTCCTTGCATAGTGATGGAATCAATGTTCTACACTCCACAAGTGCTTTAGGTACTTAAGAGTTAGATTTGGCCTGGAGAAAGAATGAGTAGATGCAGTGTTGACTCCAGGTTTCAGTAGGCCCCTGGGCGGCAGAACCTCAGTGAGTCCCTTGCAATGCAATGCAATGAATTCACGTGGCAGCATTAAAAATTCAGAAAGTAAAAGTTTCCTGTTCCCTAATATATTCCCTAGTTTATCATACCAAACA